>NC_047097.1:73348275-73659525 GCF_902459505.1 Geotrypetes seraphini | reverse complement strand
AGACAAGGTGATCGCTACACTGTTGGGGTCCCGGAGGCTTTCTACCTCTCGGGCTTATGTGCGGGTTTGGCGTCTCTTTGAGGAATGGTGTCGGGCGCGGGGAGTGACCTCTTTTCGCGCTTCTCTGCCTAACATTCTAGAGTTCTTGCAGGATGGCCTGGATAGAGGCCTGGCTTGGTCTTCTCTCCGGGTTCATCTTGCGGCCCTGTTGACCTTTCGAGGGTTGGTGTCAGGTCAGCGTTTATCGGCTCTTCCTGATGTGATTCGGTTTCTGCGGGCGGCCACGTTGCTTAGGCCTCCCCTACGGCCCTCGGTTCCCTCTTGGGATCTTAATCTGGTTCTCTCTGTTTTGGTGCGCCCGCCTTTCGAGCCCTTGGACGACTGTTCTTTGAAGGACCTTACTTTGAAGGCGGTCTTTTTGGTGGCCATTACTTCTGCTAGGCGTATTTCTGAGCTGCAGGCTTTCTCTTGTAGGGCTCCCTTCTTGGAGTTGTCTAGGGAGCGGGTCGTCTTGCGGCCTGTTCCTTCCTTTCTGCCGAAGGTTGTTTCTCCTTTTCATGTCAATCAATCGGTGGTTCTCCCGGTCTTGGGTGGTCGGGAGGGCTCTTCTGAGCAACGGCAGCTGCGCAAGTTGGATGTCGGTCGGGTCCTTCGCTCTGATGTGCAGCGGACCCAGGAATTCCGGAAGTCCGATCATCTCTTTGTCCTCCTGGCTGGTCCTCGTCGGGGAGCTGGCGCTTCTAAGGCTACTATTGCGCGCTGGATCAAGGAGACGATTGCTTCCGCTTATCTTCTGAAACAGCAGCCTGTTCCGGAGTTTCTCAAGGCTCTTTCCACTCGGGGTCAGGCGGCTTCTTGGGCTGAGTCGTCGCTCGTGCCTCCGGTGGATATTTGTAAGGCTGCGGTTTGGTCCTCCTTGTATTCTTTTGTTAGACATTATCGGGTAGATGTTCAGGCGCGTCGGGACGCGGTGTTCGGTGAGCGTGTTCTGGTATCGGCCCTTCGGGGGTCCCGCCCGTGAGAGGGACTGCTTTGGTACGTCCCATTCGTAAAGTTAACCTCTACTGGTCTGGAGAGTGCTAAAGAAGGAGAAATTAGGTTCTTACCTGCTAATTTACTTTCTTTTAGCTTCTCCAGACCAGTAGAGGTCCCCACCCTGTCTGTTGTTGTTGTTGTTGTTGGGGCTGTTTTCGCGGGCAGTTTTTGTTTTTTGCTGCGGGTTCTAGTATTTTTCTAGGGCCGGGGAGAATTAAAGAACAGCGGCTGTGGCTCGGCTGGCTTAGCTGGCGAGCTGTGGGGACATTTTCCTTCGGGTATTTCTCCTCTGCATTTTCCAACAGCATTTGGGTATGTTATTTGTTACTCCTGTTCGGAGTATTGTTTTCTTCCTGTTTTCCAGTTCTTGGTTCTGCTTGGCTATTCGGCAGACTGAGGGAAATAGAGAAGGGAGGATAGTATATACTGTCCCAAAGTTTTGTTTTCAGTCTCCACCTGCTGGTCATGATTAGATATATACCCATTCGTAAAGTTAACCTCTACTGGTCTGGAGAAGCTAAAAGAAAGTAAATTAGCAGGTAAGAACCTAATTTCTCCTTATCTTTCAAGCTGAACGTTGAGTAGATTAATGGTTGGTACGGTGGCCTGTGAACCATGGGGACTGCATTTGATTTCTGCTGCAGCTTCCTGTGACTGAGCAAGTCGCTTAACCCTCCTATGATAGTACTCGTATATACAAATGTAAAATAGCTTTAATTGTAATCACAGAAAGGTGGTATATCAGATATACCAATCAGATCATCTCTTGCTTCATCAGCAGCAAACATGTGTTAAGTCCATCCAGCAGCAGGCAGAGATAAGAGAGATTTGTGATCATTGATACTGGATGGCATGCTCTTTAATCGCCCAGTATTCTGTCTCCAGCAGGCAGATGGATGACTTACCCTATGTTCCTGAATTGATGTGTGGTCAAGCTTCCATTGGGGTTTTCCCCCTTGGTTGAGACAGGGGGTTCGGCTACCTAGGTGCCTGGTAGGGCCAGGTCAATTTCCCTCACCCTGATCCTCCATCTCTGGGTCACTGACAGCCAGTCTTGCAGTCCCTTAAAGGTTTTAAAAAAAGAGCCTTTAAACCCAGGCTTCAGTTTGTGGGGGGGAACCAGAGTAACAGGCTTCTTCCCCAGTTACCTTGATTTTGGTGAGTAGAACCCCCCCCCCCCAAATAAAAGGAAACATTAAATGCCACTGTGTGCAGGGCAGGGGACCAAGTACTAGACTCTGGCAGCTCCCTGGGATGTGCAGCGTATCATCTATTCCTACTTTCTGGTGGTCCTTTCAAGGGCCTGGTGGCATCTAAGGTGATTAGTGGCTTCAAGAGGCTGTTTTTTCAGTCTACACGTTGGTAAGAAAGGCATCACCCTTAGTTATCCGGGCGCACTTAGGCAGTGTTGAATAAGTTTTTTGGGGGAAACATTTGCTAGGTGGCCAGCTGGTCTTTGGGTCATACATTAATCGGACATTACTGAGTGGATGTGGTGGTGCAGTCAAAGGCCTCTTGAGACTTTGATTCTGTCTGCCAGCAGCGTTAATTTCCACCCAGGTTGACTGCTTTGCTACGTTCCACGTGTTTGAATTTGTCTGCTGAAGTCAGAGAAGGAGAAACTCTTACCTGACGATTTTCTTTCCCTTAATCACAGCAGACGAATCCAGAGCCCTGCCCTTACGCTAGATGAGGTTCTTTTTCAGGTCTGTCTCTGTACATAGTTGCCTCTTTCTGTTCCTTCAAGAGTCATTTCTTGTAGGGACTATTTAGCTGTGTGAGGAGAGAGTCCTGTTCGTGATAGTTCTACTGTGTGTCGGAAGAATACTGGGTGATCAAGGAGCATGTCATCTTATATCAATCACAAATTGATGCTCTGGTGGTCGGACTTAACCCATATGTCTGGATTTGTCTGCTGTGACTAAGAGAGAGAAAATTATCAAGACACTTTCTCCTCTGATAATACATAAAATTATTAAGTGCTAACAATAAACTTTAGAGAATCTGAGTTTGATCACTGTACGAAGAGTGAACTTTTATAAGCACTACCTCCTGCAAATGATTCCATGGTTGACATATGTGGGGTGGGGGTGGTTTGCTATCTTTACCCCTTTTCTCTTACAAAATTCCCCTAATGACACATTTAGCATTGTTTTCTGGTATAGAATTGGGGCTGACTTTGTAAAGTATAGCTATAAGCACAATTGGATAACTTGTTTTGCTAACATGTTTTTAAGGTCACCGCATTGAAGAGATCCCAGAAGTTCCTCTAGTGGTTGAAGATAAGGTAGAGAATTACAAAAAGACCAAAGAAGCAGTGCTACTTTTGAAGAAGCTCAAAGCATGGAATGACATAAAAAAGGTGACTTGTTCTCTGTCCAGGTCTCCTTAAGAATTTGGACTTTGTAAAAATACTGAATGCTGTTAAGTCTTACAAACCTGTTGCCTAACATGGTGTAGCTGCTTATCTTTGGTACCGTTTTGTTTGGTATATTCTTTAGTTGTGGTACACAGCTCGGGTGTTTTCTGGGCAATATATTAGATGGCTTTAAAAAAAGGTTTGGACAAGCTCCTGGAGGAGAAGTCCATAGTCTGCTGTTGAGACAGACTTGGGTCGGTAGCATGGAATGCTACTATTTGAGTTTATGCCAAGTACTTGGATTGGCCTCAGTGAAGACGGGATACTAGGCTAGATGGACCGAGTAAGGCTATTCTTATGTTCTTAATAAACCTTGATAAATTTTCTAGTGCAATAGGTGTCATTCTGAACAAGTGGGTTTTATCCTAATGCAAGCCACCAAAAACCCGCTCACATTAAATAAGTGATTAATATTTAAATGTTAATTTACCATAAAATCTTAACTTCTAAAAGTATCTATTTTTTTTAGATTTTTTAAATTTTTCTTTTCTTCTTATTACCTATATTCATTAGATAGCTTCATACTAACACACTTATACATGCACAACTCTTATTTGACTGAAAAAAGTGACTTTAACGCCATTTAAATTTCACACTTAGCTTAGCACAGTGTTTGGTCTCAGGAAATGCCACTTCAAAGAGGCCAACGTTTCATGGGAATGTCTGCAACCGCTGCTTCAGGGCCGAGTTGTAGGCATTTCAAAATTACTACATACAAGAAAAAATCTTGTCAGAATTATCCTTAAACGACCAAACAAAAATCTAAAAATACTACAAACTTATTACACTGTGTTGTCCTGTCAACTAATTTCAGATAAAAGTTCAAAATGTGACAGCCTCATTAACCCCTGCAACTCTGATTGGAGCAAGGAGCGTGGCAACTACGCTGATCAATCCAGTCGTTGACTGTGCGTAGGCTCCATCTCTGAGGCTGATTTTGTGTTAGCCATGAACAAGACTTATTTACAGGCAGCTGGGGTTCCTGCATCTGTCCCGGGGAACTCTGGGCCTTCTAGGGGTTTTTTTACCTGCTGCTCCGGTTCAGGCTCCTGCTGCCATCATCCAAGTAGCCACAAGTGGTTTGGGACAAGCATATTTTATGGCAGATCTAGTTTCTCTGGATGAGGAGTTGGATCTTGGGGTGAGACTCCAGAATCCTCTAAGGGGGGTCTGATGTGGAGGATTTTTGGAGGCGTTGGTTGGCAAGGATGCATTAACTGTGTGCATTTTTCACCAGGATGAGCTGTAAGAGCTTATTCTTCAGGTGTCTTTGGTTTTACGCTTTGAGGACGAAGCTGTGGAGCCTCTGCGAGTGATCCGGTTGGCATCATGCGCTGGATATTCGGGATGTGGTGTATGCTCAGTGGAAGATTCCGGATGCTCTTTTGCTTGGAACGGTCCATGGCCAGACTCTACTCCATTCCTGATGGGGATAGAGAGATACTTTAAAGTCTCCTGTAATTGATGCTGTGGTCTCCGCTCGAAGATGTACAGTGCCAGTTGAGGGTGGTTTGGCCCTGAAAGACCCTCAGGACTGTAAGATGGAGGCTCTCTAACAATTTTGATGTGGCGGTCTTGTAGGCCGGGCATGTTTCTGGTGGTTTGGGCAGGTCCTGGACCCTGAGTCGACTGGTCCTTAGTGGATCAAGAGGTGGCTAACATTGAGCTTGGTGCTTCTTATCTTTCTGATGCCATGTATGATCTATTGCGGGCTTCGGCCAAGTCCAGTTAGTTTCTGCTTGGCTATTCGTCAGACTGATTGTAGATGGGACTGCATAGCCCACTTCTACTTTAGCCAAAAGTCAGTGTCTGTCTCCACCTGCTGGCAGAGGAGCGTAAAGCCATCCATTCTGTGCCGGTCTGGAGGGACTAAAAAAGAGAAAATTAGCAGGTAAGAACCTAATTTCTCCTTAGCTGTTAAGGAGTGTACTAAAAACTGCAAATAAAATTACAGAGCATATACATAAGAATGGATAACATAAGAATAGCCTTACTGGGTCAGACCAATAGTCCATCTAACCCCATATACTATCTTCATGGTGGCCAATCCAGGTCACAAGTACCTGGTAACAAACCCAAATAGTAGCAACATTGAGACAAAGCCAAAATAGATTTAGTCAAGGGAAATCTTGCCTCACCAATCTACTGTATTCAAAGGAGTGAAACATGGATAAAGGTGAACCGGTTGATATTGTGTATTTGGATTTTTAAAAGGCATATAGGAGGTAATTAGGTTCTTACTGTTGCTAATATTTTCTTGTAATTCCACACAATTCTTGGACTAGCTCTGGTGAATATGGAAAAAATAACCCACTGGTCTAGGAATAGAGTGGGATTGTACAAAAGCTCTGTGTCATCAGTAAATTTAGTCGCTTGTTAGTCCCATCTCTAGATTATTGATATATTAAGATCTTGATTGAGAATATTCACCTTTTAATCTTACTCGCATTTTCTATCTTTTAACCAGTTCTTAATCCATAATAGGACATTGTTCATAGTTTAATGGGGTGCTCTAACCATTCCATAACAAATGGAATACTGAAATTCCCTGAATCCTACTGGATCAGTTGAGTTGTACTCAAATTAAATTCCTCCTAATTTGTTTTATATGTTGATGCTGGTTCTGATTGTTCAAAATTTATTTTAATATGTGAATGCAATTGTCTCTTCTTTAGTGGTTTCCCTGTTGGACATATGTAGTATCTGGATCTCCTCTTCTCTTGGGGTAACCCTTAGAGAAATTTGTTTGTATAATTTTTTTTTTTTTTGGGGGTGGGGGTTAACTTTAAAACTGAGGTGATGGGTAGCACTATGCCTTGTAACTTGCAGGATTTCACTAGCCGTTCTGGATTGGTCTAGTATAAAGAAAACTAATAGGTAAACCATGTCAGTTTTCACAATGTGTTTTTTAGGTCTATGCCTCTCAGCGCATGCGTGCTGGTAAGGGTAAAATGAGAAATCGCCGTCGCATTCAGCGCAGGGGGCCTTGCATCATATACAATGAGAACAATGGTATCATCAAGGCTTTCAGAAATATTCCAGGTAATCTTACTGCAGTGAATGGCATGGTCATTTCCACGTCATTGGTCTGGTTTGCCTTTCAATCTCATGTCCATTTCAGTATGTTTAATTTCCTGTAGTGAGAATACTTAGGCTGTGTATAGTGAGATAAGGCAGTGACGGGTCAAAAGCGCGCAAGGAGAAAGGCGCACGGACAACTGAGCGCAGGGCTTAATCACGCCAAAGAAAACCCGTATTTTAAAAGGCTCTGATGGGGGGGGTGTGGTGGGGAACCCCCCCACTCTACTTAATAGGAATTGCACTGCCTCACACTGCCATGTGTGGGTTGTGTAACCCCCACATTATACTTAAAACTTAACTTTTTCCCTAAAAAACAGGGAAAAAGTTAAGTTTCCAGTATGAGGGGTTTACAACGCCCCCCCAACGCGATCTAAATTAAGTAAAGTGGGGGGGTTCCCCACCAACATCCCCCGTCGGAGCCCTTTAAAATACGTTTTTTCTTCGGCGTGATGAAGTCCTGCGCTCAGTTGTCGGCACGCCTTTGTCCTCGCGCGCTTTAGACTATGAACCAGATAAGGCAGTGGTTGAGAATTGAAGTCTGAGCTTCTCTGTGAATGGCGTTGAGTTGTTCAGTTGGTATTTCCATGAATAATTGATTGCATAGTCCCACCATTCTCTGCTGAAATGTGAATATCTATGGGGAGTGGGGTACATGTTGCCTACTTTCAGCTAGGTATCTGCAAGTCCTCTCCATTATCCAGCTTTACCCAGTGTTTGAGTAAAGGGCTAGCTATCACCATGGATCCATCCAATACCCAGCTGCTGGCTCCCCTGTACTCTACACCTATGCGTTTTGTTCATGCAATGGGATAGACGAAAGATGCATCTGCAAAAGGAAGATTTCGTAATAGTACTGTGATATATATTTTTTTTCCTTTTAGGCATCACTCTTCTTAATGTAAACAAACTTAATCTCTTGAGATTGGCTCCTGGAGGGCATGTTGGACGTTTCTGTATCTGGACAGAAGGTGCCTTCCGCAAACTGGATGATTTGTATGGCACCTGGCGCAAAGCTGCCACCCTAAAATCCAAATACAAGTAAGGGCTTTGGTTTCCATTGAAGTACAAGCAAGAAATGTTTTGGGCTGTGCCTCAAACTCTGGTCTGTCCATTGCAGCACTTCAGTTTTGAGTTAATAATAATAACAGTTTATATACTGCAGGACTGTAAAGTTCTATGTGGTTTACAGAGATTAAAAGATGGTACAGATTGATTGAACTTAACAGAGGTGAAAGCTAGTGATTAACAGCTCAAGGGATCAGTTATTGAGGAGTTGGATAATTATGTCTGAAAATTCATTTTTGTATTCTAGCCTTCCTATGCACAAGATGACAAACACCGACCTTAGTAGAATCTTGAAAAGTCAAGAGATCCAGAAAGCTTTGCGTGCTCCAAAGTAAGTCTTAGCCTGGTGTATGGCATTTGAAGGCAAGTGCCACTGGCGGAATTCTGCACAAAATAATTGAAAATTCTGTGTACAATATTTCAAAAGTCTGCAAAGTTTATTTGTAGTGTCTTTTGTATAGACTTCCCTTATCCTAAGGCCTGAACTTCTTTTTCCTTTCTCAGGTATTTCAGCTTCCTCTGTTCCTTCTCTCACTCCAACTACAGTTTTGTCCCCCTCTAAATCCCATCTCTCACTTACACCCTGAATCCCCTCCCTGCTCTCCCGCAATGGTGTGGCAACTTTCCCTCCCTCTTGTCACAGGCTAAGAATCTCTTCCCCCTCTCCCCCTTGTCTCCCTCTATCCATGGTCAAGGATCTCTTCCTTCCTCCCTACCATCCCTTTCTGGTTTGTCACTCTCATCTTTACCATTCCCTCTACCCCCACTTGTAGGTCCAGCATCCATGTCCCCTCACCTCTTGCATCTTTCTCTCTTCCCACTTTTCTATCTGGTCTGGGTCACACCCCCTACCACCCCTTATGGGTGCAGCATCTTTCTCCCTTCCCACTTTTCTATCTGGTCTGGGTCACTCCCCCCCTACCCCCTTTATGAGTCCAGCATCTTTCTCCCTTCCCACTTTTCTATCTGGTCTGGGTCACTCCCCCCACCCCCTTTATGAGTCCAGCATCTGTCTCCTTTCCCCTCCACCCTGTAGGTCCAGGACCCTTGTCCCCTCCCCCTTCTGCAGATCTGCCCTCTCGCTGTGACACCCCCCCCACACACTGCATCTCCCTGCCATCCTGCTCCTGACCCAACAACCCTCTCTCCCACCTTGCAAGCAGCTTGTTTACAGCACTGCCTTTGCTGGCCGACCACTGCTGCTGCTTTGGGAGGTCCCACGTGTAAGAGAAACCAGCTCGAAGAGGGAGTGGGTCTGATCGGGGACCAGACCTGATTGGGGGAAGGGGAGAGAGGGGGTTGTTGGGTTAGGAGCAGGACCAGGAGTGCGGGAGATGACAGATGGTGTCTACCGCATATATTCTGTGTAGTAGTGCAGAGTTCCTGCAGGAGTATGGAGCTGTATGTGTGAAGAGACCATAAAATACAAGGTGTTGACAACTAATTGGAGATCTTTCAAGCTTTAACATTTTAATGGTACCAAAAGGCCAATCTGGTAGATTTACTGCACCTAAAAGATTGCATTTTCCAGTTTGGATTCTCAAGTAATAACACTTGGGGATCATCTCTGAGGAACAATAAACAATTTCTTTAGCACTCTCCAGACCAGTAGAGGTTAACTTTACGAATGGGTATATATCTAATCATGACCAGCAGGTGGAGACTGAAAACAAAACTTTGGGACAGTATATCCTAGCCCCTCCTCTCTATTTCCCTCAGTCTTCTTTCAGTCTCCAGCAGGTGTTGATGTGATCTGTACCCATCTCCCTTGGTAGGGCTGTTGGAATTTGTTTAGGGGGTTTATTGTCCCTGTTTTTGGCCGGACGGAGCTTGGACGGACTCTGTTTGGGGGTTCGTCCGACCTCGGGGGTGTCAAACCCGGCGGGTCTCGAGCGGGGTCCCTCCCCCCACTTCCTCCACCTCCCCATATTTTTTTAGAGGAGCCTCAGCAGTAAGCCTTGCCCCCTAAATCAAGCAAGGCATATTGCTTAGAGAGCCTGTGGAGTCTGTTCTGTAAAAAAAAAAAAAAAAAATCCTGAGGTAGTGCTGGTCTGGAGGGTTGTATCCCTTTAAGAACACTGTATTTTACTGTATTTTTCATCTAACCGGCACTTTTTTACAGCTAGGTCGCGTATGGAGCAATGAGCACTTCTAAAGGGAAAAAGTGCTCATTGTGCTCCAGACGCGAGGCACTCGCGGCCGGCCTGTGCAAGCGGTGTTCAGGCCGGTGCGGTGGAGGAGCTCCGTCGGCAGCGGCTGCAGGCGCCCAGAGCTCCCCGCCGATGGTGCCTCGCGAGTCGGCAGGGAACGGTGGAGAAGCCCGGTCTTCTCCGTCCGCCCACGGAGGGATTCCCCGAGCCGCCGACGGTCGGGTTTTAGAGGATTCCCTCTCAGCTGATATTTTGACAGCTGATGCCGGCTTGCCTGCTTTAGCGGCTGAGACTTTTCAGGTCTCTCAGCCGCTGCAGGCTATGGAGGGAGCTGTTTTGGCGGGAAAGACGCCATCTTCTCTGTCTGGCCCCTCCATTTTGTCTTCCACCTCAGGTGACCTTCCCCCTGTTTTGTCTAAGCAGGGGCAGGTTTCTGCTGGGTCCCCTGCTGTGGCAGGGAGTCCCTTGGGACCCTCGGGGGGTTTTTCCCCTGATTTTTTCTTTTCTTTATGCAAAGCCTATTTTCAGGCGGCTGGGGGTCCCGGTTGCGCCCAGGGGGTTTCGGGGGGTGGGATTTCCTCCGCGCTCCCTGCGGCTTTGCCTCTCTCGTCTGACATGACGTCCCCTCCGCCGCCTCTCTTGTCCAAGCGTCCGCGGGTGTCGTGGGACGAGGATTTGTGGTCGGAGGAACGTGTCGGTCTGGAGGAGGACCTGGACCCTTCTGAGGAATTCCAGGACCCTCTGGAGGGGACGGAAGCTGGCGGCGGGTTGTCGGGTTTCCCGTTCTCCAGTGACGAGGCGTCCGTGGTGCGCCTTTTTCAGAGAGATGAGCTGCCTGACCTTATTCAACAGGTTTCTTCGGTTTTGCGTTTTGAGGACGCGCCGCCGGAGACTCCGCATGTGGGGGACCCTCTGTTACGAGGGATCCGTTCCGTTTCCCGCTCTTTTCCTATGCATCAGGATATTCGGGATATTATTCTTGAGCAGTGGAAAACGCCGGAGACGCCGTTTCGGCTGGCGCGCAGCATGGCTCGCCTGTATCCCATTCCTGAAGGGGATCGGGCTACGTTAGCTTCGCCAGTCGTGGATGCGGTGGTCTCGGCTATTTCCAAGCGGCATACCGTGCCTGTTGAGGGCGGTTCTGCCTTGCGGGACTCTGAGGAGCGCAAATTGGAGAACATCCTTAAGCAAAATTTTCAAGTCTCTGCCTTTGGGGTCCAGGCGGCTATTTGTGGGGGACTGGTCGCTCGCGCCGTGTTTCGGTGGGCGGAGCGGGTCTTGGATCGAGAGTCTGATGACTGGTCTCTGGTGGATCAGGAGGTGGCGAAGATTGAGATGGCTGCCTCATTCCTCTCTGATGCTCTGTATGACTTGGTGCAGATCTCGGCTAAGTCTCTGGCTTTTGGCGTGGCCGCAAGGCGTGTGTTGTGGCTGCGCGCTTGGGCGGCGGATGCTGCGTCCAAAGCTAAGCTTACTAAATTTCCCTTTCGGGGGTCGTTTTTATTTGGAGAGGACTTGGATAAGTTGATTCAGACTCTGTCGGACTCGAAAGTTCCCCGTTTGCCGGAGGACCGTGCCCGCCCGGCGTCTCGGGGTGGTGCGGCCCGGGGGCGTTTGCGGGAATTTCGCAAGTATCGCCCTGGGCGTGGGGCTGCTTCTTTCCAGTCTCCGGGGTTTTCCCGGGGTCGGTTCTTCCAGCGCATGCAGCCCTTTCGGGGGGCCCGTCGGGGGGCAGGGAATCCCTCCGCCGGTTCCCCCGCTTCCCGTCCTGCACAATGACGCCTTGCCGGCGCCCCCCTTGGTTCCGGTGGGGGCCCGGCTGCGCGACTTTTTTCCCAAATGGGCCGAGATCACGTCCGATCAGTGGGTCCTGGAGGTGGTGCGGGACGGTTATGCCCTGGAGTTCGCCCGCTCTCTGCCGGATTTTTTCCTCGCTTCTCCATGTCAGACTCCTGGGAAGACGCTGGCGTTTCGCCAGACCCTTCAGCGCTTGCTAGATCTCAGGGCAGTTGTTCCAGTGCCCCCCCCGGAGTGGGGCACGGGCAGGTACTCCATTTACTTTGTGGTGCCCAAGAAGGAGGGGACTTTTCGGCCCATCCTCGATTTGAAAGGGGTCAACAGGGCTCTCAAGGTTCCCTCTTTCCGTATGGAAACGCTGCGGTCGGTCATTCTGGCGGTTCAGCCGGGGGAGTTTCTCACTTCTCTCGATCTGACGGAGGCCTACTTGCATGTTCCCATTCGGGCCTCTCATCAGCGTTTCCTGCGCTTTGCGATCTTGGGTCGGCACTATCAGTTCTGTGCGCTTCCCTTTGGGCTGGCCACGGCTCCCCGGACGTTCACCAAGGTGATGGTGGTCGTCGCGGCAGCCTTGCGGTCGGAGGGCATCCTGGTACACCCCTACCTGGACGACTGGTTAATTCGGGCCAAGTCGTTGCAGGAAAGCTCCCGGGTTACGGCTCGGGTGGTGGAGTTTCTCCGGTCGCTGGGCTGGGTGGTCAACCTTTCCAAGAGTCGGTTGGTTCCGGCTCAGCGTCTGGAGTACCTCGGGGTGCTATTCGACACCTCCTTGGGGAAGGTCTTCCTCCCAGAGGCCCGGGTGAGCAAATTGCAATCTCAGATTCGCCTGCTTTTGGCGTCCCGGTGTCCTCGGGCGCGAGATTTCCTCCAGGTCCTGGGGTCGATGGCGGCGTCCCTGGACGTGGTGAGGTGGGCGCGGGCCCACATGCGTCCTCTCCAGTATGCTCTGCTCCGGAGGTGGTCTCCCCAGAGGCACGGGATGGATGTTCCGGTTCCCCTGCGAGGCTTGGCGCGCTGCAGTCTGCGTTGGTGGCTCCGGACCCCTCACCTAGTTCAGGGGGTGGGTCTGGATCTTCCGCGGTGGACGGTGCTCCTTACGGATGCGAGTCTCCTGGGTTGGGGGGCCCAGTGCCTGGGTCACTCAGCTCAGGGAACCTGGTCCACGGAGGAGGCCTCCTGGTCGATCAACGTGTTGGAGACCAGGGCGGTCCGGCTGGCGCTGTTGGCCTTCCACTCCCTTTTGTTGGGCAAGTCGGTCAGAGTCCTGTCGGACAATGCCACGGCGGTGGCTTATGTCAATCGTCAGGGGGGCACCAAGAGCACTCTGGTGGCGCAGGAAGCGGCTCGGCTCATGGTTTGGGCGGAGTCGCATCTTCTGGACCTCTCGGCCTCTCACATTGCCGGGGTAGAAAACGTTCAGGCGGACTTCCTCAGTCGTCACTTCTTGGATCCGGGAGAGTGGTGTCTCGGCGCCGAGGCGTTTCAGTTGATAGTGCGTGCTTGGGGGCAGCCCCTGATGGATCTGATGGCTACAAGTGGCAACGCCAAAGTACCCCGCTTCTTCAGTCGTCGCAGGGACGGTCTGGCCGAGGGTCTGGATGCTCTGGTCCAACCGTGGCCAACGGAGGGGCTGTTGTATGTGTTCCCTCCTTGGCCATTAGTGGGCAGAGTACTGCTTCGCATTGTTCGCCATCCGGGGCTGGTGGTTTTGGTGGCTCCGGATTGGCCTCGTCGTCCGTGGTATGCGGATCTGGTGAGGCATCTGGTGGCGGATCCTCTTCCTCTGCCTCTCGGGTGCGATCTTCTGACGCAGGGTCCCATTCCCATGTTCGACCCGTCTCCCTTTTGTCTTACGGCTTGGCTCTTGAAAGGGGCCGCCTGAGTAAGAAGGGATATTCCGACAAGGTGATCTCTACACTTTTGGGGTCCCGGAGGCTTTCTACCTCTCGGGCTTATGTACGGGTTTGGCGTCTTTTTGAGGAATGGTGCCGAGCGCGGGGAGTGGTCTCTTTTCGCGCTTCTCTGCCTAACATTCTAGAGTTTTTGCAGGATGGCCTGGATAGGGGCCTGGCCTGGTCTTCTCTCCGGGTTCATCTGGCGGCCCTGTCGGCTTTTCGGGGGCTGGTGACAGGTCAGCGTTTGTCAGCCATTCCTGATGTGATTCGCTTTCTTAGGGCGGCCAAGTTGATCAGGCCTCCCATAAGGCCCTCGATTCCCTCTTGGGATCTCAATCTGGTTCTCTCTGTTCTAGTGCGCCCTCCTTTCGAGCCGTTGGATGGCTGTTCGTTGAAGGACCTTACGCTGAAGTCGGTCTTTTTGGTGGCCATTACTTCCGCTAGACGGGTGTCTGAGCTACAGGCTTTCTCTTGTAGGGCTCCCTTCCTGGAGTTTTCGAAGGAGCGGGTTGTTTTGCGGCCTGTTCCTTCCTTTCTGCCGAAGGTAGTTTCTCCTTTTCATGTCAATCAATCGGTGGTCCTCCCGGTCTTGGGTAGTCGGGAGGGTTCTTCTGAGCAACGACAGCTGCGCAAGTTGGATGTCGGTCGGGTCCTCCATGCTTATGTGCAGCGGACCCGGGATTTTCGGAGCTCCGATCATCTCTTTGTGCTTCTGGCGGGTCCTCGTCGGGGGGGCTGGCGCTTCTAAGGCTACTATTGCGCGCTGGATCAAGGAGACGATTGCTTCCGCTTATCTTCTGAGTCAGAAGCCGGTTCCGGAGTTTCTCAAGGCTCATTCCACTAGGGGTCAGGCAGCTTCTTGGGCTGAGTTGTCGCTCGTGCCTCCGGTGGATATTTGTAAGGCTGCGGTTTGGTCCTCCTTGCATTCATTTGTTCGGCATTATCGGGTAGATGTTCAGGCGCGTCGGGACGCGGTGTTCGGTGAGCGTGTTCTGGTATCGGCCCTTCGGGGGTCCCGCCCGTGAGAGGGACTGCTTTGGTACGTCCCATTCGTAAAGTTAACCTCTACTGGTCTGGAGAGTGCTAAAGAAGGAGAAATTAGGTTCTTACCTGCTAATTTACTTTCTTTTAGCTTCTCCAGACCAGTAGAGGTCCCCACCCTGTCTGTTGTTGTTGTTGTTGGGGCTGTTGCGCGGGCAGTTTTTTGGTTTTTGCTGCGGGTTCTAGTATTTTTCTAGGGCCGGGGAGAATTGAAGAACAGCGGCTGTGGCTCGGCTGGCTTAGCTGGCGAGCTGTGGGGACCTTCTTCCTTCGGGAATTTCTCCTCTGCATTTTCCAACAGCATTTTTGGGTATGTTATTTGTTACTCCTTTCGGAGTATTGTTTTTTCTCTCTGTTGTTTTCCAGTTCTTGGTTCTGCTTGGCTATTCGGCAGACTGAGGGAAATAGAGAGGAGGGGCTAGGATATACTGTCCCAAAGTTTTGTTTTCAGTCTCCACCTGCTGGTCATGATTAGATATATACCCATTCGTAAAGTTAACCTCTACTGGTCTGGAGAAGCTAAAAGAAAGTAAATTAGCAGGTAAGAACCTAATTTCTCCATATTATATTGAGGTTATTGATTTTAAACATGCACATAATCCAACATATGCTTACATTAAAAACAGCAAGAAGATTCGACGTAGAGTTCTAAAGAAGAACCCACTGAAGAACTTGCGGGTTATGTTGAAACTGAACCCATATGCCAAGACTGTCCGTCGCCGTGCTATCCTGCGTCAGGCTCAGAACGTGAGTACAGCACTTCTGTCACCTTCATGCCAAATAGCAGTTCTGTAGCCCAGTGTTCAGAATTAACCTCAGTTGGCATGAAAAATATCTGCATATGGTGCTTCTAGTGCATGTTGATACTTGGAGAATTGTTAGCAGTAGTGAGTTGAGAAATTGTTCCATTCCCAAACATACTATTGACTGTACTGGATGCATCTTAGAAAAGCAGCAACTAATTGTACTTTTCAAGGGCAACAGGTGCTGTTAGCCAGTTCTGTTAACGTGTGGATTTCAAGCATTATCCCAGGACAAGCAGGCAGCATATTCTTAACTGATGGGTGACGGCACCGACGGAGCCCCAATACGGACAATTTTAGAGTGATTGCACTCTAAGAACTTAGAAAGTTCTAGTTAGGCCGCACCGTGCATGTGCGAGTGCCTTTCCGCCGGTGGAGGCGCGCGGTCCCCAGTTCTGTTAACGTGTGGATTTCAAGCATACCTGTCCCTCGCTTTCTTGAATTCAGATACAGTTCATATTTATTGTCGAATCCAGAACTGACTGGGCATGCTCCTTAGACTGCTTTGAGAACCATTGCTGTAGATGAATGGCATCCAGGAAGTTTTGATGAGACTCTTGTAAGCTTTTGAATGTACAAGGGAGAGTGGTTTAGTATAAGATTGTGTAGGCTTAATGTAAATTAACATTTATCCCTTTTTTTTTTTTTTTTTACAGCTGAAACTGAAAACTGAAAAGAAGACCACCAAATAAGTATTTGGCAGTACTTTTTTGTCTCCTATTAAAGAGTTGTAAGGTGACGATAATAAAACAATTATGAAGTGTGTGTATAGTGTCATGCTGAATTGATTGGGATATCTGCCACCTAGTTTGGAAGTGAAGCGGATCAACTGATTTTAATACAGCTGCATTACAATTGAGCAAACCAATTGGATCTGCTTTTTATCTAGAATTACCTTATGTTTTGTAGCCTTCTAAGTTGAGTACCTGAATGTAAACCACTTAGGCTATAAGAGGTATATAAATACAACAAATGAGATTATATTAACAAAGGAATGAGCCACCACTTTGTATCTTTGCAACATCAGGATTATGTCGGAGTAGACAGAAGTTGCTTTTAAAGGACTTTGGGCAAGGCCTGATTTCATTTATACTTTATAAAAAGCTTTCCTTTTTTTTTTTTTAATAAATCTTTATTCATTTTAAATCTTTCAACAAGTGTACAATAAAATCCTCATTTAATATACATCACTTGAAGCTCTATATTTTTCTCAAGAAAAAGATTATATCCCACCCCACTCTCCCAAAAATTATAGTCAAATATAATAATAATTTAGATCATTTGTTTTACAATTTGATAATGAAAACCACAAAACCCACCCCCCACCCACAAAACAATATATATTAAGTAAGTTGGGAAAAATGCTGATTATTCATTATAATACCTTATTAATAGCCCACACACATCCTTAAATTTATTAAAATATCCATTTTGAACTGCAAGCGTTCTTTCCATCCTATACATGTGACACACCGAGTTCCACCAAAAACAATAATTTAATCTTGTGCAATCTTTTCAGTTATATGTTGTTTGCTGAATGGCAACTCCTGTTAAAATCTTTAAAAGTTTATTATTATTAGCAGATAATTGGCTTTTAGCTCTCATAGACATGCCAAATAAAATTGTGTCATATGACAATGCTACATGATTTTCTAGCATACAATTTATTTGATCCCAAATTGACTGCCAAAAAGCTTTAATAAATGGACAATGAAACAATAAATGATCTAAAGTTCCAGCCTCGAGATGACAATGCCAGCATCTATTAGACTTAGAGCAATCCAATTTTTGTAAACGAACAGGGGTCCAGAGTGCTCTATGCAACAGGAAAAACCATGTTTGCCTCGTAGACGCAGACATTGTACACTTCATCCTCCAGGACCAAATATGTGGCCATTGAGATGCATTAATTTGATGCTTAATCTCAATGCTCCAAATATTTCTAAAGTCCAGTCTTTGGTTTCTTATTCGAATAGCCAGATAATAATTTATACCACTGTGTGGCCTGGTGATCCAGAAAATCTGCCTGAAAGCATAAGAAATCTAAACTAAATTGATTATTAAGAGATTTCCATTCAGGGAACCCTGCCTGAATAGCCTGCTTC
Source organism: Geotrypetes seraphini (assembly GCF_902459505.1). NCBI lineage: Eukaryota > Metazoa > Chordata > Amphibia > Gymnophiona > Dermophiidae > Geotrypetes > Geotrypetes seraphini. The sequence goes on along the minus strand of NC_047097.1, from coordinate 73,642,134 downwards.
AGTTGCAACCATTTATAACTTTGTTTTTTATCAAGGCCAAATTTATATTGCAACTGTGAAAAATCCAGCAGTTTACCATTAGAAATGACATCATTTAAGATTTGTATACCTGCTTTAATCCAATCCTTCCAGACAATCTTAAAACCGCCTATTTGGATCCTGGAGTTTAGCCATATATTTTGATACGTTGATTTTTGAATTGGAAGAGGTGTATAAAAAGCTTTTCTGTTACATAAAGACAGAAGTCTGTATGCTAGGTGATCAATCCATGGTCACGCCTTTCTTGCAGAAGGATGCCAAGCAAATCTTTCAGCTCTTCCTCCTTCACCAGTGGAATACAATGCCCTCTTAGTTTTAGGTGTGTTCTGATCTGCTGGGTTCAATTTTATTTTTCAGGATTTTTCTTTGGTGCCCAGGGGCTACTCTGCATGGGAGGATGCGGACTCCGCAAGGGTGGACTGCATACAGCTCACACAGCCAGCCTCCTTGGGGTTTCTTCAAGGCTTGGGGGGGGTCCATTCCCCTGGGAGCCAGATTACCTTCTGACTTATTTGAGGCTTGAGCACAGGCTGTGGGCCCCCTGTGAGTTCCCTTTGGTTTCAGGGAGCGGGCTGTGTGTTAGTCTCCCCCATCTTGCTGTGAGGCTCTTTTGGGGCAGAGTCGGTCGGTGTCTGACTGGCAGCCTGAATATTTTCAGTTGTGGATTCCAGCAAGGATTTGAAGCAGAAAGTAGTCTCTATTAGAGAATGACATGGCTGTTACCTGTGGCTAGCTGCGGGTAACCCACTAAAATGGTGGAGGGGGAGAGGGGTAAGTGCTCACTTCAGGTTTGGGGACAAGGCCATCCACCGTTCTGTGGAGCGGTGAATGGCCTTGTCCCCACAGTTAAGGGAGGGAATGCGTGCGGTCACTGATCGTGCATGGCCCCCTCCCTCCTTCCTACCTATCCGAATCTTATCTATCTCCCTCCCTCTTACCTTTGCGGTGTGTTGTAAGATTGAGTAACTTGTTCAAAGCCGCCAGAGCCTGCGTGCGGCTGTGGGCGGAAGGTTCTCTTACGCAACTTCCAGAAAACGGAACTAGGTTGTCCACCTCTTCAGAACGCGAGTGTTTTTTTTTTTTAGACATTTGGTTTCTTAAAAAAAAATAAAGAAAAACTACATACCGAAAGAATATACAAAGCAGCAGAACACCGTTCTTATTTCTGAACTACCTTGGCTGCTACGCTCTGTTTAGCTTCTAAACCACCACTTCAGACACCTTTTTATCCCAGGACAAGCAGGCAGCATATTCTTGACTGATGGGTGACGGCACCGACGGAGCCCCGGTACGGACAATTTTAGAGTGATTGCACTCTAAGAACTTGGAAAGTTCTAGCAGGCCGCACCGCGCGAGTGCCTTCCCGCCCGACGGAGGCGCGCGGTCCCCAGTTTCTTAGTTTCTGCGGAGCTAAGAAGTCGCACTTTTCAATGGCTGTTGAAAAGATTTTTTTCTGTCGCCTTCCTGCTCGCGAAATCTTTTTGGAAATTATATTTCCTTTTTTTCTTTTATTATTTTCTTTTAAAAAAAAAACAAAAAACAAGTTTTTTTTTCTTTTTTCTTCATTTCGTCGTTTTTGTCCCTGCGGGGCCTGCTGCCGCCATCGAGGCCTCGGCCTTCGATTTGGCAGAAGCTGTTTTTCCTTTCATGCCCCCCCAGCCAGGTTTTAAAAAGTGCCAGCGGTGTGCACGGCCTATCTCTCTTACGGACCCGCACAATTGGTGCTTACAGTGCCTGGGTCCAGAGCATCAGGCTTCTACCTGCACCCACTGTACCACTTTGAAAAAACACACATTAAAAAACCGACAAATCCAACAACGTTTGCTTTTCGGTGCCGATATGTCTGACCCTGCGACATCGACACCGGCATCGGCACCACCTCAGTCGGCACCCACTTCGTCAACGCCGCGTGACACCGCGCCGGCGTCGCAACACTCGGGTAAGCCGGCTAAGAAGCCATCTCTGTTGGAGCATCCTCCGGTCTCAGTAGCAGCGAGTCCAATCCTGCCGACCTCGAGGTGCCCACGGAAGCGCTCCGCTCCTATTGAGGTGAGCCCCTCGACATCGGGTTCCTCATCCTCGGAGCGTAGAGCAGCACCACAGGTACTGCAGAAGAAAAAGGCGGTACCGGTGCCTTCGCTGGACGAGCGGATTGCTGCTGTCCTGCAAGTGCAACTTAGGAGCAGTTGCAACAACTCCTTCCCGCACTTTTGACACCGAGCCTTCCAGTCCCGGTCCGGTCTGAACCACCGGTACCGACAGTGGAGCGCCCTCTTTTATCGGCATCCACTTTGTCAGTACCAGTTCACACTGCTTCCTCGACTTCGATGCCAATCTTAGCACCGGAACCGAGAGCTCAACACCAGGCGGTGCAGACTTCGGTACCGACGCAGCATGTCACATCTCCTGGTACCGTTTCTATGAGGTCGGGTAAGTCGGTGCGCAAAACCCGACACCTGGAACCCTCCACTCCGGAGTCTCGAGACCGTGGCTCTCAGATTCGGGACCCTGATTTGTGGGGTGACTGAAGAGCCCTTTCTATCTGAGGGTGAGTGTTCCTCTGATGAAGAGGATCAACTTGTTGCTGATCCCTCTTCTAAGCAGGATTCCACATCTTTTACCTCTTTCTTAAGAGATGTGTGAATCTCTTTCTATTCCCTTGGAGGCTGAGTCGAAGAAATCCAAGGCATTCCTTGATGCTCTGGACTTTGACCAGCCTCCAAGGGAATTTCTCAAACTTCCTCTCCATGACATCTTAAGAGAGACTTTTTATAAAAATTTAGAGACTCCCCTGACTGTACCGGGAGCTCCTCGTAAATTGGACTCCTTATACAAGGTTATCCCTATTCCTGGTTTTGACAAACCTCAGCTCCCGCATGAGTCTCTTTTGGTAGAATCTACACTTAAGAAATCAGCGGGAGCTAGTGTGTATGCCTCAGTCCCTCCTGGCAGAGAAGGAAAAGCCATGGACAAATTTGGCAAACGTTTATATCAGAATGCAATGTTAGCCAATAGGTCAGGGAACTACGCTTTTCATTTTTCATTTTATTTAAAGCACCTCATTCAAAACATGGCTGCTTTTGAAAAGTACCTCCCTGACCGCAAGAAATCTGCATTTCATGCCTGCTCTTCCTCTTCTCCAGTTATGCAAGTTCCTAGTTCGGTCAATTTATGACACATTTGAATTGACTTCTAGGGCCACGGCTATGTCTGTTGCCATGCGTCGGTTGGCATGGCTCAGAGTCTCAGAGCTCGATGTAAATCATCAGGACCGCCTACCAAATGCTCCCTGCTTGGGTGATGAGCTCTTCGGAGAGTCCATGGATTCCACTACACAAAAGCTGTCTGCCCATGAGACTCGGTGGGATACTCTCCTGAAGACTAAGAAAAAGACTCCACCTGCTCGGCCTTTTCGCCAACAATCTGCCTACCAGCGCCGCTATGCTGCCCGTCCCTTACCACCGGCTATTCAACAGCCTAGACGTCAGCAACAGCGACAACCACCTAGGCCAGCCCAGCAGCAACAGGTGAAGCCTCCTCCACCACAAAAGTCTACCCAACCCTTTTGACGTGGTTCTCCAAAGCATAGCCAGTATTCCACCATCTGCCAATCTCCCTCGACCCATAGGAGGACATCTTTCTTGTTACACCAGCCGTTGGGAGAACATCACATCGGATCAGTGGGTCCTCAACATCATCCGCCACGGCTACTCTCTCAACTTTCAGACACGTCCTGCACAAAGTCTGCCAAGAGAGTCTGCTTTGAACACCTCTCAGTCTTCTCTCCTTCTTCAGGAGGTTCAATCCCTCCTCCTCCTGAACGCCATAGAGGAAGTTCCTCTAGATCAGAAGGGGCAGGGATTCTACTCCCATTATTTTCTGGTCCCCAAAAAAACAAGGGATCTCACACCCATCCTAGATCTTCGCGATCTCAACAAATGCTTGGTCAAGGAGAAATTCAAGATGCTTTCTCTGGCAACTCTTTATCCTCTTCTCCATCAAAGCGACTGGCTATGCTCCCTCGATCTCAAAGAGGCATACAATCACATTCCAGTCAATCTGGCCTCCAGACAGTACCTCCGCTTCATGATCAATTATTGTCATTACCAATACAAGGTGCTGCCCTTCGGTCTTGCCTCCTCTCCAAGAGTGTTCACTAAATGTCTGATTGTGGTTGCTGCCTTTCTACGCTCTCACCACCTTCAAGTCTTTCCTTATCTGGACGATTGGTTAATCAAGGCCAATTCATCTCAAACAGTGCTCCTGGCCACCAACCAAACCATCCTGTTTCTACAGCTTCTGGGGTTCGAGATCAATCTACCCAAATCTCATCTCATCCCCACTCAGAGACTTCAATTCATTGGAGCGGTGCTGGACACAGTCCTCATGAGAGCATTCCTGCTGTCCAACTGTCTTCAAACTCTTCAATCTCTATGTCAGCAAGTGCTTCCACAACGTTCCATCTCTGCCAAGCAAATGATGATACTCTTGGGTCACATGGCCTCCACAGTTCATGTCGCACCCCTCGCACGTCTTCACCTGCGCACTCCTCAATGGACCCTAGCTACCCAGTGGTCCCAAGCGATGGATCCTTGCTCACGACACATATCTGTGACATCATCTCTTCGTCAGTCTCTACAATGGTGGTTGATATCCTCAAATCTCTCCAGAGGTCTTCTGTTTCATCTACCTCCTCATCAACTTGTCATCACCACCGACGCCTCCCCTTATGCCTGGGAAGCTCATTTGAACGAATTCCAAACTCAAGGACTTTGGACAGCCCAGGAAATGAAACATCACATCAATTTCCTGGAACTCAGAGCGATGTTTTATGCCCTCAAGGCCTTCCAACATCTTCTCTTTCCTCAGGTCCTCCTGCTGTGCACAGACAATCAAGTTGCGATGTACTACATCAACAAGCAGGGTGGGACAGGCTCTCGCCTCTTGTGCCAGGAAGCCCAGAAGATTTGGGCTTGGGCCACAGATCACCAACTATTCCTGAAAGCTATCTACATTCAGGGAGAACAGAATTCCTTAGCGGACAAGCTCAGCAGAATTCTCCAGCCTCGCGAGTGGACACTCGATCCTTTAACTCTACAGTCCATCTTCGCTCAGTGGGGCACTCCTCAGATAGACCTCTTTGCAGCTCCTCACAATCACCAGCTGCCCCTATTCTGCTCCAGACTCTACTCCCCTCACCGTCTGGCAGCGGATGCATTTCTCCTCGATTGGTCCAATCTGTTCCTGTACGCTTTCCCTCCTCTGCCTCTCATGTTACGAACCTTGTTCAAGCTCAAGAGGGAACGAGCCACCATGATTCTGATTGCTCCACGGTGGCCCAGGCAACATTGGTTCTCCCTTCTACTTCAACTCAGTTCCAGGGAGCCTTTCCTTCTTCCACTGTTTCCTTCTCTGCTTATGCAAAATCAGGAGACCCTTTTGCATCCCAACCGTCCATCTCTGCACCTGACAGCTTGGTTTCTCTCGGGCTGACTTCTCATGATACTCTTGTCTCAGCCCGTTCGTTCCATTCTGGATGCCTCCAGGAAACCGGCCACTCTGCTATGTTACCATCAGAAGTGGACACGGTTTTCTTCCTGGTGTCGTCTTCATCATCATGATCCCACTTCCCTTGCAGTGGAGACCTTATTGGATTATCTTCTTTCTTTGTCTGACTCTGGCCTCAAGTCTACTTCCATCAGAGTCCACCTCAGTGCTATTGCTGCTTTTCATGAGCCAGTTCATGGAAAACTTCTCTCAGTTCATCCCTTGGTGTCCAGATTCATGCGGGGTCTTTTCAATGTGAAACCACCTCTCAAAGCCCCTCCGGTAATCTGGGATCTCAATGTGGTTCTTTCCGCCTTAATGAAGCCTCCTTTTGAACCTTTTGGCTACCGCTCCTTTCAAGTATCTCACTTGGAAGGTACTTTTCCTTATTGCTCTTACCTCTGCCAGGAGGGTCAGTGAGCTACATGCACTAGTTGCTGATCCACCTTTTACAGTCTTTCATCATGACAAGGTGGTTCTGCGTACACATCCAAAGTTTCTCCCTAAGGTTGTCTCGGAATTCCATCTCAACCAATCCATTGTTCTGCCTGTCTTCTTTCCGAAACCTCACTCTCATTCTGGAGAACAAGCTCTGCATACTTTGGACTGTAAGCGGGCTCTGGCTTACTATTTAGAGCGTACTAAGCCCCACGTATCAGCTCCCCAACTCTTTCTGTCCTTTGATCCGAATAAATTGGTACGTCCTGTGTCTAAACGTACGTTGTCTAATTGCTGGCAGCGTGCATTTCTTTCTGTTATGCTCAGACCGGACTGACACTGGAAGGTTCTGTCACGGCCCATAGAGTTCGAGCTATGGCAGCATCTGTGGCTTTCCTCCGCTCCACGCCTATTGAGGAAATCTGCAAGGCTGCTACTTGGTCCTCAGTTCATACTTTTACATCTCATTATTGTCTGGATGCTTTCTCCAGACGGGATGGACACTTCGGCCAATCTGTTTTGCAAAATTTGTTTTCCTAATGGCCAACCTTCCCACCATCCCTCTTTTTGTTAGCTTGGAGGTCACCCATCAGTCAAGAATATGCTGCCTGCTTGTCCTGGGATAAAGCACAGTTACTTACCGTAACAGGTGTTATCCAGGGACAGCAGGCAGATATTCTTGCGTCCCACCCACCTCCCTGGGTTGGCTTCTTAGCTGGCTTATCCTAACTGGGGACCGCGCGCCTCCGTCGGGCGGGAAGGCACTCGCGCGTGCGCGGTGCGGCCTGCTAGAACTTTCCAAGGTCTTAGAGTGCAATCACTCTAAAATTGTCCGTACCGGGGCTCCGTCGGTGCCGTCACCCATCAGTCAAGAATATCTGCCTGCTGTCCCTGGATAACATCTGTTACGGTAAGTAACTGTGCTTTCTCTCTTGAACACAGTGGCTTTTAGGATAGCAAAGCCTGCTACAATGGACAGTAGTAGTCCTTTGATGCTGCTTCGCACTAGCACAGCAAAGAAACTGGTGAAACAGCATCTATCTCTGGCTCAGGACCTTCGTTGGCCCGGTGGAGGAGAGAAGCTATCTTCTGCCAAAGCTGACTGACAATAAAAAATTTGGCAACAATGATAACTCAAAAGGCAGGAGCTCCCAGTTTGTGCTCATACTTGACACCCCTCTGCAACAGTGGGAAAGAAAAAAATCAGCAAAGCTGCATAATTTGTCTTCAGCTCCCTCCCCTCAGGACCCTGCTTTGGTACCAGCAGGGGAGGGAAGCTCTATTCCACCAAAGCTGACTGACAATTTAAAAAAACTCTGCAAAGGTGATGGCTCTCGAAGGAAGAAGCTCCTGGTTCTAGATACCCAACACCCCTTCTCCACCAGTGACAGCTTCAACGGCATGTCCCGTATTGGAGGATTTGGGGACAGTTCCATTATTGGTACTTCTGAGGGATTGCCTGTGGGTCTGGTTTCAGCCTCATGGTCTTTTCCCCTGATCAGATTACAGGATAGTTTCCTTAGACGTCTGGCACTGCAGTAAAACAGGCAAAAACCCCAATGAAATCCAAAGGGGTTGCCTCTCCATCAGCGCTGGCTTCTGCACAGGTACCATCTAAGCAAATTGCCCTTGCTCCCAGAGCCTACTTTATTTCAAACTTCTACAATGCTATTTCTAATCCTACGCTGGAGCCCCAGCACTACCCTAGTTATGTGGAACAACTTCTCACAGACTAGTTGAGGGTTATTCCACAGGAGGTAGCTTGGGGTTCTTGTACCCCTGTAGGCTCTGGCTCAGGGGCCTTCATCCCCCAGAAAGTGGTCAGACCAGAAGGAGGTCGTTACCTTAGACCATCATACACTGCCTAATCTACAGCCAGCTATAACCAAAGGGTACCCTTATCCAAAATTTTTTTTACAGAAGGTTTCTTCTCAAGTCTGTCAAGTTACAATGGCCACCAGTAGTAAGGATTTTCAATCTAATCCTTATGTTTGTATACCGCATCATCTCCACGTTTGTAGAGCTCGACGCGGTTTACAGTAGAAGAAATAGGAAGGAACTACAACATAGGGTTAGAGGTAGAAGTGTGAAGAAAATTTAGAGCACTTGGGATGCCAAGATATAAAGAGTTTCCTTGATTCCTAAATTGGAGGGAGACTTACATTTTTTGAGAAAAGCCAGGTTTTCAGATGTTTGCGGAAAACTTGGAGAGAGCTCAAGTTCTGAAGAGGGGAGGTAAGGTTGTGCCAGAGCTCAGTGATTTTGAAGTGGAGGGAGGTCCCTAGCTTTCCTGTGTGGGAAATGCCTTTTAGCGAGGGGAAGGATAGTTTTAATTTGTGGGAGGATCTACTGGTATTAGGGTTTGAGGAATTCCAAGAAAGAGGGAGGATACCATATAGGATTTTGAAAGTTAAACATGTCAATATGTCCTTCAATCCTGTGAGACTCCAGTGAGGGGAATTATTTCTTTACCACTGCATCAAATTCTGTAAGATCTGCAACTGGCTAATTGGCAGAAGCCCTTTTCAGTCTCTACAGCTTCTAAACCTCTTGAACTAAAATACAAGATTCAAAAAATGCCTGGTCATAACTTCCTGCAATTTCCCCCACCATTCTATGGTCTCTGAGTCTGCCATCAAAAGATCCAAGGCCTCAAAAACTCCTGATATGCCTCCAGGAAAGGACTGCTGTCTTTTAGATTCTACTGGGCATAACGTCTACCACGATTCTATGCTTTCATCAACTTCAAATTCCATTTTGCAGTTACTTGATACAGCTTTGCTTGAGGCTATTCCCTATCTACACAGATATCTATACAGATGCTCAAGGCCCAGCAAAAAGGATGGCAGATCTTCGGGCACCGGCATGTCCTGTGCATTGGTGCCGGTGCCAGATGGGGGTAAGCGATATGGGTGTGTGGGGGGAGGCGCTCGTACATTGAGGCAAGCTCGGTTTCCGAGGCACCAATTTTGCAAATGTTTTGCTTGTCTTGCAAACCGGTGCACTTGTAAACCAAGGTACCACTGTACAATGTTCTACGTTTTGGCCTATGATCGGCACCCTGGCTGCTCATGAAATACCTGGCAGCAGCACATTTGAGCAAACTATATCATATAGTGTTTCCTTAGCTAGACGATTGGCTAATAGTGGCCCATTCTAGGGATCTTCTCACTATTCAAACTACTGTGCAGCTTTGCAAACCCTGAGTTTCATGAACTTTTGAGAAGTCCAAGCTTACTCCAGTTTGCTTCCTCATGTTCATTGGAGCATTCCTGGACACCATTGCTGCAAGGGCCTACCTTCCACAGGAAGGCTATTGGGTCATAATTCAGCTAGCAACTTGAGCAAGACACCCAGCTCAACCTATCTTGGGCTATTAGGACACATGCAGGCCTTGCTTTCACTAATACCACATGCAGCCATTACAGTGGCACCTGAAGCTCCACTGGAATCAATGTCACTCACTGCCCAAGCTGATTCCTCTTCCTTCAAGCATTCCCAGCTATTGTGGATTCATTCCACTGTCTGGCACAAAGAATGTCTGTTCCAGCTTAACAAGCAGGGAGGCAAGGGATCCCTAAAACTCTGAAGGGAAGCCTGCTGTCTTTTGGAACTATGCCTTGTCTCATTAAGTGGATCTTCATTCCAGGAGAATGCAATGACCTGGCAGGAAGGGATGGCAGAAACCAATGGGTTCAAAAATATCATGCTTCACTAGTTCAAAAAGTGTTTAAGCCTGTTACTATAGGGGTCTTTACTTTATGTGTATGGGGGTGGCTCTACATGCTTGGGTACTAACTATAGGTGGAGCTAAAGCGCCCAGTGAAGTACAACAGAGGCAGAATGAAAAAGCCCAAGTGGATTGCTTCCTTGTGCAACTGCATGTGGCTATGGGGAAATAGGTGTGATGTTATAGACAGCTGGGACATACGAAAGCAGCCTCCAAAAAGCTAGGGCGGGCTTGCTGTGCTGACCCTTAAGAGCAAGGACCCAAAGGCAGAGTCCTGTCTTGCAACCAAATCCAGTCTAGAAGTTGGCAAATGTGTGAAGACTATATTGCTGCTTTGCAAATCTCAGAGGAGATGAATCAAGCATGTAGAGCCACCCAATACATATGAAGTAGAGACCCCTGAATAGGCTTAAACTTGTTCTGCTCAAAAAGTAGCTAAACAGTACCAATAACTGCCAACATAGGCTTCAAAAGGAGCTCGGATGCTATTCCCCAATAAATTCTTGCTAGCCCCCAAGGGCTGACAGGTATCCAAGAATCAGCTTGGAGAAAGAAGCATAAACAGACTGAAAACTAAGCATGTATAGGAAGGACAGGGTGGAAGCCTCACCTATCTACTGGAAAAGGGTAAATACATAATCTCTCTTTCTCTAGCACGGTCCATTGTAGACTGAGGAAAGCCACTACAAATTTGGTCTTGTTGCAAGGAAGTTGGTACTTTTATGCATCAAATTTATTACTGTGGTAATCTTCCATTTTTTTTATGGTCTAAAATGGAAGCTTTTCTTAAAATTGAGGATTTATTTTCCCTGGGAACTTAGTCTTGTAAAGTTATTTAGTAAGCTAAGGAACTTTATGTGTAAGTGCTTTGAAAATGAGCCCTTTTTGATTCCATTATTTCCGTAGCTGTAAAACTTGTTAATTAAGGGAAAGGTACAGATAGTATAAAACACCTTTTACAGAAGCTCATGAATTAACTCCCCAGGATGGAAGCTCACAATCAACACTAGGGTACAAAAACTCTTTAAAACAACGGAAGTCTTTTTAAACTATTATAACTCGGGCACCGTTTTTGTATCATGTCCAGCTGCGTAGGAACGTGACCTTCAAGGCTCTTCACGTGCGACTCCGACGTAAGCGTCGGCGGCGCGTTCTGCCCTGCCGGAAGTTGGGTCAGAGGAGGAAGTGGGCGGGGCGAGCGAGTCCCGACGATGCTGAGCAGGCTGCAGGAGCTGAAGAAGGAGGAAGAGAGTTTGCTGCGCGTGAAGGCGGCGCTGCGAGACCAGCTCAACAGGCTCAAGGTAGACCCCCTGCACCGGATGGCCGGTCCCTCCTCTCATTCGGCCTTTTGGGGCATCAACCCCATCCTTAATGCACTTCTTTGTTATACCTAGTATTCCCTTGCAGCACATTTGCACCCCAAATTCATTCTAGAATACTAGAGCTGGCAGAAAGCCATCTCCATTTTGCTACAGCCATTTCGGCAGCTGTAAGTGCACCATCTTTAAAGTGCATGCTTCTTGGAATAAGGAAGTTCAACTTGGTCAATTGAGTTGAATTTAGGCTAGCAATAGGCACTGGTTCCCTTTTAGGCTGAGGGTTGTTGGGTGGGTATAGGCTAAGTTTGCTGATGGGTTTGAAGTTATTGGGGTGAGAAGCTATAAGAATTTGCTGGTTCATAGTATGGTTACTTACTTGCTTGGGAAGCTGTTGGTGGAGAGTATTAGCACTGTATATCTTGTGGTGTTTATGGGATATTGCTAGAGGGTAAAAGGGGGGTATGGGGCTTATGCTTTAAGAATATGTTTCTTTGAATGCTGTTGCCCAGTGATATGGCCTGTTTTTAAATTCCTTAGATATGTGTGCACTTGTTTCAGGTTTACACTTAAGTAAGTGCTGGAGTAGTCTAAAGCCTATGTCCCTCCCACCTGTGCACATCTTAGGACAGGGTCATAACTTGTGTGTGACTGCAAATTGGTGCCAAGTAGTAATAGTTCTCTCCAGTTAAGCTATCTGTCTAATTGGTATTCTATAATTGTATGAAAAACTGTAGGAGTACATGTAGCAGCCATTTTGGCTTGTCATGAGCACATAGGTAGCAACCCAGGATCTCTCAGTCCTGTGAGCTCCAGGTTTATGCAAAGCCTCAAATACAAAACCACCAATTAAAAAGCCAGTTCCATCTTGTGACCTCGACATGCATTAGGTTAATGCCTCTGTCTTCTCAGTCTCTGTAACTTGCCTACCCAGTTCTTCCCCAACCAGGTAGCACTTTGCATGCACCCAGAATTCTTATCAAAAGTTATCTCAAAGTAAGCTGTAAAATATACAAAGAATGGCAGTTCACACAGCATTTTAACAGAATACAAAAGTGGAAACAGTCTTCAAATCCCAGTGTATCGTGGACTGTAGACATACTACTCTCAAGATACAGCGCATCTTAGGAACTCCTCTAGTATTTGTTACCTTTAACCCTGGTGATAACCAGTTACGAGCTCTCAAAATAGACTTTTGCTATCACACTGCTGACTTGGCCTCTCTAGACTGGCTCACTCTATATCATCTCCAAGAAAAGCCCATGTACCCTTTTCCTCAGTATAAGACAATTTCAGCGAAGCAACATCAGTCCACATTTTCACAAAATACTGCCTGGATCCTTTGTGAAAACTCAACAAGGCACTTGGCAACCATACTAAATGCCTGATTTTCTTCCATAGCAAATGAATCTGGGTTTTAAAATACCTCCAGCTCCTAGCTAGCACTCTCCTTTATAGCTGCCAGATCTGAGCATTCACTCTCATACCCCAGCAACCAGTACCTGTTTGGCTGCTCACTGATTCCTGCACCACTGCATGCTGTGATTTTGTTTTGGATGAACACTTGAGTGGGCCAACCTGAGTTTAAAAACACCAGAGGTAACGGTGCATGGCAACAACCATCGAAGCCACCTCTTATGAGATACCAACCTGAGAATATCAATATATGGGCAACTGATGGTGCCGTCTTATTCTGAATGAGCTTGCATAGATCATAGCATATCTGACTGTGCCCCTTCAGGGCATCTGCCTAACTTGCCTACTTGTTAAGCCTCCCCTGTGTACAAGGTTGCTATTGACACTGTTGTCATTATGTAGAGATATAGGGCAGGAATGACTGGCAGAATGTACTCACACATGTGTCTTTAGGTAGAAGAAATGGCTCTTCAGTCGATGATCAGCGTAACAGAGACAAATGGGCCAATTTCTTGCTCAGCAGAAGAGGAGGCTCAGAAGGTAAGTGGTCCTGTAGCCTGGTTGTAGATTTTAAATCGGAGGTGGGCAGCCTCAGTTGTCGAGGGCCGCAATCCAGTTGAGTCGTCAAGATTTCCCCAATGAATACATATGAGATCAATTTGCAAACACTGCCTCCATTATATGCAACTAGACCTCATATTCATTGGGGGAATCCTGAAAATCTGACTGGGTAATAATAATATTCTTGTATGCCGCCAAAGCCATAATAGTTTGAGGCGGTTACAATGAGAAGTACTGGACAATCAGTGAAAAAATACAATACAAATCATCAGAAATACATCCAAGATAAAAGATTAAAAACAGTGAATCAGGTTACAAATTGATCAAACATCTGTGTTTTTTTACTAATTTTCTACCCAACCAGTCATTCAATTTGCCTGCCCAAAATGCAAGCATTTTATCCAGAAATCTTTTAGAGCGACAAGCATTTAGTGCTGGGTAAGCAAACATATGGATTCTACGTGTAGGCCTGTTCAAACGGCCCTGGAGGACTGAGATTGCCCATCCCTGCTTTAAATGGTTAAAGCCATTGTCTGTGTTCAGCCACTAGCAAATGGGGAGAAAAATCAGAACATAGATAGGGAGTCATCTGATAAACAAATGGGTGCCACCATCTCTGGAGATTCTTAAAGCATCAGAGCTTACAGAGTGTATGGTATTCATTTTCTTGAGCTGCCAGAGTTTGCAGTTGTTGCAGCTGCTGGACTTTTGAAACGAGCACAGTGCTTTAACCATATTACTCTGTGGGCATTTACAGTTTTCAGAGAGACTGTTCCTAGTTTTTTTCGGACCTCTTCCAATTATCATAGTATAGAAACACGATGGCAGATAAAGGCCAAATGGCCCATCCAGTTTGCCCACGTCCCTGTCCTACGCTTTCTTGAATTCGGACACAGTCTCTGTCTCCGCCATCTCTTCCGGGAGACTGTTCCATGCATCTACCACCCTTTCTGTAAAAAAGTATTTCCTTAGATTACTCCTGAGCCTGTCACCTCTTAACTTCATCCTAGGCCCTCTGTGCAAAGATTTCTTTCATTTGTAAGACTCAGTTCTTGTACATTAATGCCACTGTGATATTTAAACATCTGTCATATCCGTTCTTTCACATCTTTCTTCCAAAGTATACATATTGAGTTCTGTGTCTGAACTCTGAGATACATTTTATGTAGTAACCTGTTTTGACTGACAAGCTTCATCTTCAGCCGGCCCTTTATCATGGACTAGTGTAATAGAGGAACATAAGAATTGCCGCTGCTGGGTAAGACCAGTGGTTCATCGTGCCCAGCAGTGCACTCACGCAGCGGCCCCCAGGTCATAGACCTGTGCTCTAAATGAGTCCAGGAAGAGGTGACAACTTTGTTTTGCAAGAGGTCCTCACAAATACATTGTGAAATAAACATTCAACCAGAAAGTCTAGGTGTCCATTCTAATACAACTTAACCCCCTACAAAGAGAGAGGAAAAAAGAAGAGGGGAGAGAGAACACTTTAGAAAAAGGGCCCCAAATTGATTTCCACCTCTGTTACAGTATAGCATCAGGCAACTGCTCACTCTTTTTTTTTTTTTTTTTTTTTTAATTTGCATTTCAATTTATGTCAAGCACAGTGTTGAACAGTAAAAAGAGAATACAGTAATAATAGAAAGGGAAAACCCTCAGCCGGATCACAAAGAAGAAGAAAAATCCCAGGGCCTAAATCATAGAAACCCACATCACCCCAAACAGACCCAGAACTCTTTGCAGTTATCTGAGAGCACTTAAGAATACATGCTTAACCCCCTCCACGACATACTACTATTATTTTTATAGTGCTGCCAGATGCAAGCAGCACTGTACATTGAACACACAAGAGAGAGTCCCTGCTTGAAAGAGCTTACAATCTCAGTATGACAGACAAAAAGGGTGACTCTCTACCCACTGCTATGACAAACAGATATGGGTGCTTTACAATTGTGGAGTTAAGGCAAAGAAGTGGGCTTTTAGCATTACTTTGAATATTGTGAGAGGCGGAGCCTGACGTACTGAGTCAGGCAATTTGTTCCCAGCATACAGTGTGCAGAGTAGAAGGGATGGAGTTGGCAGTAGAAGAGAAGGGTACAGACAAGAGAGACTTGCCAGACAAATAGAGTTCCTAGGGCAGAGTATAGGGGGAGATACTAAGGAACTTCAGAGTTGAGAATGACACCAGGACAAATTTGTCCATGTAGGATCTCTCTCTGTCTCATCCCTGCGAGTTCTGTCCTCTTCTACACAAGCTTTGAATACTAAAATCATAAGTGTCTGAGGCATGTGCAGATGAAGATAGAGCTTGCCGGGATGGAGATAGATCCTGCGGGAAAAGGGACCAATTTGTCCACGTGTCATTGAATTCTTCAGCGAGTGTTTACTGTGTTCTGGAGGTCTGAGGCTTTAAGATTATAATTGTCTGTGACTTATGGTCAACATATTAAAATTATTTTTTTTTTTTAATTTCTCTAGGCTATGTTGCAAGTGGACAATGAGGCAGTTATTAATCTGACTGAGTTACAACTGAGCACCAGCAGATATGAGCAGGATCAGGAGGAGATGGAAGACGAGGAGTCTGACTCTTGAACATGCAGAGGACCGTTCCTCATTTTATCTTAATCTGTGAAGACCCCCTGCCAAACTAATAATGCTGGGGCCACACATAGACCTCAAGGGATGACTTCTGCTTAATGCACCTCTGCAGAATCTGTGATGAAAATGGCAGCCACTGAGACGTAGGAATGCCTGCCTTTCCCTGAAAAAGCTGAATGAGGCACTGCAATGTCTAGTGGAAAATAAATATCCAGATGCAATGTTAATACACATTTTCCAGTAAGATCCAGTATTTTGACTTTAGCTTGCTTTCTGCAAGCAGGGTTGGCTGTAGAGAGGGAGAGCTGGATTTTCAGCTTTCAAGAAAGGGATTGGTAACCAAAATTAAAAAAAAAAAAAAAATTGCATAGAAGCATGATGGCAGATAAAGGCCAAATGGCCCATCCAGTCTGCCCATCTGCAGTAACCATTCTCTTTTCCTCTCTCTGAGATCCCACGTGTTCTTGAATCCAGATAGTCTCTGTCTCTACTACTTCCTCCAGGAGACTGTTCCACACATCTATTACCCTTTTGAATGTAAAATGAGTAACATTTGGAAGTTGTGACATTGCAGTTAGTCCCCATCCACCGAGCAGAGAAATTGGGGAAGGTCTGGTAAAACAGATCCTGAGGATGGCTTCTGCTCTTGAAGACAGATGCAGCAGCTGGAGCTGGGAAATAATCCCAAAAGGAGTGCTTGTAATCACCTTCCTCATGAACAGACACTTTGAGTTAGTTTCTGGCCTGAAGTGCCAAATCTGCACATTGCATAGCAATATATTGTACAGGTGTGTGTAGAGGTTTAAGACACCCTGGTGAAATAGTATGCTTGAATGAACCTCAACCTGCCTTCCCTTTTTATTTGGCAAATGTACTATTTTGCTGCACTTTTGACGGATACTCTTCCCATCAATGCCTCCTCTGCCAAATGTAGCAGCTTCCAAAGATTTGTCTGTTCTTACTTTTGGACTTTTTCCCACTCTTCTAACATAGGCTTCCTTCCATGTGCTGCATATTGAAGAGCCCTAGATGCTTTAGCGTTTCCTCCTAGGAAAGTTGTCCCATCCCTTTTATCGCCCTTCTTTTCTAATTCCGCTACAACTTTTATGAGATACGGTGACCATAACTGCGCACAGTATTTGAGGTGCGGCTGTACCATAGAGCAATAAAAGGGCATTATAACATTTTCATCTTTTATTTTCTGATAATTCCTAACATTCTAGTGAAACATAAGTGTTGGAGATAATTCTACTTAAATACTAAAAAAACTACTTATGTTTTGATCTCATTTCTATTATGGTGTTTAATAATAATTTTTTTTATATACCACCTAACCAGGAATGGTTCTAGGCAGTTCACAACAAATAAAAACTGATCATACAGTGAAGCTCTTCTGTAATTATCCACAAATTATTTTTATTTGGTTGTAGTCCTATTGCTCCTCTTTTTAGAAGTGTGGTTTAAAAAAAATAAATGGGTAAGAGGTTTCATTTAAATATTAAAAACTATTAAACTCTCATTGAGTTTTAACAGTGCAGGTGTGAACGGTGGAACACATCAGTGGCATACCGGTAGGGGGAGGTCCAACCTTTGTGTAGCCCATAAGGGGATACTCCCAGGGCTGTGGTCATGAGCCAGGAACTTCTTCCCCTTCGGTCAGCAACAGCCTTCAAACCTGCTGCTCTGCCGGTGTCGGGCCTTCCTCTCTGCTGAGTCCTGCCAGATGCACCGGGCAGGGGGCCTGTGGGCAGGAGGGACTGGACATCATTCCTGCTGTCCCTCCTGCTGATTGTGTTCTAAGGATTGGGAGAGGGGGGTTTGTGGGTAGCAGGAGGGAGTGGGCATCCCTATTGCCTCTATTTTTGTTCCGGAGGTTAGTCGGAGAGGGGGGTGCAGCTCGACTTGAAATTTATTTATTTTTTAATATATATATGGGGCAAATATTGTGTGTAACAAACACACCTCATCTGTGCCATAAAAAAAAAAGCCATGTACAGCTGAGTGGCAGGAAGCTGCTTTGAGGCTTCCCCAAACCATCTCTGCGCATGTGTGAAAGCCAGTTTCTAAGCAACTGATTGTATGGGATTACAGCTGCCCTCCGCAAAACTCATTTGCATGGGCTCCAAAAAATCAGCCCACAGCAACCTGCAGGGTCTTAACAACCGTGTTTAGTGCATCTAGTTCTAGGTACTTTGAGCCAGCGTAAAGTCTTAGCATCCTACTTCCAAAACACACCAAAAACCAAGAAGTGCCTCAATATTCTGTAATGTCTTTATTAGACTGAGAGGTTACACAGGTCAACATCTGACAGAGTACACACAACCAGTCCTTTACCTGTGATTAGAACAAAGTTAGCATTAGACCTCACAAGACCTTTGAAAGCAAGAAAATGAATGAAGATTGTACCACCCAGCTCCCAAAGTTTCCAACACATTTCAAAAATAAATAACTAGAGGGAGGGAAGGGAGAAGCAAAGTCTGACTGTTCCCCTTTCACCTGGTAGGAACCAGAGCTGGACTCCCGTTTCCACTAGAGATGATCAGTACAAATTTCTTACAAGCAAGTTGCATTCCTTAGCTGACTGCAGGGACAGCCACAGCCTGGATCTCATCTCCTATGCACAATTTACTGCTTGCTCCTGCTTTGGAGCAACATGTAAAACCTGAGGAAACCACCAGCACTGAGGTGCAGCCTCTGGTGAACCTGCAATTGTTCCTTCCTGCTGCAACTCTTAAGGAGCCAGTGCGTATCCTGTTGCAAAATCCACTTGCTAAGCAATGCCTTAACTTGCTTCTTTTTTTTTAATTCAGAAATTAAGTCAAAAAGAGGAACATACTGCCGTTTAAAAAACTGAAGTGATGCAGATGGGAGTTGCTCAGTGGTGTCTTTTCACCCCATACAACAGCCTTGGGACACAGTTCAGCTAAAAGGGGGCTGATTTTTTTAGAGTGTGTGACTCAGGAATAAGGGCATCACTTGCCTAGAGACCAGTTGCAAGCCAATGTTCTTAGAGAAACGCCACCAGCACCTTGAATTTGGGGAGGAGGCTGGGACAAGCTGGTCACTTGCCTGGCAGTGCAGTAGACTTGGCTTCCTTCTCTGACACAGAGCACTGCCACTGAACACTTTACAACTGTTCAACATAATTTAACTAAACAAAACAAGCGTAACAAATGCCGAAGGAGATCAGTGGAAAAAGGTTTGGCACATGCTATGGCTGACAATCCTCCTGGCGGGAAACAGGGCCAGACCCAAAACTAGTGCTGGCACTTCTTTCAGACTCCTGTAGCATGAGTTGGGGTGCCAGGCTGGTTAAGGCCAATGGTAGCACACAGCCAGCCTGCAAAATCCACTTCCTCCACTTCTGACCTCTTAATGAAAGTGTGAACCTGTCGCAAGATAAAGCACAATCAGGACACTGAAGAGCAACACTGGCAGGCTGTAAGTTTTTAACATGAATAAATGCAGGACAAGCACAGCAAATCCTGCAACTCGGGACAGTGGAGCAGACAGAGTCAGTAATGGGAACAAGCAACCAGTGGCCCAGTGGTTAAAGCTACAGGCTTAGCACGCTGAGGTTGTGGGTTCAAGTCACTTCATCCCTCCATTGCCCCAGGAGCATTAGATAAGATTGTGAGTCCACCAGGACAGACAGGGGAAAATGCTTCAGTACCTGACTAAATTCATGTAAACCATTCTGAGCTCCCCTGGGCGAACAGTATAGAAAACGGAGAAATCAATAAATCCTAAACCTACATAAGGATGGTGTGGGGCCATCAAAACCAGCAGCTCACACACGTATTCAAGTTAAAGCCAAACTTTGGTACAGCGGAGCAGCTCCTGCCTGATATAGCCACTGGGCAATTGAAGGTTTAAAGGCTACTTACCATCAGCTGCTTCAAGTCTGCTCTCTCTGCTGGATTCTTTATTAAACTGCAAAGACAAAAAAATGAGGAAGGTAAGTTTGCTAAAGGTCGATTCTTATACAGCAACAGCTGAGCAATACCCAATGGTCTAGTCCAGCAAACAAAGCCTGACCAAGCAAACACATGAGTGTAAGAATCTCAGCAGCTCTTCCGTACAACCATCTCTCTACTCTTGAGCCATGTTTTAACAACTTCATTTTCTTTCTAAACATTATTGGAGGCCCATTCTTATTGTTTATTAAACTTAATATACCACCTTTGTTGCAACACAATTCAAAACAGAAAAATTGAACGCCAATAATAAAATAGGACAAGGACTCCAAGATGGCCGCTGCATGTCTGCTGCAGTGAGGACACCGTCGAAAGTTTCCTCTATGCCGAAAAGACGGGGAAGGAACGTCGGAGGAGCCTCCCGGCGACCCTTAACTCCAGCGGTTACTATTGATGATTTTCTCCGGCGCCTACAACGGGAGCAAGAGGAGTCGGGTGCCAGCTCGCTGGGGACGCCGCCGGAGAGTAGCGCGGTGGTGAGATCCCCTGGGCTCGATGTCACTCTCAGCCCCGACATCAGGACGCCACCCCTTCAACCAACGCCGCAAACAGCTAGCTCTCCACGAGACCAGAATGCACCCGAGGAGGTAGCTGCTTCTTCGTTCCCAGAGGCTAGCATGGAGGGCTCGCCGAACACAACAACGCAGAGTGACATGCTCTCTCTGCAAGGACTTGCGACCGGGACAACAGAGGCTGGGGGAATACAAGACGCTACTGAGGTAAAGCTAACTTCAGAACATTTAGATATTACACCATTACAACTTTTTTCACCTACAAAACCCCCTGAAGTTACACTTGATGCATTATGGGACTTGGTAGTGAATTTGGGGAATTCTTTAAATCCTCAAATAAAAAGTTTGGACAAAGAATTAAAAGAACAAAAAGAAGAAATAAATGTGTTAAAGCAGGATATTTCTCAATTAAAAACAGAGTCACAAAATACAAGTAAGGAGCTAATATCTTTAAAACAAAATCAAGATTTGTTGGTTAAAGATAATATAATACTCAGGAGGAAGTTGGAAGCTCAGGAGAATAATGGTCGAATTAACAATTTGAGATTTATACATTTTCCAAAGATCTTGTCAACTTCTCCTAGAGAAATGGTGAAAAGGTATTTTATGGAAATATTGGAAATTCCTGAAAGCTCCTTACCTCCTCTTACAAGAGTGTATTACCTTCTTGCCAAGCCCCAATCCAAAGAAGAAGGAAAAATTGAGGAATCCCGGGAGAGATCATTGGACATTTCCGCAATACTGGAACAATCGGATAGAGAATTGGCTGTTCCAGCCACTCTCTTGTTGTCTGTCGCTTTGGCTCCAGACAAGGATTGGATATTAAAACTTTTCTTTAAAAATAGGTCCAAAGACTTCCTGGGACAGCATATTCAGATTTTCCCCGATGTCTCTAGAGAGACTCAAAAAAGAAGGAAAGAATTTCTACTTCTTTTTTTTTTTTAAGTTCAATAATTTTTATTAAGTATTTTAAAGGATACAAGAATCATTTAAAGTACATAGAAACAAAATAAAGCTTTCTGTATATAAAATATATAAATCTATGTTTAACTGTATAGGAGCAAAGGCTCCAATTATTAAAAATGTATGTAAGGGATATATAAGATAAAGATGAGAGAGAGCAGTAAAGAAAAAGGAAAGAAAAATGAAAGAGAGAAGAGAGGAGAAGAAAAGGATAACAGGAGTGTCTAAGAAGATGAGCGTACATAGGAATCTAAGAATGACCATGGAGATTTGTTGTATTTCAAGTTCATGCAGAATTTCTACTTCTAAAACCTGAAGTGACTCAAATAGGGGGTATTTTCTTTCTGAGATATCCATGTAAATGTGTGGTTAGATATTTATCATTGAAGTATATTTTTACAGAGCCGTCTCAACTGATTAGTTTTCTCTCAGCGAAACGTCTTGAAAAAGGAATAACAGCGCCCATGGAAGGTTAGCTCCCCGCACTGTAGTAAGACATGGACTTTCTTTTAATTAATTTGATTTATATTTGTCCTACTCTTTAAATCTTGGATCCAATATATGGAGGACTAGTGTGTGATCAGCTAGATCATTATTACTTTATTTATCTATTTTTATTTTCAAACTGAATTATGATTGTGGTATATCTTAATTTTGGAAATTTAGTTCCGTATGTTGTTTGATCTCACTTTACTGTACAAGATGTATATGCTTGGTAATATTGTAAAATTCTATAAATAAATTAAAAAAAAAAAAAAATAATAATAAAATAGGACAGAAACCATCATTCATACAAGAAACAATCAAATCTGAATACAGCACAACTATGCTCATTGATAATGCAGTTTTCTAAATGCTTGTTCAAAAAGATACATTTAAAAAATACACAAAACTTAGTACAAGATACTTCTAAAACCAATAGGAGGAAATATTTTTTCACTCAGAACAGTTAAGCTCTGGAACGCATTGCCAGAAGTTGTGGTAAGAGGGGATAGCGTAGCTGGTTTTAAGAAAGGTTTGGACAAATTTCTGGAGGAAAAGTCCATAGTTTGCCCTGGATTGGTAGCATGGAATGTTGCTACTCTTTGGGTTTTGGCCAGATACTAGGGACCTGGATTGGCCACCATGAGAACAGGCTAATCTAATTCTTAGTCATATACCGAATACTGTCCTAAAAACAGGAGCTACTGGGCTTGATGGCCCATTGATCTAACCCAGTAAGAGTATTCTTATGTCAAACATAAATAAGAATGTACCATATATACTCGAATATAAACTGGTCAGTGGCTGCCGCGAGTTCTGGTTTCTTCAGCCGCCAAGCGGCACAGAGAATTCGCGGGAGCCAGTCAGGAAGCTGTTCAGTGCAGAGCAGCAGCGCCAAAGCATGCTCATGCTTGATGCTGCTCAGTGGCTGAATAAACCAGAACTCGCGGTAGCCACTGACCAACCGAGTTAGTAGCGGGGCAGGAGCACAGAAAGCTTGTTCATGCCTGCTGCACCTCTGGACCACCAGGGATCGGCAGAGGAGGTACGACGGACAGGGCAGAAAGGGGTGTAGAGCATGACGGGATGGAGGGAAAGGGGCTGGGTGCAGAGCCTGACAGGGCAGGGCAGGGCATTTGAAAATTAAGCCGCCTTACTTATATTCGAGTCAACCATTTTTCCTCCTTTTTTTTTTTTTTGGGGGGGGGGGAAATTGGTGTCTTGAGAAAAAAAGCTGAATGTCTTGTTGTTTCCCACTTTGGTTAGTCCTCATCCTTCAAAAACAATCTGTTATCAGCTAGCAAATGAAGTGTGAGTTTGTGAATAAGGAATAATTAATGTAGGCAAATAATCAGGAATATCTGAATGTAGAGTGAAAGTAAGAATTTTGAACTGTATACAATGGTATACCGGAAGCCAATGTAATTGTTTCAACGAGAACAAATTTCTGAGGAGTTTAGCTATGGCTGCAGCCTTGCTGTGTGGAACTGAGAGGAACTCCTCCATTCCCTGTACCTCACTAACCCCCCTTCCAACATGCCCAACAGGATCCAAGAGGGTGAATAGCACCCGGTTACCATTGCTGGTCAGGCTTAATTGAGTTTATTTCATATACTGCTTAGATTTTACTAAAGTAAAACCAGAGAAGAGGGATAGACTCGCAAGACTTACAGGAACAAGAGGGAGAGATGGACAGGACAGATCAAGGGAAGTAAAAGGGGTTGGGATAAACAAAAGGAAATAGGGGAAAAAATTAATTTGATAAGGGAATAAAATAAAGGAACTAAAAAGCCATCATGGCCCTTGCTCAATTGTGTCAACAGATTTGGAAGAAAAAACATGGTCAACCGATTGGAGAAGATCACTGCTCATACCTATACCAGTATAGGTATTAAAAGTGATGCCAAGGACTATAACAACTACAGAACAATTGCATTAATTCCACACACCAGCAAAATATTGCTGAAAATAATATAATGAAGGTTATAATCATACACTGAGCAAGAACTACCTGGTTTCAGAAAAGGTCGAGGAACAAGAAACATTATTGCCAATGTTCGATGATACTGGAGAAGAGAAAAGAATACCAGAAGCCCATATATTTTTCCTTCATCAACTACAGCAAAGCTGAGTGGATCGCGATAAACTATGGAGAACTCTAGCACAAATGGGAATCCCCAAACACATAACTCAGCAGATATGAAAATCAAGAAGCTGCAGTGAGAACAGAATATGGCAACACTAATTGGTTTTCAATAAAATTGAAGCATCAGGCAAGGATGCATCTTGTCACCTTCCCTGTTCAACCTTTACAGAGGAGCCATTTTCAGAAAAGCAAATTTGAAAGAAAAGAGCATTGATTTCAAAGTTGGTGGCCAAAATATAAACAATCTGTGCTATTCAGATGATACAACGCTCATCACCAGCAGCAAAGAAGACATGCAGCATCTATAGCGAAAGGTCAAAGCTGAAAGTGATAAGATCATGAACACAGAAAATGATGAAGATTTTGAGCTTGAAGATGATAGAATAGAAGTTGTAAAGGATTTCAATCTCATGGGCTCTTTCGTAAACAAAGAAGCAACTAGCAGGGAAGAATAGCACTGAGTCGCTCTTCAATGAAGGCTCTTGACAAAGTATTCAAAGGCAAGGAAACAACACTCCAAATGAAGATTAGACTCATTTACTCAGTGGTCAATTATGGATGCGAAAGCTGGATGCAATGGAAACTAGACAGAAAGAAGACTGATTCATTTGCGCTTTGGTGCAAGGGAAGGATTTTATGCATGCTGTGGACTGCCAGAAGAACAACATTGATTCTAGAAGAGATCAAACCAGCTATGCCACTCGAAGCCCAAATGATGAAGTTACAACTATTATTTTGGTCACACTGTCAGAAAAGAAAGATCATTGAAGGACATTATGTTTGGGAAGATTGAAGGAACCAAGCGAAGAGGATGACTTGTAATCAGATGGCTGGACATGTTGAAAACAACCATGGGGATGACACTGGAGGACCTTACAGGACTAGCACAAAACCGATCGCTTTTTAGATCTGCAATTCATCAAGTTGCTAGGGCTCAAGCATGAGTTGATGGCACCTAACTAATCTTCAATAAG
Organism: Geotrypetes seraphini; assembly: GCF_902459505.1. Taxonomy (NCBI): domain Eukaryota; kingdom Metazoa; phylum Chordata; class Amphibia; order Gymnophiona; family Dermophiidae; genus Geotrypetes; species Geotrypetes seraphini. The sequence goes on along the minus strand of NC_047097.1, from coordinate 73,617,437 downwards.
CTTTTAATTAAGATTTGAAGTTTATAAGAGAACATACAGTCCTAAGATATAGGGGGAAGAGAGTTCCACAGAGTGGGAGTCAAAAAGTGGCAGCCATAAAAGCAAACAAGATGTTAGGAATTATTAGAAAAGGGATTGTAAATAAAACTAAGAATGTTATAATGCCTCTGTATTGCTCCATGGTGCAACCTCACCTTGAGTATTGCGTTCAATTTTGGTCGCCTTATCTCAAAAAAGATATAGCGGAACTAGAAAAGGTTCAAAGAAGAGCGACCAATATGATAAAAGGGATGGAACGCGTTCTCTCAGGGTTTCCACAGCTGGCATTGTGCTCGTTGCAGGTTTCTGGGTCTCGCTGTGACTTGTCAGGTAGAAACCGACGTTTCAGCCACCATGCTGTGGCTTTCTCCAGGGTATGCTGCCAGACCCAGAAACCTGCAACAAGTAGGATGGAATTCCTCTCATAAGAGGAAAGAATAAAGAGGTTAAGGCTCTTCAGCTTGGAAGAAAGACGGCCGAGGATAAATATGATTGAAAGTGGTATAGAATGAGTACAAGTGGGTCGATATTTTTTACTTCATCAAAAATTACAAAGACTAGGGGACACTTGATGAAGTAACGGAGATACTTTTAAAACCAATAGATGGAAATATTTTTTCACTCAGACACTAATTAAGCTCTGAAACACATTGCCAGAGAAAAGTTCATAGTCTGTTATTGAGACAGATATGGGGGAAGCCACTGCTTGTCCTTGATTGGTAACATGGAATGTTGCTACTATTTGAGTTTTTGCTAGGTACTAGCGATAGTGATCTGCATTGCCCACCGTGGAAACAGGATATTGGGCTAGGCTGCATACTCCTTATTCTGGTAATGTCACTGGAAAACTCTGGCTCTCTGCCACCAAAAAGGTTCAAGGTGATTTGCATCCGAAGAAGCCGTAAAATCTACTGGCAAGATGGCACAATTTTCCCTGACTGCATTCCTTCAAAATCATGCTTTCAATCACTAGGTCTTCTGTCCCTTAATTAGAGAATGACACGGGGACAAATTTTTCCCCATCCCCTTGGGAACTCATTTTCCTGTCCCTGCCCCATTCCTGCAAGTTCTGTCCTCATCTGCACAAGCCTCAAACATTTTAAAATCATAAGTGTTCAAGGCTTGTGCAGTTAAGGCAGAGTTTACAGGAATGGGGCAGGGACAGCAAAAAACTCACGGTGACGGGACGGGGAAATTGAGTTCCTGCGGGGATGAGGACAAATTTGTCCCCGTGTCACATTCAAAATGTGATCCTGAAACAGCACTGCCAATGACAGGTGGAGGACTCTCACACAGCTTAGAGGGAACATTGGTGTGGCATAAATCATTGTTTCCCCGGATACAGAAAGGAAAGGAAAACAGCACACACATGACATTTCAGCAAAAAAATGAGTGCTGTTTCACCCTCTCGTTTGCCAAGTACCCAGTAATCTTAGTGCACATGCTTATAACATCCATGTGCACACTGCAGTTATCGAGTCTATTTAAAAATGATCAAACCCCTCCCTACTGATCACAGAATGAGTCTGTGGTTATATAGAACAGACAATGGCAGTGCAGTGCCAGGCTCTGCTTGATTTCTGGCTTTACCCCTCACTCCCCCACAGCTAAGGATTCTCTGTGCTTATCCCAGGCTTTACTCCTCAAGCTACCACAGCTGAGGCCAACTTGCCTCTTGTTCCAGACTTGCTTGAATCCTCCCACCAAATGTGAAGAAATGCCTGATGTTCTCAACAGCTGGAGATACCTACCATTTGTTCACAAAATCTTGAAATTCAGGACCAAAGACTCCACTGGGTAACTTTGGAGGTGGCTAAAAAGAAAAACCACACAACTTTAAAACAGGGTTGAAAAACAAAACAAAAAATCAGGTTTCGTAAGAGCGTCCAGGCCTACAGTGAAGACAGACAGGTTTGGATTCCTTCTATCAGAACCAAACAAATGTGAGAGGTAAGATAGCTGTGGTGAATAACCAATCTAAGACCCAGTTTCCCTCTGTAAATGTTAATTGGAATGAACTAACTGTATTATACAAAAAGGTCTGACTAGTTTATTATGTAACTACAATGTTCATCTAGAATGAATAGACTATATTACCTGTGAAGGTTAATTTAAGAAGTCCACTGTAACCCATTTGACTAATCACTACTAGGTAGTATTGTGTTACCTTGAAACCCGTTCTGAGCAAGAAGGGATAAAAAGAAACAAAAAATCAATCCATCGTATTGGTAAGGGTTACTGGGATGGAAGAGAAAAAAGAAAATTAGGTGAACAGTTTTCGGATGCAATTTGTTTAACAGGACATCAGGAGGAAGTTCACTGCTCTTCTCTGACAGTGGTGACTTTACAGGGTCATCTCTACCTAAAATTGCAGTCTCAAACTGAACCATATTTGCATTTGGAGTCTACGGTGTAATTTCTGATCACATTCTCAGCCTTCGGTGCCTTAGCAATTGGACTGGAAGACTTTGAAGAGTATTCTTGTGTTAGCCGGCTTCGCAGCCTTTTCAACAAGACAGATCATGCAATTTTGGGGGTGGTTGGCCGTTATTTTCTCCAACACTCTCCCAATTTGTGAACTGCCACCTACTTAAGTTATTGCAAGGCATTGCTTAGAATACCTATTATATCCATCCTCCATTACACTTTCTCATCCACTATCCCCGAGTGCAGCTTTCTGGGAAACTTTTGTATTACCATCTCTTCATGATGTTTGGGGATCGATTCCGTACAAACGTAAGGAAGTTCTTCTTCACCCAGAGAGTGGTAGAAAACTAGAACGCTCTTCTGGAGGCTGTAATAGGGGAAAACACCCTCCAGGGATTCAAGACTTAGTTAGAAGAGTTCCTGCTGAACCGGACCGTACGCAGGTAGGGCTGGTCTCAGGGCACTGGTCTTTGACCTAGGGGCCACCGTGGCCGTGGACTGCTGGGCATGATGGACCACTGGTCTGACCCAGCAGCGGCAATTCTTATGTTCTGCTTTTTTGCTGGAGGGCCTGCGGTCAGCAGGGCACTTTTCAACACATCTGGTGGGATTGCCCTAAGGTGCAAATCATGACTTTTCTAGCTCAGGTGTTGCATGTCCCCACAGAGAACACTGGTGCACTTTGTGGTCACGGCGCGTCATTTAGTGTTAGCAGCCCATTGATTACCAGTGCTTTTGTAGAAAATCCAGCATATTTATTTGATGGCCAAGCGTACAGCCCTGACAATATGGGCCTACTATATTGAATGGCAAGGGACCTGTAGTCAGGCCACTCCTTCTTGAAACTTGGCCAACTTAGTTTTAGAGCATTGGATTTTCTGCTTGCTGAATTTTGCTGCAGTGGCCTACCTTTCAAGAAGTGGGGAGTGGGGAAGGGGTTTTGGGACTTTTAGTAGGACTGGATTTGCTTTGTTTTGTTGGATTCTATACTGCTTGTTCTTTTTTGACATTGTTTATTGGAAATGAGCCCATTTTCTGTTGTGTTTTTTTGCTTCCTTTGATATAAATAAAACAGATAAAAATAAGATTCAGGGGAACTGGGTTGATTCCCACTGTAGCTGCTTGTGACTCTGGGCAAATCGCCTACCCCTCCACTGCCCCAGGTACAAACAAGGGACAAAGAGCACAGTGCTTTGTATGTCTAGTAGCACTATTGAAATAAATAGGAGTATCAAATCCTCCTTATTTATCTAAATCTTGCCCTTAACCAGGCCTCTGCTTTTTGCCTTTGCCTAGTCAATTTTGACGCCATGGATCTGTCTGCAAAAATGAAATGCATGGCGTGTGTAGAACCAAGGATGGCTAAGGCTGTGTGTCAGAAGCTTCCCTGGAGGGGCTGAATCATGTGTCCCTTTTAGCACTCATTCTCATTTTTATAGAAGAAAGGGCAGACGTGCAGGACAAGAAAGAGTTATCAATATTTTGAAAATCAAGACAGGCAAGGAGGAAGAAATGAACCTTTAAATTTAAAACATAAAAGGCAGAAAGTGAGAACATATTCCAGAGGGAGGGTAATCAGAAAAAATTAAGTCTGAGGATGGTGGATATGGCTGGGTTTTTAGCACTGGAGGAGGAGGGTGAAGGGATGAAATCACACACACACATTTGTAAGTAAGAGTGACTTAATTCCATCCTTACCTCGTTCACAATATAATCCAGCAGTTCAAAGATCGCCATAGGAGGTCGGCTGTCCGGGCCATATGCTAGCAATAAGAAACAGAAACATGAATCACAGGGATACCTGAGCCCATTCATTTTTGCCTCCTGCCCACCCAGCAGCTGGATGCACCACCCCTGTAGCTAGCTACGATTCCCAAGAACCACTCTGGTCACCTAAAACCTGGCTGTCACTGGATGAAAGTGCCATCGCTGATGCTGGCACCGCAAGCACCAACCAACAGCTAAACTTTAGGTGACTGGGCAGGCTGGTGGGTCTTGGCCAGTTAAGGAGTTGTTAATTTTTATTTAAGGGGAGAGGCATGTCCAGTGACCACCCATGTTCATGTGGACCCATCCAAAAGTTTGATTCTGATTATGTTACTGTTGCCATGTTCTGTCAGCTCGACACTATGGAAGAACAGATTATAATCAATTTATAAAAACAACACACAATTCCTTCAGTAAAACCAGTTATGTCCTTTTAAAATGTTTGTTTCTTTATAATGATTTTTCATTAGGTCTTTGGTTTTTTTCTTTTTATCCCTGTTGCTAGTTCCTACAGACACACACAGGCCTCGTGCTCCATGCTTGAAAATGGTGTCCGCTGATCCGCAGTTCAGTACCCAGTTCATTAAGAACCTAATCTCTAGCACCCTTTCTGACTGTGGGCAACACCATATCCAGAATCCCATATCTGTTTTCTGCAGTGTCGAATATGTTGCACTTTGCTGATTAGACAGCTGTAGGACGCCTACAGCTGCCTAAAATCGGGACGCACTTTGGAGAATCAGGCCCACAGCCTCCAAGACCCACCCTACCCCCATGACCTATCTTTGGTGCCCTGGTAGTCCAGTGACTTAATTGGAGCAGGAGCAAGTCATGGTTATTCCTGCTTTTGCTCCGATCAGGCCACTAAAACATCAGAGTGCCTAAGGTAGGTCCCAGGGGAGGGGGGGGGAAGAGAGGCTGTATATGGTTTTGGCAGGTTGTTGGAGGGGGGGTTGTATCCCTTAAAAATGCAGTAGCAGAATTAGAATTTTGCCAAAGCCAAAACAAAAATATTCAGTTGGCCTCTAGTTTACATGGTCAAATGATTTATGCTTGAGTAGTTTTACTGAAATCTACACTGTCCAGAGGAAGGCAGAAACTCGAAGGCCTGTGCTTTGGAATGGGAGCAGTTCATTTACTCTGATCTTTTTTTCTTTGATGGGTGGGATAACCAGCACCGTTCCCTCTCAGCTGTGCGCTTGTGCGTGCGCACACAACTTGCCGAACCCGTGCACACAAATTAAAATAGCACGCACAAAAAAATATATTTTTGCCTAAAATGATTTTCATTGCTAAAATGAAATGTTGCAGAAGACCAGCTGTTCCGATTTCTCATTTATCACATTTATTGAAGCGCTATAATATAAATTTTAAGTCATTCACGTGATTTCGTTATCTTTGGCAGTTGAACTTGACACATCACGTGTCCCATAGGATATGAAACACTTCTGATTCTTTGACTTCCTGAAGTTCCGCCATATTGTTTATTTCGTGGAATTGTAGTGTGCAGCGTGGTACTGCGGTTGTATAACTGTATTCGTTTATTAAATTGCAACCAGATATAACTCTTAAGAACATAAGAAATTGCCTCCGCTGGGTCAGACCAGGGGTCCATCGCGTCCAGCAATCCACTCCCGCGGCGGCCCATCAGGTCCATGACCTGTAAGTGATCCTTTGTCTAAAACCTTTCAATCCCCATTATTCTTCTATCTATACCCTTCCATAATCCTATCTCTACCTCTATCTATATCCCTCAATCTCCGTATCCTTCAGGAACTTGTCCAATCCCTCTTTGAATCCCCTTAATGTACTCTGACCTATCACATCCTCCGGAAGCGCATTCCAGATGTCTACCACCCTCTGAGTGAAGAAACATTTCCTAGCATTGGTTCTAAACCTGTCCCCTTTCATTTTCTCTGAGTGCCCCCTTGTTCTTGTAGTTCCCACTGTAGTTCCACAATGTCTAAACCGCGAATGGTGAAAAGTGTAAAACGCAAGAGAGCTGCAACAGCTTTTAAGTCTGAATGGCTTGAAGAAATTGTTGAAACGGAGACATCGGTATCTCGAAATACAATGCGTGTTCGACTGTGTGAAATATTTACCTATGACGAAGACAATGGAGTTGTGTGTTGTTATTGATTTTATTTTTATTTTTCTTTCCAGTTTATGAATTATTTTAATCTCATTCATTGTTTTGCCACTTGTTTTGTTTTATTTTTATCATTTAAATTTCCCCAGAATTCTATTGTTCAACGGTTCCTCCCTTCTGCATCTATTCCTATCTCTCCTCTCTTCAACCTTCCAAAGTCCTTTAGATCAATGTAGTCTTGTTAGAATGTTTATTTTCTTATTTTTTCCTCTATATCTATTTTTCACTTCTTTATTACTCTCTAGGTACTTTAGTTAGATTGTGAGCCTTCGGGACAGTAAGGGAATTTCTAAGTACCTATCTTACTTATAATTTTAATGCACCCTAATGTATATTTTCTGTAAATCACTTAGAACCTATCGGATTAGCGGTATATAAGAAATAAATTACATTACATTACATTATTGTCAAGATGCCAAAGCAACTGGAAAATTCTCTACTGGAAAAATATGGGATGATGTTTGGAAACTGGACTTTCTGAAACGCCATCTATCAAGTAAATCTCATACCGACAGTATTAGGAAACTCAGAAGTAAAAATCCGAATTTAAGAGGGGGACTGGTTAACATGTTGCTTGAAAGCCCAACCAAAAAAGAAAACAGGCAAATTAATAATGAACGGAAGCGTTCCAGTCCTGATGAAATTAAGGTTCTTGTCGACAGTGTTGTGCTGGCCATTAAGATGAATATCTCAATGCTCTCTGTTCAAGATATCAATGAGCACATGGCGAAGTATGTTGGTATACCTGATAGCTGGAGAAGCAAAAACTATGCATTTGAATTTCTTGGAATTATCAATGGCATCGTGCAAGATGATCGTATGGCAGACATTAAATTAGCAACATATCATATGTTAACTGTTGATGAAACACAGACATTTCTGTCAACAAGTACTTAATACTCTACTTTAAGTATCGGCCAGTCAATTCAAATGAGTATAGGACATCATTTGGTGGGATGCTACAGTTGGAAGCATGTGATGCTACATCAATAGTAACAGCAATTAGGGAATTCTATAGGAAACATGAACTTGACCTGAATAAAATGGTTATGTTCACCTCTGATGGTGCCTCTGTTATTTTGGGCAAAATAGATGGTGTTGCAGCACAGCTGAGAAAAGACATTCCACATTTAGTGCAGCAACATTGTGTTGCATATCGGGAAGATTTCGGACTTTCTGATTCATGGAAAGAAGTAAAATTGATGAAAGAAGTAGAAACTGTAATGAGAACTGTGTACACGGTCTTCTACTAAACGATGCTAATTTCAAGAAATAGCAGATGCATCTGAATGTGACTCAATTGCTTTCAGACCTCTGAATGAAGTGCGCTGGTTATCTAGACACTTTGCACTTAAAGCAATTATTCGAAATTATGATCCTCTGTTAAAATATTTTGAAGAAGACAAAGATAATGATCCTATTGCAAAGTACTGCTATAAGAAGCTGAACAGTGAACAATTTCATATTACACTAGAAGTTTTGAATGATGTCTTATCAGAACTGGCTTCCTTAACCATGGCATTTCAAAAACATGGTTTGACACCATTGGAAGCTTATCATCTTGCACAGGGTAAATTGAACAAACTTCGAATGCAATACTTAGGCGACAAGGTTAAGTGGAGTGATAAAGTCAACAGTCTTCTTGACAAGGGGATGAGGACTGGAGAAAAAGTTTCAGTGGATACTAATTCCATATTAATCTTCATCAACATCCTATGTTTGCATCTGGGTGAAAGATTTCCTGAAAATGACGTTGAGGAATGGTCTGCTTTTGACTGTAGAGCAATATCACAATGCGACTTTGACTTCGGAAATTGACATATCAGATCTCTTTGTTTAAAGTATAAATAATTTCTTCTGGAGGAAAGTGTTATTATTCAGCAATACTTTAAATTCCTTGTTGCAGAAAAAATCAAAAGCAATCTGATAAACAGCTTTCCAGATATGATGAAATTTGCATTTCAGAATGATCAATTTGCAGATTTAGCAAAATTGATGGACATTGATGCCACATTCTTAGCATCTAGTTCAGATTGTGAGTGTGGTTTTAGTCTAATGAACAATTTGAAGACTAAACAAAGGAATCGTTTACATTTAGAGCATTTGTAAATGCTGATGCGTGTTAAGAGTCACCTTCAAGATGGAAGCTCAACAGATCTTGACAGAATTTATTCGGACTGGATAAATATGAAAGATCGCAGGGAAAAACTTTGAAAACTAAATTGCTGTTATTTTCTAAATTTTAAGTATAAAGTACAATGATACCTTATTTATAGGTAGCGTTCAATGAAACATTTCAATGAAACATAATTTTTGTTTATTGAAATGAGACTTTATGTTACATAAAGTGTAACTAAAATTACATTGTGTTTTCGTTAATTCAGACTAAACTCAAAGACCTGCCCAAAAATGCCCATAACTGAACTCCGGGCCCTCTGGCAATCATTTTTATAGTGCACACAAATTTAGTTTTTCTTTAAAATGCGCACAGATGAAATTTTTTGCGCACACAGCCTATGAAAAATTAGAAGGAACATTGCTAACCAGCATAGCATAATTATTGAATCAGGGTGAATCAACACTCAATACAGTCTGGATTCATCAAAGGGGTTCAGTCTGAGTTACCCTGAGCTAGAGATTTTGACAGTACACAGAATGAAAGGCAATTGTTGCAGTTCAGGCCTTGCCACATTCTGATCAAATTAAACCAACATTTCAACCATTGCGCTGGGGGTTTCTTCAGGGTATGCTGTGAAGTCTGGAGTTGGTTGGTGTTTGAGATGGGTGGTTTCCTCAGGAAGATGGGAGATTTTGGTGGGAAAGTCCTTTAGTTACATATTTGAATTTGGGTAGGAAAATTTGTTGGTCCTAGCAGAGAATAAACAAAGCCACTGATACCGAGATGGAGATAAATTCCAATCTGATGCAAGGCAACCACCTGACCCCCAGATTCTACGGCCTACCCAAGACCCACAGACCAGACATTCCTTCACAATCCATTAACCATACCATACCATTTCTTATATCCAGCAATTTTTAGCAAGGAATCACTGTGGCTTACAATAAGATTGGGATCAGTCAATTAAAAGAAGAAAACTGGGATCAATTATCACAATTAGCAGCTAGGTTTCAGAGAATGTGATTAGAAGGAGAAGAGATATCTTTAGCATTCTCCTGAACCTGTAATAGGAAGGGATCTTAATCCCCAATCCATCCCCTAGTACAGCACATACTTTCCGGTCTGAAAACTAAGAACTTTAAAAGAGAGACTCTGTCTGTCTATCTTAGTGATAGCAACATGGACATGCTGGGCAGTCCCAGGGGATGAAGCAGTTCGAGCCATGTGGACTACCCACAGAATAGGTTAACCTAGCAGCATTCTATTTAAAGACAACATTCTTTCAGGACAAACAAGAGTACTAGACCCAAACAGAAGGCACAGCAATGGGCTCTCCCTCTCCCTGGTGGATAGCCAACATATTCATGGAGTCTTTCAAATCTACCCTACCGAGTAGTGTCAAGCTCAAAGCTAAACTGGGATTTGCTGTTTGAATGACACATTTGTCATTTGGTCCCAAAGATGGGAAAACCTCTGCAATTTTCTGAATGGAGACCATTCCAACAAAGTTCACCATGGAGAAAGAGATCAACATTTGGATTCAAAAAGGGGGGGGGGGGTCACACTGTATACAGAACCACTACCAACATACAGAGTCCCACCATCATCCAACCACAAAACATTGTCCAACATACTAGTGCACAACCCAGTCTTCAAAAAGAAAAGAACACCCTCTAGGATACATTCTTACTTAATAGCTACAGTAGAAGAACCATTTCTGAAGCCCTAAAAACATCGACAACCTAATCTGCAATAACTAAACCACTAGATAACAACCCCATTACAGACCAAGTGCTCCTCTATGTCCAAGGAGTGCTACATTGCTAAAGATCATTAGAACCACAAAAGATGGCATCCACACTCAAAATATGTGAAAGATCAGCTACCTCCGCTCCAAACCCCTCAAGTTTCTACAATCTCAAGAAGTAATGCCTAATCTTAAATTGGCAAAACCAACTGCACCATACAGGAAAAGCTAAAGAGCAAATGAGGCACCACAAACTCAGTAGCATGGAATAATTGGCTATAGCCCCCCTCCCCATGCTAAAACTGGTCCTATGACTGGATCTGAGGTCACAAAAAGCTTGGAGAAAGAAGATCATTAATGGCTGAAAAGAATGAAAGAGGCAGTGGAGATAGCAAGACACTCACATAACCTCAATGGAAACAAAGCACACCTTTGAAACCAAGCATTGCAACTGCTTATCCAAATGAGGCTTAGCGCAAAAATCTTTTATCCCTTCCCAAAATGTGACCTAAACAAACTCCCCACCAAGTCAGAACTGTTCCAATGAATTTCCTGCCTAATTATTTTGCTAAAATTTTAATTTATAATCAACAAACTTTCCTTCCAAAATTCAAATTTATAAACAATGGACTTTTCTGCCAACATCTCACATCAATTATATAAAGACAAACTGCAGACCTCAAAACATACCCTGAAGAAAGCCACAGCACAATGGCCGAAATGTTGGTTCCACTTACTGAGACATGGCAAGACCTGGACAACCCCAACATTCATGACGCCAGCTGTGGAAGTCTTGAGAACAAAATGAAAGGTGTTAGGGCAGGATGATGTTACACATTCACTGAAGAATAAATGGAAAAGCTTCTTCTCGCACCGTCAATGCATTTCTTTGCTACACAAGTGCTCATACTTACTGCTGGCAGGCCGGCCTGGGGGTCTGGGTCTTGAGGACATCTCTGCTCCTTCCACAGCACATCCAAAAAGAAGCTCCAGCTCCTTGGCATCAGGTGGGGGGATAGGATACCTACCGATTGCCATCTCCACCAGCGAGAGCCCCATGCTCCAGATATCTGACTGCACCGAGTAATGGGTACCCTGGAGTCTCTCTGGCTGCCAAGACATAAGACAGCAGATATGGTGTCTTTAACTTTTCAGAATCCTGTCCCAAGTCCCAGAAGTAAAATATACAAGAACATTGGTCTAGAAAAGCATTTGGTGCTTCTCAACTGAAAGTTATTCACAGACCACAAAAATGTCATTTGTTGGGATGAGTACTGCCTGCGTTTTCACTGTTTCAACTGAACACCTCTCCCTTCTTCCCCTTCCAAACCCATCCTCCACTCTCCTGGGTGATTGCATTTAAGCAACAGATATTGTTCAGAAGGTGTACGAATGGCTTCAATTGCTGGACTTACAGCTTTGCATATTGTCCACGTTTAACCAACTTTATCTCAAACACACTTTCTTACCAAACTTTTAGGAAGTCAATCAAAACTTATTTTTTCGATAAATTTCTGACTCCATTTCTGCCGTGATGTACATCTAAAACACTTCCAGGAAAAACTTGATTAATCTTACCATGAGAATGTAATTTGGAAAGTTTTTTTGTAATCTTGCTGTCTGTATACAGACTCTCCTCTGTAAACCACTCTGAACTTTTGTGGTATGCAGTATATAAAAATAAAGTTATTATTATTATTGTGAGGAATAATCTAATCCAGATATGTGAGTAAGTACGGCATTTGGAGATAATACTAGAAACCAAATTAACTTTCAAACCACAAGTAAAACCTGTGGTGAAAAAAGCATTTCCTAAGAGCCTGACAACTTTGGTAAGGTTTTACACCAGCTAAATTCCGCCTAGTTTGGGTTATATTTTGGTCTGCCTAAATCCATTCTTTGGGCTATGCAGCTTCTGCAGAACCTGAAATATTCCTAGGAGAGAACACCTTAAGCCAATGTCAGCATCTCTGCAATGGTTCCCGATATCAGCATACTAACAATACTGTATAAATTGGAGATTCCTCTATCTTTAGTTACCCCAAAATAATATAAGAGTATCAAGATCAAAGATAAACCATGCATGGAAGTTCATATAGCATGTAATGTAAATGTATTGATTATAAATAATGTGAGTATATAATGTACTGGAACAACAGTGTGTGACTGTCTTCCCCTCTCCATGTCTTCATTAGGGGAGGTCTGGATAGGGAATAGGGAGAGATAGAATAGTATGTCAGGGCAGTCACTGGGCAAAATGATGCCCTGAGCAAGAATTGCTTACGATACCTCCCACCCCTTCCCCCTTTTGGGTTCATATACTCCCTGACCCACAGACTGACTCAAAAGGGCAGAAACGTAGCTGTCTTGCTCACTTATATGCAGTGTAAAGCTACGTGAAGTGAAATTTTCCTGCACTATTTAAATCACAAGTACTGTATTCCAGTGGAGGCAGCAGAGCAAGCTGAAGTGAAAGCTATGTGATATTAAAACACCTGACAGATCACGCCTATTCTACTCACAGACATGTAGGAGCGGGTGCCCACAAAGGAGTTGGCCATTGAATCGATCAGCTGCCCACTGACTCCGAAGTCACAAAGTTTAATCTCACCCCTGGAGTTTACCAAAATGTTTGATGGTTTAACATCTGCGAACAAGAAAAGGATAATCTGAACGTCTGAAACATACTGTACAATAAGGTGGCCCATGGAAGTATGCAAAAAAAAAAAAAAAAAATCACCCTTGTCAAACCACAAGGCTTATTTTTGTCCACTTGGTATTTCTTACTCATGTGTCAAATGTTGGCTTGATTAGACAATATTTAGAGGTCACCCCAGCATGCACTGTTGTGTACGTAGGCGATTGCTATAAGCTATATAAGTTGGCAAGTGAGTCAAGCGATGGTGGTCTGAGATGGAGCCAGGATACTGACAACGCAACGAGTATTTGTACTTAAAGAACTCATCAACAAGAAGGTGACAGACAGAATGAAGAAATCTTTAAAAGTGAACTCAAACAGCTATTTGATACTTCAAAAAAAGATATTATGACTGAACTTAACAATGAAGATCGAGAATTCCTACAGAGCAAAGGCAAAATGGGTTTTCTTGCTGTACGAGTGGCACAAGAATACAGAAAGAGACAGTGTGAGCAAAAGAAAATCATGACAAAAGCGAGGAGCTGTTGTTAATGATGCAGCAGATCGGCTAGTGGCCAGCCACCAAAAGAAGTTTCTTTCTGCATCAAAGGCAGCTCTTATGTCATAGAGTAACTGTTGGTTATTTGTCGAGTGCACAAGAATTACAAAATACTGTTGAGCTTAGCGGTAGTTTAAAAAAAAAACCCAGCAAGGTGGGGTGACCTCTAAATTTTGCTTTAAGTACAATTTTGTGTGTTTTTCATTTTTATATAAAGGAATAAAGTTAGTCTTGTGGACAAACAAAATGTGCTAATTTTTTGGACCACCCTACTATATATAACAGTAGAAATTTCTACAACACATCACTGAGAAAACATTTCACTCTTCCTGTTTTCAAGAAACTTTTCAGGTTTGGTTATCTAATGTTTGCAGGCAAGGTTTGAGCTCAGTTTTCAAAAATGTGCAGGCAGACAAGTGAATTTGCACCAAATCCCAAAGGAAAAGTACGTGAACACCTTTTCTTTGAATGCTGCTCAAGCAAAAAGCACCCAGAGATCTGTACCTGCTTTGTATGTGGGTGTTTTATCGGGGAGAGGAGACCATTTGTGCTATAGTAAAGATGACATGGTAAAGGGTTCCCATGGTGAACTGCGGCAACCCGTGGTTAGCCCGCAAAAACGGAAAACAGTGTAGCCAATGACGGGAATGGGAACAAGGTCTTCCATGCCCCACTAGAGCAGTAAATGGCAAAAAACTGCACCAGGGTCAGTGCGGCAACATCCATTCTCCCCATGGCTCAGCATCTACTCCCCAGTTCCCCTCGCGCCTATCTTACTTGAACAAGACAGCCACGCCAAAATGAAAAATCTTGAGAGCCCTGCTCTGATGCTTTCCAGTTACATCAAGGAGGGACTCATCAGCTGAAGGAAAGCCTGGAGCAGGCCTCTGAAGATTTTTCAGTGTGGCGGCAGTTTTACCTGAAGGAGCCAGTCGAGCCAATGATGAAAAACTTCAGAGGCCTGTTCCGAGGACTTCCTTCTGCTGATAAGTCCCTCCTTGATGTATCTTCTGGTTTTGCGAAACCAGACATTACATCAAGGAGGGGCTCATCAGCTCAAGGAAGGCCTCGGAGCAGGCTCGTTTGGGTAGTAGGCGTGAGGGGAGCTGGGGAGGAGATGTCGTCTGCCGCTATCAATGTACTCATGGGGAAGGGGGGAGGATGCTGGCTGTCTTCAGAGCTGGAGCTGAAAGACAGTGCTGAATTTGGGTTGAGGAAGAGAGTTGTTGGACCAATGTTGGGAGGGGGGGGGTTGGGGCTGGAGGGAAGGGAGAGAGGTACTGATGTGGAGGGGGGATTGGAGCTCAAGGGAAAAAGAGAAGTGCTAGACCAAAAGCTGGGAGTTGGATTCACGGCTCAGAGCTGGAACTAGAGAGGAGAGAGATGTTGGACCCATGAGAGGAGGGGCTAGAGGGAAGGGAGAGAGGTGCTGGATCCTTAGAGAGTGTTGACAGAAGAGAGTGAGGTACTGGACCTGCAGGGAGGAGGAGAGTGAAGGGAAAGAGATGCTGAACCAAGGGGATGAAGGGAGTGAAATGTTTAACACAGTGGAGGGGTGGAGGAAAGAGAGGGAGAGACACTGGTGTAAAGGAGTAAGAGGAGAGAAACTGATCACAGGGAGATATACAAAAAGAAGAGAGATGGTGGGCATGAATGAGCACATAGGAACACGCTTTATGGGGGTGGTATATGGATAAAGTCAGTGGCGCAATGCCAGATATAGGAGGGTATATGGAAACAGAAGATGGCTAGACATGAGGGAGAAGAGGAACGCAGAAGAGAAGAGATGTTGGACTTGGGAAGGGGGAGGCATAGGGACACAGAGGACGGACACTGGGCATGGAGGGGATAGGGACACAGGGGAATTACTAGAAAGGGAAGTATAGGAAACAGAGAAGGGAAATGCTTGCTAAACATGGGGAAAAAACATGCAGAGATGGAAGATGTATGGTGAGCATAGAGAAAGAAGACATGTCAAATGGTTAGGAGTTAAGAGTAGACAAACGGAAACAGAAACCAGAGCCCGAGACCAATGTGATGTAAAGAATAAAATGACCAGACAACAAAAGGTAGAAAAAATATTTTCTATTTTGTGATTAGAATATATCAGATTTGAAATATGTATCCTGCTAGAGCTGGTGTTAGACATAACTGGGGACCGCAAAGACCAGGCTGGGCTTCTTTAGCTTCCATCTGGCTTAGGGCTCTCTTTGAACAGGGGATAGTTGCCCTAGTTGCTTTTCCCTAACACTATTCCTGCCATGTGTGACTGAAGCATTCTGTTAGCTTGATTTTTCTATGTAGCTTTCTGTAATATCAATTTGACTTCAGTTTTCTCGATAGTGGAGGGGATATTTGTGAGGGGGAGGAGAGGGGAGACAGGGGTTTTGTTGATCCTTGCTCTGTATTATTTGTGATTTATAAAATGAAAATTGAACAAAATATTGTTTCTTTTTATACTTTAATGAAATAAGTTCAATATCAAATCATAACTATTTGAGGCGTGTGCGGATGGTTTCTGGGGATGGGGCGGGGACTTTTTCCCCGTCATTCTCTATATTGCAATCTCTCAAATAAAAAAAATATTGTCTCTCTTAGTCCAACCTTGCCCTAGGGAACACCTCCATGAAAACGCGGGTAAATGCATTTCTACCATGTATAAGATGTGCAATGTTCAAAGAGCCGTTTTACCTGGGGAAATGGCTTTCAAATTGTGTCCTATTGCTTTTAAACACTGGTGTGGTATGTTACATATATACATCTGAGCTGCATAGGTAAAGGCAGTAAGTAATTCTGGGATATAATCCATCTTCCTGAATGACTTAAATGGATCCACTCAGCAGAAAGGAGAAACACCTGAACAGTGTTATGGAGGAGACCGGAGACAGGGCTCTACAGCCTGGAGATTCCCAAAAGCCTTAGGATAAGACTGGGGTTCTGGGAAAGAGATTTGGTCAAGGCGCATCTTTGTAGACACAATAAGGCACCGAAGCATTTGATGGATAGCATTCTGCCATACGAACCACAGTGCATGTTACTCTCGGTGACTCACGATGACCTCCATATTCCGACAGTGAAACAGTTGTGGCTGGCTGCGTCTAGAGCTAGCATGTTTTCGTGTGTGGGTCCTCGGGAGTGGAATAAGCTTCCAGGATATTTACAAAAGCAAACATGTTTGAGTTGTTTTAAGAAAATTTTGAAGAAACATCTCCTCTGTAAGATGAAATATAGGACTTGATTGCTAGTTTTTTGATGCGAGGCGTTGGTAGCCTCTTTGTAATTTTAAGAGGCTTTACATCAGGGGTGTCAAAGTCCCTCCTCGAGGGCCGCAATCCAGTCAGGTTTTCAGGATTTCCCCAATGAATATGCATGAGATCTATTAGCATACAATGAAATCAGTGCATGCAAATAGATCTCATGCATATTCATTGGAGAAATCCTGAAAACCCAACTGGATTGCGGCCCTCGAGGAGGGACTTTGATATCCCTGATTTACATTACCACTGTTATGTTTTATTCATGTTCGATTTGTTGTACTGTATGTACTCTATTGTGGCAGTATAAATAAAGAAATACAAATAAAAATTTGGGCTCCACAGGCATGAAGGAAATGAAGTTGCTCTAGAGAGAGCAGCAGGAGATCCAGGAATAACAGCGGGGCAGGGCTTTGGAGATTAAATTAAGACTTTTCTAGACTGGTTTGTGGGTCATTCCAGAGCTTGTTACACGTTTATCCTTCATCTGACAGGCACCACATTTTTGTTCTAACATCAGCATCCTCAGATTGTAACCTACTGCGGACTTGGATCAGAGACTATAGACTGCTCTGATCATATAGCTGTCTTGGGGAGCAGCTAAAAACCCTGTTTGTGAAATGCTAAAGTAACCATTAGCAATTATGGAATTGCCTCAGATTAAATCCATACACTGAATGCATTACATCCTGAACTTTTAAACAGAGAGACTGGCGCAATTAAATCTTCCATTTCTTTGGTAAGATTGACAGTATGATCTGTATTTGGACAGTAACAAATGAGACAGTGATATGGAGTCTCTCCTTTTCCCCCTGGAAATGCTGCCCAGGAACCCCTAGTGTTTCTTCTCATCTCTTCTGCTACTCCCTTCACGATTTACAAAACCATCTACGCTCACATTTCACAGTGGGGCAGCTCTTTCTTAAGTACCTGAATCTCTGTGGGTTTGGGTAGGTCTGTGTGTCTTACAGTGAGTTTAAAGGAGATCCTTTATTCATTTCTATTTATTAACTGCCTTTTCATGAAGAGATTTACATAAAGCAATTTATAATGCACCTAAGTATTTTCCCTATCTATTCCGGCAGGCTGATACCTGGGGCAATGGAGGGTTAAGCGACTTGCTGGGATCGAACTCATAACCTCAGGGTGCTGAGGCAGCTGCTCTAACCACTAGGCCATTCTACCCCTCCACACTTCAAGCACACTGTGTGACCAATTGCTATAATGAACCATGGACTTCTCACTCTAAGTACATTCAGCAAAGAGAATGAAAAGAGCCCCCTACCTCTGTGCATGATCTTATGCTTTTCTCTCAAGTAGGTCAGTCCTTTTATTACCTGTAGTACAGTTGAGGAAAAAAAAATACATACATTTCAGGAAGCTAAAGGGAAAGAGAGCATCATCTGATCACTTGCAACAAGTTGACACAACTGCCACAGCCTGAAATCCAAAAGCATCCTTGCATGGAAACTAAATCCACTTTGCTATGTGGACTCATTAAGAAGAACCATTTTCCATCATCTCCTGTTAAGGCCACTTTCAGCTGCTCCCAGTGATTTCCCCCCAACCTTTTGGGGGCATCCATATGCCTAAAAGTGTCACAGATTATCTCCAGCAGTGCATGTGATGTCACTGATGACTTCATAACCCATGCAAACCAATTTGATGGAATGTTTGAAGGAGACTCAGTAATCCCTTTCAAACATGGCTGCTCACAGGAGCTGAAGGGAATCAAAGAGCAGCAGCCTAACAGTGCTGCCTCCACAAAGGCAAGAACATAATAATAGCAAATATCCCTCTCCTCATGAAACTGCTCGAGTCTATCATATCTACCCAGCTCTCTTCCTACTTAGAAAGATTCTCCATCCTCTTACCTTACCAATATGGCTTCAGACCCAACTTCTGCACTGAATCCCTATTGGCCTCTCTAATCTCTAAGGTTCAGCAACTGCATTCTCGTAACAAGTTTGCTGTCCTTCTACAATTCGACCTCTCCGCAGCTTTTGACGTTGTCCACCACGACATTCTAATTTTCCAACTCTCCGAGATAGGCATTAGCTCCATAGTTCTTGATTGGTTCTCCAAATTCTTGCACTCCCGCTCTTACATGGTTAACATGAGCGGCACCTCATCCTCCCCCTGGACCCCGACTTGTGGTGTCCCACAAGGCTCACCCCTCTCCCCAATCCTCTTTAACATTTACATGTCCTCCCTGAAACTACTCCAACTATCCCCCCTTGAAACTCTTTACACTTACGCTGATGACATCCTCGTCCTCCTTGAGACCGACTCGAACCTCACTAACCTCTCCACGAACATATCCTCATGCATAAAGAACCTCCAATCCTGGGCATTCACAATGCATATGAAACTAAACGAGTCCAAAACAAAACTCCTTTGGCTCGGCCTAAAATTAGACCATCCAAAGTATACAGATTGAGATCTTTAAGTCTGTCCCCCATACGCCTTATGATGAAGACCACGCACCATTTTAGTAGCCTTCCTCTGGACCGACTCCATTTAAACAGGATGGTCTTCATCATAAGGCGTATGGGGACAGACTTAAAGATCTCAATCTGTATACTTCTAGCACTTCTCTTTTTGAGGGTGCTGCCTCCAGAATTGTACACAATATTCTAAATGAGGTCTCGCCAGAATCTCATACAGGGACATCAATACCCCATTTTTCCTACTGGCCATACCTCTCCCTATGCACCCTAGCATCCTTCTAGCTTTCGCCGTCACCTTTCGATATTCTCATTACACCATCTAGTGCACTCCATCTATCCAATTCTCTGGTTGCCCGGTCAAAGAAATTGATCAGATTTGTCTGACAAGACCTGCCTCCGGTCCTGATTCCTGGGACCCTTTATGTTGTTGATGTTGGGATCCAAGATATTTGACCAAATATCTTTGACTAAACTGTGGAAAGCACCTGTGCACACTTACTGCAGGACATAGGCTGCTGTCCTGTGCTAAATTTGCCTAGCTGCATGCGTACAGTCTGCTAAAATAATTTCTCCTAATTTTCTCTAGGGGAAGTGTGTTTGGGGGGGTGGAGAGTGGGTGTGACAGTGCTAATAAGTTAGTTATGAGGCATTGCCATGTGCTGATTACTGCGGCGTTAGCGCATGGGCCATATCGCCTAGAAAACAGATGTCTGTAAGATCTCCCGCAGTAACTGTAATGGCGAGATTAGCTCTTGGCCACTAATTGGGAAAATGGAAATGTCAGTCATAGCACAAGTGGCTTTAGTGCACAGGAAAGACGTGATAAGCAGCACGCTAAGACCACTTTTGCTGCGGCTTTAGTAAAAGGACCCCCATATGAGATCTATAGTGCAATATATGGTGTCCACAGTGCATATCTACGGTAATTGTTCTTTCACAGGGCAAATGCAGTGTATGTTACACAGATCAGTGAAAAACTCCTACTTCATGCATTCTGGAAGTATGCATTTTAACAGCAAGGAGTGAAGAATTTTATACAGCAGTGTGTGGCTAATAACGCAAGCTGCTCTGGTGTGAGATGCAGCAAGTTATACAAAAGCAATGTTATAAAATGGGGACATATCCACACAAAGTTGTATCAATGTGCACAAGAGAGACATTTGATTATTTTTTTATATAGGCGTTCCTTTATAAAAATTATCCTGTCTGTGTCTAAGGCCTAGTGCTCTTTGGGACACAGAGTACAGATTTCTGGTAGCTGTACTAGTCCAGGGTAAACTGGAGTCTCAGTAGGCCAAAGGTCTCTTTAAGGAATCAGATGCACCAGTATCTGTTATGCTGGATCTTCAACAATTTGCACAAGCTCAGAAACAGTTAGCTAAACCTGCTGCTGCGTCACCAGTGTCTAGGAGAAGATACTCACAGCAATGCTAACTTTGCCCAAAATCTTCTCAGGGATCTTTCCAGCTTTCTTCAGTACTTGATCCAAGGACCCACCATCCTACAAATAAAGATTTCAACATTTGAACATTAACACTTTTGTTCTGCACTTCCCCTTTAAAGCAGTAGTACCCATGTGTAATGAGACACTAAATAATAACCTTGCCATGGCCTGGGATAGTCAAAGCAGGGGCATAGTTTCTCAAAGTCAGATTGGGGAGGGAGGGACAAGTTCCTGGAGGAAAAATCCATAGTCTGCTATTAAGATAGACATTGGAATATTGCTCTTTGGGCTTCTGCCAAGTACTTATGACCTGGATTGGCCACTGTTGGAAACAGGATCCTGGGCTAGATAGACCATTGGTCTGACCCAATGCTTTTATTTTTGGTTAACATTGATGTATGTGATAGTATTTGTACCTTTTTTTTTAATACATATTCATAAGGGTTTATGTGTTTTTTTTGCTTCTATCATGAATAATTGAAATTTACACTTGTGATTGATGTAATGTTAAAATGTTTTTCAATAAAAATACAAGTTTTTAAGGTCTAAATACAATGAGTAATTGGGCTTAATTCTGAGCTTTGTATAAAAGAATTTAAGGTGGCTCATCTGGGGTTTGATGTGATGGGCTCTCACCACACTCTGTATCACACAATACAAAGGAAAACAAATCACCACCCCACGTGCGGGATATGAAACCAACAAAAGAGTGGGGAAGAGACACAAAGTCAATTTATTATATATTAACCTAAACGAACTGGACCCCAGTTGTGTCCCTTCCCCACCACACTCACCATATGCTCCATGCAGATGGAGATCTCACCATCGCTGTAAAAGGCCCCATAGAAGCCAACGATATATGGGGAATTACACTCATGCAGCACCTGCAGCTCACGGATAATCTGATTGCGAATGGCTGGTTTGATCTCCAGGTGAATAAGCTGCAAAACAAAACAAGCCGTGTGCAGGCCTTCCAGCACTTATTTTCAGTCTCAAAAGCAGCAGGGGTATTCTGCTCCACTTTCTTTTTGTCTAAAAATTAAGTCCTGATCAAACGAAACCACCACCAGTTGTGAGTGCCCTCTTGTTCTCCCTACCATGGAGAAGTGAACAACCTGTCCTTATCTACTAAGTCTATTCCCTTCATTATCTTGAATGTTTTGATCATGTCCTCTCTCTCTTCCCCTTCCTACCTCCCTTTTATTTTGACTTCAATATAATTTTGTATCTTCCCCTCCCCCAGTGCCTATTGTACCTACTTTGTCCGTATCTTTGTCTGGTTTTTATGTTCCCCTATTTTTATTTTTGCATTTTTTTAAAAAACTCTAATTTTAGCAATTGCAAACCGTCCAGATATTTGTTTGATGGTTGGTATATCAAATTGTAAAGAAACTTGGAACCTGGATTCTGTAGCTCCTGGTTTTTATATCTCCAGCTGAATCTGAACTAACCAGGTAAAAAGTATGAATGAGAAGGACAAATGAATCCACCTCTGTTGCTCAGAGGCCAACGTCTGAAGCCCACACAGGATGCAACAAAGTTCGATCTAAACTTTGCACCTCCAGTTCAGTTGTCACAGAAACTCCCCCTGAGCAGAACCAAGAGGAATTCCTTTACAACATTTCATTATGCAAAAACATTCAAATTCTGGAGTTACCTCAGTAACAGCAACACAGGGTATATTGTAAGTTAATATAAAACCTTCTCAAAGACTAATAGCAGACTAACTGCATCAAGCCCACTTATGAAAAGGCACCACCATTGTTTACAGACATGTTATATACCGCCCTATCTTGGAGAAGTTCAGGACAGTGTACACATTTTTTTTCTATCAGGTATCCTGGGATGCACCGGGAAAAGGAAGACTGCCATTTTGAAGAGACAGGCCTGACGGAAGGAAGGAGTGGGCCTCCCTCCTATAGATTTTCATCAAAAGGTACGGGGGTGTTTGGGGAGATACTTGAGCTGGGGTTTCCGATCTGACCCATCCATCTAGTAGACCACCAGGGCTTTGGGAGTATCAGGGGTTGTTGGGGTGGTCCGACCTGACCCACTCGGCCTGCTAGACCACCAAGGTTTTGTTTTGGGGGCTTGGGTGGAGGACTTTTGCTGCTCTCCTTGCCGGCTGATCAGCTAAGCAGGCAGAGGATGCACCAAAGCTGTTGATCAGTGGCTTTGGGGCTTCCCCTGCTGGCTCAGCTGATAGTGGTTGAGCCTTGAAGCCACTAGTGGTTTTGGGGAGTCTTGTGACTCAGTTGACTGGGGCAAGGAAAGTAGCCTGAGCCTGACAGGAGGGAAAAGCTGTGCCTTGCGATTGCAGTTCTGAGCAAGTGCGAGGCGCATTTCCTCCTCACCTTTACTGGAAATTACTTGTTGAGCATCGCCAGAAAAAAAAACCAATCATTCCCACCATGGTAATTTTTACTGTGTCGGAACATTGTGCATTCTGCCTCTTGAGTACTACTATATTCAATTCTGGTCACTATAACTCAAAAAAAGATAATAGTGGAACTAGAAAGGTTCAAAGAAGAGCGACCAAAATGATAAAGGGGAAGGAATTTCTCTCATATGAGGAAAAGCTAAAGAAATTAAGGCTTTTCAGCTTGGAAAAAAAAAAAAGACAGCTGAGGAGGGGGGAATATGATTGAGGTCTGCAAAATCCTAAGTGGCCTAGAATGGGTAAGAATGAATCAATTTTTCACCCTTTCAAAAAAATACAAAAACCAGGGGACACTCGATGAAATACATGGAATACTTCTAAATCAAATAGGAGGAAATATATATATTTTTTACTCAAAGAATGGTTAAGCTCTGGAACTTGTTGCGTGAGGATGTTGTAACAGAAGTTACTGTAACTGGGATTAAAAAAGGTTTGGCCAAGTTCCTAGAGGAAAAGTCCATAATCTGCTATTGAGATAGACAAGGGGGAAACCACTCCTTATCCTGGGATTAGTAGCATGGAATGTTGTAACTATTTGGGTTTTTGCCACATACTTATGACCTGGATTGGCCACTGTGGAAACAGGATCCAGGGCTAGATGGACCTGTATGGCTGTTATGTTTAATATTCAACATGAGGCACACCATTCGGAAGCTTTATGATATTCTTTGTTTCAGTCCTTTCCTAATAATTCCTAACATTGTTTTCTTTTCTGGTAACCACCGAACACTGAGCAGAAAATTTCAACCTAGCGTCCATGGCGACTCCTAATGTGGAACCTAGCATCATGTAGCTATAATCTGGGTTAGTCTTCCCATTTCATTTCATCTGTCATTCGGATGCCCATTCCCCCAGTCTTGCAAGTCTTCCTCCAGTATCTCACAAGCTGGTTGAAAAGAAGTGGTCAAATTGTTTTATTTTCAGGCTGCTAAATTAGATGGCATTTCTAATGCTTGCTGATTATAAACATCTTAGAATTTTTTCTGGCTAATTGAAATTCATGGACTAATTTAAATTTGCTGATTTTTCTTGGTATACACTGTTATGTGATTTGCTGTAATTCCTGGTTTGTTTGTTTTTACCAGTTTTTCTTATTGTTATCCACACTGAACTATACTGCAGAATACAAAATAAACTCTTAGTAACTTTGAACACAATTTGTATCATCATCAAAATTTATCACCGCGATCATTCATATATAATCCCAGATAATCCAGAAAGAGGCAAGACCAGAAACAAACACAGATCAAATTAGCAAAGCTTCAGCTCAATTATACAAGTCAGAAACATCCACAGGGCATGATTAGTGAGAAAAATAACCCAAAGTACCACTCAAAACCATCCATCTTAAAGCATGCCCCACCCCCCACCCCCATGCATGCACCTGTCACAGGGAGAAAACCCTGCTCAAAGTGATCCCTCTCTCTCCTCGTTCCCATGCTTCTTTAAATCCATTAGATGCTTTCTGCTGGCCTGGAGAGGCTGAAAATGCAGACAGACTCCTGGGACCAGCATCCACTTAATTCATTTGGAGACAATCTTTTCATTTCAATTTGGTTCACTGTATAAAGACGCTCATCTTGGCAGGACTAATCCTTATATACAATAATAGAATATGAGTCTACAGTGCAAAAATATGCTGCCTGAAGACTGGAACGTTAACCTTCAGCGAGCTTTGATTTGTCAAAGGAAAAGCATATTAGGAATGCAGCACAGGTGGCTCAGGAGAGGAGAAAGCAACTATGACAATGGATTTAGACAGAAGATCAACGAGCAAAAAAACTCCAGAAACATGTAAGGTATTAAGGGGGGCAAAGTATGTTCATGATTGCACCTCCAGGCTGAGCTCCAGTTCTCAAAGCAAAGCTCTCCTCTCCTGCCACTTCAGCTAAGGAGTGGGGTGCACAAAATTAACCCTTTTGGAGACGCTGAACCCTGCAATTATCATGTAGATCTGAAAGTACAATCCACAGGTGTTACAATCAGGGCATCAAACCTTTGACTCCAACGTCCTCCTACTGCTATTAGGGCTTCCGATTTTTTATTCTGGTAAGTATAATTTTCGATCCAGAACACAGACATATATGTAAGTACAAAATGATATATTTATATATATATTTTTTGAAGCTAGAGACAAAGTCGCTACATTTTTACCCAGTCCACCCTAGACTCCACAATCTTCCACCTATTAATGCCCTCTCCTTCTCCAGGAACACTTTCTCTAAACATTTTCATCCACCTTAAGGAAGCACAATTTTTCATTTATGTGCGTAAACAACTTAGAAAGGAGAGGAAACCTGTATGAGAGAGAGAGGTGCACAGCGGGTCTCACCTTTCTTGCCATGATGAGGCCAGATGGTTTGTGGGATACCTTGAAGACCACGCCCCCATTTCCAGCCCCCAGCTCGCTCACTTTCTCAAAGTCATCATCCTTCAGCTCACCGACCTTCTGTTTTTGCGTCAGAAAAGCCTCCAGGCGTTTGCGCTGCTGTTCATCCAGTTCCAGCTCTTCCAGTTTCTTCTGGAGAGCCTCCAGGTTGGTGCTGAGGGTGGAGAGAAGAAAAGAGCAGCCAGATTAGGAGGCAGTTCAGCTCAGAGAGCTCAAGAGACACAATGGACATCCCCCCCCTTCCAAGAGTAGAGAATGACATGGGGACCGTTTACTGTGGTAAACCGTGGTCACCGTAGTAAATCCGCAGGAATGGAAAAATTTGCAACTGGTTTACCGCAGGAATGGGGACAAGACCTTTCACCACCCCGCAGGAATGGAAAGTGAAAAGTCTTGCTCCTGTGGTTAAAAAAGTTGCGCCCGTGTCAGACTCGGCATCTCGTCTCCAGCTCCTCTTGCACCTATTTTACCTTCAGGAGCCAGCCATGCCATGATGAAGACAGAAGGAACCCAAAACCAAAGCCTGAGACCAATGTGATTTGAAGAATAAAATTACCAGACAAAAAAAGGTAGAAAAATTATTTTTTAAATATTTTGTGATTAGAATATTTCAGATTTGAAATATGTATCCTGCTAGAGCTGGTATTAGACACAACTGGGAACCGCAAAGCCCAGGCTGTGCTTCTTTAGCTTCCAGCTGGCTTAGGGCTCTCTCTCTGACCAGGGGGCAGTTGCCCTAGTTGCTCTCCCCTAACACTATTCTTGCTATGTGTGACTGAAGTCAACATGAAAAATTATCATCCATGGAAGTGAGCCTTGAGGATATGCACAGGCAGATAGAAAAACTAAAAACTGACAAATCACCGGGTCCAGACGGCATACATCCAAGGATTCTGAAGGAATTAAAGGAGGAGATAGCGGAACTACTGCAGCAAATTTGCAACTTATCCCGGAAAACAGGTATGGTCCCGGAGGATTGGAAGATAGCCAACGTTACGCCCATCTTTAAAAAGGGATCAAGAGGTGACCCAGGAAACCACAGGCCGGTGAGCCTGACCTCGGTTCCGGGGAAAATGGCGGAAGCACTGATTAAAGAAAACATCGATGAACATTTTGAAAGAAACAAACTACTGATAACCAGCCAACATGGTTTCTTTAAGGGGAGATCGTGCCTAACGAACTTATTGCATTTCTTCGAAGGGATTAACAAACGGATGGACAAAGGAGACCCCATAGACATCATATATCTAGATTTCCAAAAAGCCTTTGACAAGGTGCCTCATAAACGTCTACTCCGGAAACTGAAGAACCATGGGGTGGAAGGAGACGTACATAGATGGATCAGAAACTGGTTGGAGGGTAGGAAACAGAGGGTAGGAGTGAAGGGCCACTACTCGGACTGGAGGAGGGTCACGAGTGGTGTCCCGCAGGGCTCGGTGCTGGGGCCGCTGCTATTTAATATCTTCATAAATGATCTCCGCTGCTATTTAATATTTTCATAAATGATCTAGAAACAGGGACGAAATGTGAGATAATAAAATTTGCGGACGACACCAAACTATTTAGTGGAGCTCGGACTAAAGAGGACTGTGAAGAATTGCAAAGGGAATTGAACAAACTAGGGGAATGGGCGACGAGATGGCAGATGAAGATCAACGTTGAGAAATGTAAAGTGTTACGTGTGGGAAACAGAAACCCGAGTTACAACTATACGATGGGAGGGATATTATTGAACGAGAGTACCCAAGAAAGGGACTTGGAGGTAATGGTGCACATGACAATGAAGCCGACGGCACAGTGCGCAGCGGCCGCTAAGAAAGCGAATAGAATGCTAAGTATAATCAAGAAGGGTATTACTACCAGAACGAAGGAAGTTATCCTGCCGTTGTATCAGGCGATGGTGTGCCCGCATCTGGAGTACTGCGTTCGATATTGGTCGCCGTACCTTAAGAAGGATATGGCGTTACTCGAGAGGGTTCAGAGGAGAGCAATACATCTGATAAAAGGTATGGAAAACCTTTCATACGCTGAGAGATTGGAGAAGAGGAGGCTCAGAGGGGATATGATAGAGACTTACAAGATCATGAAGGGTATGGAGAGAGTGGAGAGGGACAGATTCTTCAAACTTTCGCAAAATAAAAGAACAAGAGGGCACTCTGAAAAGTTGAAAGGGGACAGATTGAAAACGAATGCTAGGAAGTTCTTCTTTACCCAACGTGTGGTGGACACCTGGAATGCGCTTCCAGACGACGTAATAGGGCAGAGTACGGTACTGGGGTTTAAGAAAGGATTGGACAATTTCCTGCTGGAAAAGGGGATAAAGGGGCATAGATAGAGGATTACTGTACAGGTCCTGGACCTGTTGGGCCGCCGCGTGAGTGGACTGCTGGGCACGATGGACCTCAGGTCTGACCCAGCGGAGGCATTGCTTATGTTCTTATGTTAAGTATTCTGTTAGCTTGATTTTTCTATGTAGCATTCTGTAGCAATTTGGTTTGTTCAGTTTTCACAATAGTGGAGGGGATATTTGTGAAAGGGAGGGAAGACAGGGGTTTTGTTAATCCTTGCTCTGTATTATTTGTATTTATAAAATGACAATTGTACAAAATCATAACTATTCGAGGTTTGTGTGAATAGGATCTGACAGTCTGCAGGGCGGGGATGGGGACCGAGCTTGTGGGGATGGGGCGGGAACAGCGATAAATTTTTCCCTGTGTCATTCTCTATCCAGGAGCTCCATAGAATCCATGGGAAGTCTCCAAGGCTATTACTGTGCTCTAAATGCTTCACCTTCTACTAGTTAACATTTATGTAGTATTGTTAATATGCAATGTAGTAAATATAAGAGAGACAGTCAGTCTCCTGCTCTATGGAGCTTACTGTCTAATCAAGACAAAAGATGTTTATTCATATTTATCTTGTAACCTGTGTAGATTTTTGGGATAGGAGGGTTACAAGTCTGATAGATAAATAAAATAAAAATAAATTATTACAGCTGTTTGTTGTGTCCACAAATGTTTCTTGTGGGCAGAGCTGTGAATATCTCCAGAGTTAGTCTAAGGGTCAGAGTTCAGATCCACAGTACAGCTGACACTATTCCTTTCCATTATCTGGTGATCCACTGGGAAGCCTGTTCCCCCACGACAATAAGATGCAAGTAAAGAGTGGAGCTTTTTTGAATGAATGAATCAATGTAATGCCATGTGCAAATGACCTGAGCCAGGAACGACTCTACATTTACTTATAACCACATCCATCTAACCTTTCTCCACTCTGACCAACAGTTTAATGGTACCGTTTATATTCTGCCTCTGTCTGAAGCAGATCACAATAAAACACACACATAAAAATAAAGCATCTCGCAAAACAATAAATTTCAAACCCAACAAATTCCTGAAGGAAGCCACCGATTAAGACAGACATTTGGGAAGCCACTATATGCTAACTCTATGTATGGAAACTTAGCCAACGACTTAAAATGACCAAATTGTATGCTAAACCTGACTCTGTACACATGTAAATTATAACCCATAATCCGTTTGTCTATATCAACCTGTAACCCATTCTGAGCTTGTGGAGGACAGGATATAAAGCAAAGTTAAATAAATAATTTGTTTTTCTGCCAGGTATTTGTGATCTGGATTAGCCACTGTTTAAAACCGAATACTGGACAAAATGGACCGCTGGTCTGACCTAGTATGGCTATTATGTTCCTTAACCCACAGACTTATAATCTAATTTGGAGAACATACGGTATATTAAACAAGAGAGAGATTTTGGACCTTTCCCTGATAATCTATGTGAACAGAGTTTCAGAAGATTATTAACAGGCTAAGGGCAGAGAAGGTCCACTGCACCCCTCTGGCATCCAGTATACTATAGCAGAAAAGGTTTCCAAAAGCAAAAAACACTTGAGACGACCATAAAAATATGCAGAAAGCAAGATAGCAGAACTTAGCTAGTCAGCACTCTCAAGGAAATAAGGTGGCCTAAAAAAAAAAAAAAGATGAGCACAAGAGTTACATTACATTAATAATAATAATAATACCATAAAACAGTTCAGAGCGGTTTACAGGAGAAGAGACTCTACATTTGCAGAGTCAGATTAACCAGGATAAAGTAACCAGTAGCAGTAGCAATTAAAATTAAAAAGTAAGATAGGTACTTAGAAATTCCCTTACTGTCCCGAAGGCTCACAATCTAACTAAAGTACCTGGAGAATAACAAAGAAGTGAAAAATTGAGATAGAGGATTAGTGATACTCTGCAGTTCAAGGTGGATTACAAAAGAAGTTATCTGGCCATTTCCAGAGGAATTGAAGAGTAGAGCGAGTTGCTTCAGAGAATTGGGATGAGTCTTGCGGTGTTAGTTTGTCTTCAAGGATTTCTTGAATAGCATGGTTTTTTCTTTTCTAAACGATTTATAGTCTGGAGTCGTTATCAGTAAATTGGAGAGTTGGCTGCTTGAATGGCTAGAAGGCCATCGTACAGATTTTTTTGTTGGATGTCTCTGATTGGGGGATACGTGAACGGTTTGTGGATTCTCCTGTGTCTGGTTGAGGTAGTTTGGATTAGGCGGTTGTTTAGGTAGGCTGGGCTATCTCCATTTATGGCTTTAAATAGCAGGCAGTAGCATGTATTGGGAGCCAGAGTGCAATTCAAATTCTATTGGGTCAGACCAATGGTTCATCTAGTCTAGTATCCTGTTTCCCAACAGGTCACACAAGTACCCAGCAGAATCCCAGAGAGTAGCAAGATTCCATGCTATCAGTCTCAAGGATAAGTAGTGGCTTTCTCCAAATCTACCTCAACATGGATCTTCCCTTCAGAAGTTGTCGATGGATTTACAAAAGGTTTGAACATTAACTGCTTTCATCACATCCTCTGGCAATGAGATAGGAGAAAATATCTTTTCGCTCAATTTGCTTGAAATGTGCCCCTATGTAACTTCATGGAGTGTCTTCTAGTCTTTGTACTTTTTGATAAGAGTAAACAAAAGATTCACACAACAAATCTTGGAGTAGTTGCAGACTACAGCTTAAACTGGCCAATTCCAGAAAGTCTAAAAATTGAAGGAGAAAATTGTCAGATCTAAGGGGGAAATACAAGCGATGTCAGATGCTGAACGGCCACAAACAGAAGCCAAGGTCCAGTGTCAGTGATCCTTTCTACCATGGGGCCTATGGGCAGATGAGGATGGACAGATGATCTGTATGATACTCACACAGGTCCTGTTTCCAGGAGATCCACCAGATTAATTTGCATATTTAGGGACCCCTGAAAATAAGACTCGCCTGCAGCTGAAGCTATGCATGTACTCTGGAGGATCCTAGCTTGACAACCGAGTTGATCCTGTTCAAAACAAGAAAGCTGAAAAGATTTTGACCAGGTGGGTCAAACACTAAAACCACTTAGTAAGTACCAATGTTGGGAGAGAGAGTTTAGGACATTATCGCAGATGCTTCAATGAGAGGAATATGTCCAGATGCTAGATGGTTACCCTAGCTCACCCCAGCTCGGTCCAAAAGACTAATTCAGTTCTGCTCTGGTCCACTGCACACATGATTTTCCAGTTCTGATGGTCCCATTCAGTTCCCTTTATTAACCAAAACATGAGGTCAGGTTTAAAGCAGCCAGTTCACCTGAGCAAACTGGAAACCCTATTTCACAGCCTCTTTCTTTGCTACGATCCAAGAGCAATGTCTGAGCTCAGGCCTCACAGTCAATAAGAATTAGTGCAATATGGAGGAAAGAGGATTAATATGTTGTCACCACTGCAGACATGTTATGACCACTGGTAGAGCAGGAGGATTCCAGTGACATCCCCTACCCAAGTGATGTGAAGCCAGGTGAGCTAGAAGCGATGCAGAGCTGGAGGAGAGAATTCTGTCTATAGAAACCATCTTTATCAAGATTCAAAACCCATCTTTTCTCCTCCCTTTCTACATAACTTTGCTGCTCCTTAGTCTAATAGATTTGGGTTTCTTTAAAAAAACTTTAAGCTTTTCTGAACAAGGACAGACTATTGCATATTCTTTTTTATTTTATTTATTTATATTCCGCATATCTCAAGCATTTTCCCCTCACACTTTATTTAATGTACCTGGGGCACTGGGGGATTAAGTGACTTGCCCAGGGTCACAAGGAGCAGTGTGGGATTTGAAGCCACAACCCCAGGGGGCATACTCCTTTCAGCACTATAGAAATGATCCATATTGGACTGCCACAACATGGTGGCTTAAACATCAGTTTCTACCTGACGAGACACAGCGAGACCTGGAAATCCGCAACAAGCGTGTGGACTTTTTGTGGTATATCAAGTGTTGTAAATAATGGATCCTGATGGGAGTAATTGTTGAAGGGCACAAAATAATTCATAATCCATACAAGGATTCAGGGACAAACAGTCCCATCCCTTACAGACTTGGGAAAGATGATGTGCTTGCTATAAGTCCTCAGATAATCCTCACAACACAATCCTCGCTTTTATATAGAGTAGAGAGCAACAAACAGGAGAACAAAGATGACAGTAAGCTACAAACCACCAGCCTGAAATAAAACACCAGAGGTGATGCAAAACACTACGTTATGTGGTAACTAAATCCCCAACCATGCTAGCTTAATGCAAACTTTCAGAACAAGGTGCAGCATCCTGGAATAAGATTAATAAGCTCAGCTAACAGATGACTAGTCCCCCCCACCCCACACACATTCTGTCATGGAAGATTTTTAGGCATTCTCATCTGTGCTGTAAATATAGGCTTCCCATCCTGTGGGCTTTCTGGAGGTGGAAGTACTGACAGGCCTCTTTTGAAGGCACCCACACACCTGTCAGCCTGACGAGAGTGTGGGAAGACACCTCCGCCTCCAGGATTTCCATTAAAGCCTGCTACTGGGGAATTATCACATCACTCCCATCTTTACAAAGCCAAGCACTCCAGTAAGATACTGACGGCCTGCAAAAGACACTGTGGGCTTCCTTATGGGTGGCCCAGTTATCACATTAGCAATTAGATTCTAGACAGCGTATTGGATAGAGATCAGTCTTTATAAGATATATGTCTAATATTTTCCTGAAGCTGTGATAGGAGACCTGATGTAAGTATAGGGATTAAGAACATAACAATAGCCTTACTGGGTCAGACCAATGGTTCATTAAGCCTAGTAGCCTGTTCTCATGGTGGCCAATCCAGGTCACCAGTACCTGGCCAAAACCCAAGATGTTGCAATATTCCATGCTACCGATACAGGGCAAGCAGTGGCTTCCCCCGTGTCTTTCTCAATAACAGACTATGGAACTTGTCCAAACCTTTCTTAAAACCAGCTACGCTATCCGACAGGTTACATTGAATTTCAATCTAGTCTCAATGTAACCTGGAAAGAATCACGTGAATGCCCCTGTGAGTGATCTAGCAGCAAAAATATGAAAACATGGCTATTTCAAAAAGTTCTTTGTTAGAGATTCAGATTGATCTCGACTCTGCTCTGTATGTTTATCTCTGTGTGACGAAAATGCTATCTGTAACCCGCTATTTTAGAAGACAGGAATTCAGACTGTCCTTTGATTTTGCACTGAATATTTACCATTATGTAGCGATAATGCCGATTGTAACCCACCTCGACCTCCACAATGACAAATGATCTACTCTTTACAACTCTAGTAATGACAAATGTTCTTCCATTGTAACCCCCTTTTCATAAATCTTTTGTAATCCGCCTTGAACCGCAAGGTAATGGCGGAATAGAAATCTCTAATGTAATGTAATGTAATGGATGCAAGATTATATATAACATATACAGTATATTCTGTATCAAAGTGAATCACTTGATGCTAGACTTGAGGAGCTGCAGTAATCTAATTGTCCAGAACATTTTTTCCTCTCCAACTGTGGTTGTTTAAAATGATGACTGTATGAGTATTTTTGAAAAATCACAAAAACTATTCCCTAAGTACAGGTCTTACAACTGATTTACTGTAGCTGTGCCCAGCTGCTGGGCCATTTTCCAGTGCTTCTGCTTTCTGGGAGCACGTTAAGTTTCCATATACATAATTAGGAAAATTTCCTCAGTTGAAGCTTATAATTAAGCTGTGCTAAGTTGTTCAGTGCATGAAACAGCACCAAAACATTTGGTTAGAGGAGTTTCTGCCAAGCCTTACACGTCTATCGTACAATGATGCCCGAGACACTGCAGTGCTCTCTTCACATGAAAGGGAGGGATAGGCACTTCTTTGTTTCATATCTTTGCATGTGCATAAAGTTTTTAAGTCACACATTCAGTTCTATACACATAATACAATAAAATAAGTAATGAAACAAAAAGAAAAGCACAAGGGGAGTGCCTGGACCAAATTCAAGGCAGGATCCTGGGCTGGTCCAGTGAATCACAGCACTGTCAAGAAGAAGGCCCTAGGTTCCCAGGTCAGCTCTTTGTTCCCCCTAGTCAGTGGGGGGTTTATGGAGACAGGGAGCTTTAGCCATTGGACTATGATGCCATTTAAAGGCCAAATTTTGGATCCGTGACCAAAGGCTCCCAGAAGGAACCCTAATATTTTATGCCCAGCCAAAAACGCCATGGCAATGCCATGATCTGGTCCAGGTGTGAGACAGGATACATGCTCGGTGGATGACTCTCTCCCACACTGCTGTCCATGACAGTCGTACAGATTCTAACTGCCACCAAATAGAACGCCATCTTCCTTTCTTGATTTCTAGTATCTTTGTCTAATTCCTCAGTACTGCCACTATGCACATCTAATTAAACTGGAACAGCAGAATACATTCTGGGCTCTGCATGTTAGCAACAGTGAAGTTCCTTAGCAACAAAATAAAGCCCTCAACACCTACATTAACAAGATTACTATTGCATTCTTGAAAACGATTTTTAAGCAGAAACTAAGCTAACCAGTATTTCAGCTCAAGATATAACTAAAGGAGGCAAAGAAGTGAAAGTAAGCAGGGCTCCAGGAAAATCAGAAATACCCCTTGCAGGGCATCCAGGCCTTCTCCACTCCTTACTGCTTCTGCAGATGTCAGTTTACTGGTTCTGGACTGAAGCCTGCCATCACCGCTCCTTTCATCCTCCTGCTATATTCGCCTCCTGTCCCTTTACTAGCATTCCTCCCTCCAAAGTCTCACTTGTATGCTTACAGAATGCGAACAGGCAAAAGCTAGTGGGAGATTACATGCGACAGTAGAGGCAAAAGCTAGGAAGGACCAAAGAGCCACAGAGTTTGGGTGGGCCTATAAGGTCCTAGAGAAGGGTGTGATCTGTGGTGGTGAGTGAAAAGCTTCTGCAAGCTAGCATCAGAAACTTGTGTGAGTAAATCAGGTGAATTCTCCAGAACTGTTTAACACTAACTCTGGTGTAGAGGCTGACGGCATCTTAGACTGACAGATTATTGCGGAAACAGTTTATACAATCTGAAGTAGACTCTGGTTCTCAAATGTTTCGATCTCAATAAATACTCCTATTACTAATCATTTGATAGTCCTACTAGAAACAAGCAGTGCTGCACCTTTAAAAAGATTAAAAAAGGATGGAGTCAATCCAGAAGAAGGCTACTAAAAAGGTGTGTGGTCTTTGTCATAATGCATATGGGGACAGACTTAAAGATCTCAAACTGTATAAGTTGGAGGAACGGCGGGAGAGGGGAGATATGATAGAGACATTTAAATACCTATGTGCATGAGTCGAGTCTCTTTCATTTGAAAGGAAGCTCTGGAATGAGAGGGCATAGGATGAGGTTAATAGGCTCCGGAGTAATCTAAGAAAATAGTCTATCACTCTTTTTGTAAAAGATGTGTGAAATAGTCTCCCGGAGAGACTGTGTCTGATTTCAAGGCACGTGGGATCTCTTAGAGAGAGGAAGAGATAATGGTTAATGCGGATGGGCCATTTGGCCTTAATCTGCCATCATGTTTCTGTTAGGTACTTTCTGTCCCTAATCATAAAAGGAGCTGCAGAAGGAATTGAACAGAGTTCTCCAGGATTAAAGCCCTCTGCACTAACCATTAAGCTACTCTGGTGGGCTAGAAAAGGTACCACCAGCCTCTGTATTTTTATTACTAGAGATGGAACTGCCCCAACCTATTTTCATTTCCCCAAGACTCAGTGCCTGTGACTACATCCATGTGACCTCCGACATAGCTGTCTCAGGCCAGGGATTTTATTACCATACTCCGATCTGCACACATAGTTTTCCAAGATAATGCCCCCTCCTTCTCCCCTCTTTACTTTCCTTTAAGCATTTCAGTCTAAACGTACTGAGCTCCCTCTCTACAGTGACCCCTGGTCCTTTTCAATGTGGAGCTGCCCTCCTGCTTTGTGAAATTATCTGAGAAATATTTTCTTTCAGCCATTGAGAAGCAAAAAAGGGAAGGAGACCCCTACCAGCAGCAATGGAACAAACGTAGCACTCACTTAAGTGGCCAACTGAAATGTGCAGGAAAACACAAATATAGGTGAGCTCTCATTTCTTGTCTTCCTCAACAGTGTATATACATGGGTACAGCCTATGTACGAGATGAGAATGAGGTGAAGAGGTATTAGGTTGATTCTGTAGACACAGGGCTAGGTTTACACCTGATGTTGGGTGAAAGCGCTGGACCAAACGGCACCTGTTTTCAGCATCTCCTCTTCTTGACACACCTACCTTTATGTCCTGCTAACTCTCCTTTTGTGACAGCCATGGGTGCACGACTTCAGTGTCAACCTTCCCTTTCCCTATCAGGGAGAGATTTTTTGATTCGATTCACTTTTCCTGCCCAATCTGTGGGTTTCTTTTTGTAACAGCTTCACCCACTTAGGTTCTAGCTCAAACTTGCTTGTCTAACACCAGCTCTTGCAGGAGACACAGTTCAGATAAGACATATTCTAATCAGAAAACAGGAAATGCAATTATTTTTGGTACCTATTGTTGTCTGCTCATTTCATGCTGGTCTCTTCCATTTTTGCACCTTCCCATGCATGTCTCTCACCCCTTTGCTGCATCCCTCCCTTCGTGTCCTTTCTCCTCTCTCCACCCTTCCAACCCCCCAACTTTCGGGCAGAGGCTGCTCGTGGCCAGGAGCAGCCCATTCAGCCTTTAGGAGCCTCAGGTCTGCACCAGCCCCCCCCCCCCCGCGCCTACGAAGGGGGGAGGGGAAAGGCGGCGATTTGCTCCCGATTATTTCAAAGCATTTGGCTTTGCTGATTTCTTTGTGAAAGTCCCAGAACTAGCTGCGCCTGCGCACACGAAAGCCGGGCCTCTCCTTCGCCGCGCACTTACTCTGCCGGCGCCGTGCCATTGATGGCGGAGCCGTCGGGGCTCGGCTTCAGCTGGATCGGCGTCGGCTTCTTCTTGGGCATCGCTTAGCGGCACGGCGCGAGCACCAAAGCGCCAACTTCCTCCCGCTGACGCTCTGCAGGTGGGCGGGGATGAACGGCGCGCCGCCGGCCAATGGGAAGAGGCGAGGCCGGAAGTGCGTCTTCGGCTCGAGGAAGGAGGGCGGGCGGGCGGCCTTGGCGCCACATTCTGCTGAGAGAAGAGCGGCGCGAGGTAAACGGAAAAAAAAAAGGCGAGAAAGAAACGTTCCCACGGGCCTTCTCCGAGTTCGACTCTGATTTCGGAGAACGGCATAGCAAATTGAATCAATCGAATAAAAGCAGTTGTGTGAATAATAGGAGGAAGCTGGAGGAAATGTAATGCTAAGACGGAAGAGCGGGACTTGGGTGGGATTCTATGGGATGATCTTACGGGTTGAAAAGCTAGAAGGTTGCCTAGGGAAAAGCCCTGTAGAAGACTCTGGAGGCCGCACCTTCAAAAGGATGGAGTGGAGCAGAGGTGGATGGCAGTGGTCTCAAACTCGAGGCCCTCGGTATGTTTATCAAAAAAGTAAAATAAAACAATTTCATGATCTCTTTAGCTATAAATATAGGTTCAGCACGGAACCTACAGTTAAAATTCTTGGAGTGCTGTTCGATAATAACTTATCCTACCATGAACACATTTCTTCCATTGTTAAACACTGTTTCTATAAGCTTCGACAGATAAGATCAATCTCCAAATTTCTCTATCCTTCCTCTTTAAAGATATTAATCCATTCATTCATCATAGCTAAAATCGATTATTGTAATTCCCTTTTTCTAAATATCAGCCAAAAGGAAAAAAGAAGACTGCAAATCATTCAGAACACGGCCATAAAGTTAATCTACAATGCAAAAAAATTCGATCATGTCTCCCCATTATTAATTGATGCACATTGGTTGCCAGTTAACCATAGGATCCTCTACAAACTGATGTTCCTAATTTTTAAGTCTCTTACATTCAACGAACCACAATTTATTTTAAAATCACTTATCCCATACAAACCTCAAAGATCTTTGCGTTCATCTAGTCAAAATTTATTAACTGTGCCATCATTAAAAGTTATTGGAACAAGAAGAGCAGAGATGTTTACTGTTGCAGGGCCACAATGGTGGAATTCCCTTCCCCATTACATTAGAATTGAAAGCGATATCCTAGTATTTAAAAAGCTTTTAAAATCTTATTTTTTTAAGGACGCTTTTGATTTATAATTTAACTAATGGATGCCTAAATCAACTTTTACGTAAGAAAAGCTTTGAATAATTTTACCCTACCTCTCGTTCTCTCCTGGTTTTTTGTTTTTTTTCTTCTCCCCCATTGTAACTTTACCCTTTTTCCCTCTTTCTCATGTGAGTCTTTATTGATTTTATTGTAATTATGTCATAGTTTCTATATTATTATGTACATCGCCTAGAATTTCGAAATAGGCGATTCATCAAATGTGAAATAAAACTTGAAACTTGATAAATGACCATATTATTATTAAGACTTAGCCAAAAGGAAAGATTTAGAAAGTATAAAGAGTTTGACCTCATGCAAAATGGTCATTTCTTTAATAAGACATGAACTATTTTTTCTGAGGCCCTCCAAGGACCTACAAATCCAAAATGTGGCCCTGCAAAGGGTTGGAGTTTGAGACCACTGTTTTCAAGTTTTATTAGGATTTTATATACCGCCTATCAAGGTTATCTAAGTGGTTTACAATCAGGTACTCAAGCATTTTCCCTCTCTGTCCCGGTGGGCTCACAATCTATCTAACGTACCTGGGGCTATGGAGGATTAAGTGACTTTCCCAGGGTCACAAGGAGCAGTGTGGGGTTTGAACCCACAACCCCAGGGTGCTGAGGCTGTAGCTCCAACCACTGCGCCACACACTCCTCCCATACACACTGGTGTATGGGGATAGACTAAAAGATCTCAAGATGTATACAGTCGACTTCACCTAAGTTCACGTGGGAAAAGCACATCTTCCGGTTAGCCACACCCTACCACCGTGGTCCCTTTTTTTTACATTAAAGTCAATGGACGTAAACTCTGGATAGTTGCACTTCTGATAAGCACACAATCCGCTTATGTGCACTGATGTCCCACCTCTATTCTTTCACATTACATTCACTTCGGTAGCTGCCAATACTGTCTAAACGACCGCCTGACTAAAAAGTGGTACTCCTATTAAGCACACGTGGCAGTCCAGAGGCCTTGCACCTAAGCAGAGTCGACTGGACTTAACTGCAGCAGATGAATCCAGACGAGTGGGTTAAGTCCACCTACCAGCAGGCGGAGATAGAGAGCGCAAAACTGAGCTGTGCCATATATAAAATGGTCTGCTCACTGCTACTTGGGCATTCTCTATCTCCTTAGGCTAATGGATAGTCTCTCCTGCTGCTGCTTAGCATGGCTGGGACCTGCTCCAGGCGCAGCTTTGCTGACTCTGAACAAGAGGTGCCAGCTTTGATGGTTTTGTGAAAGGGAGTATAAATAGCTTACAAAAAAACCCAAAAACTGGACTTGAGTGTATAGCCCCCAATAGAGACTAAGTTATTTAACTTGCTTTTTAACTAAACTTTTTTCATACCACCCTCATAACTTACATAATATAAATGTGTAATGCATTTTGTTTTCACTCATTTCTTTAACTGCATTTTATGTTTATTAAAATGCTTATTTCTTACAATATAAAAAATCTGGAAACTCACTGGACTAGGTATATAGCCCTTGATGGAGATTATATTGTTTAACTTGCTTTTTTACCAAACTTTTCAAACTACCCTTGTAGCTCACAAATTGGATTGACATCCCCAATTGCAAGTAACCTGTAATCTCCGTATATCTGTCTTGCATATGAAAATATGCAAGGTTCCATTCTTACTCTTAGAACCCGATGGGTACTTTTATTTATGATCTAAGAACAAATTAAGTTGTGAGGGTGTTGACCAAGATTTGTGAGGAAAATTGAGTCATATGAATCAGGGTGAATTTGATTTAAATCATGCCTGTGCCATGAATGGATTAATGGAATTCATTTACCCAGAAAATATTGCTAAGGAGTGGTAGTTTTGCACACCCTCTCCGGAAGTTTTATGAGCCAATGATGTTGGTGGAGGAGGTTCGAGCTTTATGCCTTACCTAAAAAAAACCTGAGGCTTTTCAACTTTAAAAGTAGAGTATTATTTTGATTATTTACCCAGAAAATTAAACATTGCATGAATATGCAGCCTCATGTTACATAATTAAAAACTTTGGTAATCCTTATTCCAGTGCAATAAGTGAGATATTCTAGACATCCCAATGACTGCGTGCCATATGCAGAACAAATTTTTCTGTGATTCTACTCTATTTCACTGGGAGCTCTAGCACCACTTGTAGTTTTTCCCTTCTGCATGTGTGCCTGAAGGAGTGTTTCTGTTCTGCTCTCCCTTCTTTCTTTTATTATTTAGTGTTTTGGTCCCCTTTTTGGTGATTCTTTGTGCTAAAGCTCTGCCTGTGTTGGGAACACACAGACTTCGGTCTGCAGCTGACAGGCCGATCCTAGTG
Source organism: Geotrypetes seraphini (assembly GCF_902459505.1). Taxonomy (NCBI): domain Eukaryota; kingdom Metazoa; phylum Chordata; class Amphibia; order Gymnophiona; family Dermophiidae; genus Geotrypetes; species Geotrypetes seraphini. The sequence continues at coordinate 73,577,135 of NC_047097.1, read as the reverse complement.
AGTACCTGTTAACCAGCCTGCATTGGTTTCTTAGGAGCTCAGGGCCGTCTCTGCATTTTTTTCCTCCTACTGCCGAACAGAGGTTTGAGTGCAGGTTGTTAGGCATACCTAGGAGACTCAGCGGTGTTTCTTGCGGTGCCGGCTGCATTTTTTCGCCTCTACCCTTTCCTAAGCATATCAGTCGGTCCATGAAGGTGGAGGTAGGGTCAGGCACCATGTCTGATTGGCAGTCAGAAGATCAGCATCGAAGAGGCATTCCCAACATGAGGCAGTGATTTTCTGATTCCAGCTACTTTAAGAGTGCTGAGTCAGACTGCAGCACATTTCCAGCACAGGTCACAGTGAGTAAGGCTGTCACAGCCTGTGAGGTGGATTGGGAGGGGTCTGAATTTGGCAGTTTTGAAGATTTCTGCATGTCCCCCTGTGTTTCCCCCATCTGAAAAGTCCTAAAAACACTGTTTTTTGTGACCGTCTTGGATTTTTAGATGTGGACCTTCTACAGCCCAAGAAACCCAAAGTGAAGTCATCTAAGAATTACTCTGCGCCCCAGGATCCAGAGGCTTTAACCTGGATGAGAGATGCCCTCTTCAGATAGGGGGCAAGCTATCAGTGTTCCTGCAGGCCTGAGACTGCATTTTGTCTGACCAGTGGGTTCTGGACATTATTCGATCAGGCTACAAATTAGAATTTGCCTGGCCTCTGACGGACTGGTTCGTGGACTTTCCTACGGGGCATCCGGACAAAGTAGTCAGGGTGCAAGCCACTATACAAAGATTATTGGATATTCAAGCTATAGAACCAGTGCCACCCGATCTCTCAGACTTGGGCAGATACTCCATATACTTTATTGTGCCAAAGAAAGACTGAAAATTGGAGACCTGTTCTGGATCTTACACGAACGAGGCTCTCAGGATTCTGCGCTTTTGTATGGCGACAGTAATGTCTGTCATAGCAGAGGTGGCTCTAGGAGAGTTTCTTGCCTCTGGATCTCATGAAGGCTTACTTGTACATTACAATATTTCCAGCTCACCGCAAATTTCTGCACTTCCATTCTTGGAAAATCATTACCAATTCCCGGCTCTGCCATTTGGCCTCGCAGTGGCTCCTCAGACCTTCCCCAAGGTGATGGTGGTCATGGCAGCTCACTTGAAGAAAATGGGTTTGCAAATGCACCTGTACTTGGATGACTGGCTGATCAGAGCCACCTCGTTTGAGAGTCAATGCACTGTGGATCAGGTGATCTGGATACTGGAAGATCTTGGTTGGATTATGAATCACAGAAAGAGCAGTTTGTTGCACACGCATTCCATGACATACTTGGGTGTTTTGTTCGACACGGCAATGGGTTGCGTCTATCTTCCAAAGGCATGCAGACAGAAGCTAGGGTCCACCTTGGGGGTTAGCATCCAATAAAAGAATCTGGGTGTCATTGTAGACAATATGATGTAACCTTTCGCCCAAATGTGTGGCAGTAGCCAAAAAAGCAAACAAGATGCTAGAAATTATTTAAAAAGGGATGGTTAATAAGACTAAGAATGTTATAATGCCTCTATTGCTCCATGGGGCGACCTCACCTGAGTGTTGCATTCAATTTTGGTCTCCTTATCTCACGAGAGATATAGCAGCACTAGAAAAGGTTCAAAGAAGAATGACCAAGATGATAAAGGAGATGGAACTCCTCTTGTATGAGGAAATACTATAAAGATTAGGGCTCCTCAGCTTGGAAAAGAGATGGCTGAAGGGAGATATAATTGAAGTCTACAAAATCCAGAATGGATCGATTTTTCACTCTATCAAAAATTACAAAGACTAGGGGACACACGATGAAGTTACAGGGAAATACTTTTAAAACCAATAGGAGGAAATATATTTTCATTCAGAGAATAATTAAGCTCTGGAATGCATTGCCAGAAGTTGTGGTAAGAGCGAATAGCGTAGCTGGTTTAAGAAGGGTTTGGACAATTTCCTGGAGAAAAAGTCCATAGTCTGTTATTGAGAGAAAGACATGGGGCAAGCCACTGCTTGCTTGTCTTGTATCAGTAGCATGGAATGTTGCTACTCTTTGGGTTTTGGCCAGGTACTAGTGACCTGGGCTTGATGGACCTTTGGTCTGACCCAGTAAGGCTATTCTTATGTTCTTATATTTGACAGAGCTCAGTTTGTTCTTGTTCTCCGCATTCTGGTGGATGGACATAACCCACACATCTCTGGATTCATCTGCTGTGAGTAAAGGAATTCTCGTTGATCTTAAGCATTGACTTGAGTCGTATTTCTTTAATTTGGAGGGCAAATCAGATTGCAGAAAGCTATGAAGTATTTTAAAAATCAAGCACGGGCATTTCAATTCCTCATCCCTTGACTGGTAACTAATGTAAATTTTACTAAACTAGGTGTATGTGTTTAGTAGATACTGTATGTGCTGTTCCATTCAAAGCAGAGACAGCAAAGAACTGGCAAGTGAAGAACTCATGTTCATAGGGTTTCTAAAAATAGTAGAAGGCAGCTCACAGTATTACCGTGTTTCCCTGAAAATAAGCCCTAGCATCATTTTCGGTGTAGGTCTTAATATAAGCCTTACCCAAAAAATAAGCCCTAGTCCCGGGATTCGCCGGCAACTCTTCAACCCGGCCCCCCCACCGCACAACCGAACCCCTGCTGATCCTCCATCCTTCCCTCCCCGCCGACCACAAGACAGCCCTACCTTCAACTGAAGCAGTGTCGGGTCGGCAGCACTCTAAACAGGCTGTTTGGCCTTGTCCGTCGGGGATTTCACTCTGCCATGTTACTGATGACACTATCAGTAATGCGGCAGCGTGAAATCCCCGATGGACAAGGCCAAGCAGCCTGTTTATAGTTCTGCCTGCCCGACGCTGCTTCAATTGAAAGTAGGGCTCACTTGCGGTTGGCGGGATGAGAAGAATGGAGGGTCAGCAGGGGTTCGGCTGAGTGGGGGGGCTCAAGGGTTCTACTGCACAAGGGATATGAAGGAGGGAAGGATAGAAGCTGGGCAAACTTCTGCTGCATAGGGGGATGGGAAGGAGGAAAGATGCTGCACATATGGGGAGAGAAAAGAAAGGAAGAATTGGGATGAAGGAGAGGAATGGAGAGATGATCATGTGCATACCCCGAAAATAAGACCTAGTGCCTTTTTTGTGCCCCAAATGAATAAAAGACACTGTCTTATTTTTGGGGAAACACAATACATACATATTTCAGAATTTGTGCAACATAAAGATCCCATACATCAGCAAAAATCATAAGATTAAATGTCAGATGACCACATTTGTGAAGTTCTACATATACAAAATAAGCTCTGAAATAAGCTATCACATTTTAAAGCCTAATGAAGTTCTTTGAATGAGTGCCATGAATTTATCATTTGGTATGGAATAGAAGGCTACGTCTCGCAGTGTGTTTCTAGTATTGTAAATCGTATGTCTAAAACTCTGTTGTAGAAAACACAAGGCTGGCTGGAAAAGATGGTGGATCCATTTGAGAACAATTTGTTTGATCTTCCAGATTATGAGCACACAGAAGATGAATCATTCCCTCCTCTGCCCCCTCCTCTCTCTTTGGGGGTTGAAGATGAGGCTGAGCACTTTATCAATGGAGGTGGGTTTATAAATGGGTTGCATGCATTCTTCTGTTCATAACATAACACAAAATTTTATTTGTATACCACAATACACCATGAAGTTCAATGTGGTTAACAGAAATTAAGTAGAAGACCGTACATGAGAGGTGAAGGTATAAGAAAATTTGAATAAATAATTTAGCAGCATGATAAGGTCAGTGTCAAACACAATCATGATTAGGTAGTATGGCAAAATAAAAAACTCAAGTAAGTGAACAGCTTTCAATAACCAGTACAGATATAGATACAGACCCAAAAGCGGGTGGCAAGAGAGGGAGGAGGTGCTAGTTAGTAAGAGTTGTATGAATCTATGCATGGAGCTATTTTCCATCATGAAGAGTGTGGGGCACAGGGTGTAATGCTCTACTAGGAATTTATTGAACAAGTATGTTTTTAATCCTCACTTGAAATGCATGTATGACGAAGAAGATCCTGTAATGGGGAGTAATTTCCGACTGAGGTGAGCTGCTTGATAGGATAGTAGTTTTGTCACATAAGCTTTTTAAGGTCTTCCATGCAGGGAAGTGTAGGCAACTATGGAGTTGGAGCGCAAAAGGCAGGTCGGGGAGGTAAACTCAAATACTTACATCGTGTACTTTGGTAGGCCATAAAGAGCCTTATACATGAAGCTGCCCAGTTTGAATAATGAGTGGGTCTTGATCGGGAGCCAGTGCAGTTGCTTGTAGTAAGGCGTGACATTGTCGGTTTACCTTAGGCCGAAGATAAGGCGCACAGCTGTGTGCCGAATTGTTCGGAGTCTGTTGTAGTGTTTCTTGGGGCATGGTATAGATGAGGCTGTAGTAGTCTAGAATGCTGAGGATCAGGGCTTGGCATAGGATTTGGATGGGGAGAGTATCAAAGTAACAGACAGATCATAGTTTCCAGAGTGCTGCAAAACCATTGCGAACTACAGCAGCGATTTGGCTTTCTATGGTCATCTTTTAGTCTAGAGCAGTGGTTCTTAACCTGGGTTTGACCGAACCCCAGGGGTTCGGTGAGTCAGTCTCGCGGGATTGGCGGAGGTCAAAACACACCTCCGACTCATATAGCGCTTCAATCATCTATCAGTTATTCAGTGATTTTGATCAAGACTGATCGTGTACTCGGTTTCTTGATCTATCAATCAACAGCAGAAGTCACACTGATTTGCAGTAAATTTCATTATTATGTTGTTATTATTCGAAATATAGGAGAACTTTTTTGTTTTCAAAATTGATATTATTTTTTCCCTCACTGTATACCTATGTTTTGAATTTGTAAAAATCATATTTTATTTTTCCAATAAAGAAGGGTTCGGTGAACACGCATATAAAACTGGTGGGGTTCAGTACCTCCAACAAGGTTAAGAACCACTGGTCTAGAGTCACTGCTAGGATTTTGATAGTAGACTGAAGTGGTAGGGTATTACCCCTGATCGTAATGTTTTTTTCCTCATTGAGATTCGAGGGACTTGCGAGGAAGAACTTGGTTTTTTTTTTCAGGGTTTAGTTTCAGTTTGTGTATCATCATCCAGTTTTCCATTGTAAGGATAACTTCTTCGATTTGCTTTGATTTCTTTGAAGGCAGAGGAGGAGGACCATGATGTCATCGGTGTAACTATAGCTCTTAACTCCAGAGGAGGCTAGGTGGTTTCCCAGCGAACATAAGTATATGTTAAACAGGATTGGAGATAGGCCAGACATCATCACTCTTGGTGTCGCAGAAGAGGATGATGTTGAGATAAAGCAGAACTCTGCAGGGAGTGGTCCAGACAGTTCATTGTCGCGGAAGACTTGGTATGAGCTATTTGTTAGGAAACCTCTGAACCAATTCAGGACAGTTCCTGTGATGCAAGTGGTGTCCAAGCATGAGAGAAATATGTGGTGGTCTACAAATTCAGAGATGCTGCTTAGGTCAAATTGTAGTATAAGAGAACTGCTAAAAAGTTGGTAGATATCATTCATTAGTGAGGCTAGATCTCTCTCTGTACTGAATAGTGACTGAAAGCCAGACTTGGGGTTGTGAAGTATATTGTACTCTTCTAGGTAGTTGAGCAGTTGGTATACTAATCCTTCTCGTAGTTTCATAAAGAAAGGGATGGAAGCAATGGATTGGTAATTAGCGACAGAAGAAATTGGTTCCTTGTTTTTCTTAGTAATGGGTGTTATCATGATATGCCCTTTGTTCTCCGGGAATGTGTCATTATTGAGCATTGTCTGAGTACAATTGAAACATAAGCCCTGAAAAGTTGGTGGAGTGAGTTAAATGGTCTAATGAGCATTATCCATGTATGTAATTGGCGAAGAGCTTCTGAAACAGGTTCTGGTCCAGAGGGGCAGACTTTTCCCATATTAGGTCTGCTGTGTGGTTCTGAGGAGAGATTGCACATGGGTGTGTTGGTGGGGCTGAGCTTATTACGGAGCGACTGGATCTTTAAACAGAAGTAGTCAGCAAGATTATTGATGGGAGAGGATTCTTCCTGGGGTGCTAGGACTATTTTGGTGATGTTGGTCAGTTTGAACACTATCCTGAAGAGTTTCTTGGTGTTGATGGAGTACTCGCTCATCAACTGGAAATAGTAGGCTTTGCGCTTTTCTTTGAGCATTTGTTTATATTTATGTACTTTTTCGCACACCAGTGTCCCTTGTTGTCCTGGGTTTGATCTTTGTGCTATGTCCTCTCTAGGTGGTGGATTGTGCGTTTTAGGTCATGGGACCCTTCCTCAAAACCATTTGTCAGACTTGCGGATCCTTCTTTTTTTGCAGGAATTTGGGGGGCGGATCTGTCATGGACGTCGGTGCTGACTTTGTCCCAGGTAGCATAGAAGCTGTGGCTGCCCAACATGTAAACTTTTGGTGGGGAGGAAGTCTTTGGCTGACGGGGCTCAGGAATCCCCACCACCATAGTTATGAGATTGGGGGGGGAGGGGTGCCTCTAGAAATGAGATTTTTGGCCCACCCACTTTGCTCTCAGGCTTGCCCTAAATCAGCAGCCTGGCTACATTACTAGAAACACATAGGGATAGATTCAAGAAAAAGCACCAAAATTTAGGCACTAGGATAGTACACACTAAATGTGAATTCTATAATGGCAGTTCTGGGTGGATTGGTCATTATAGAATACTAGTGTAAGTCTGCACTTTTGAGCCTAAAGTTAGATGCAGGCACTTACATCATATCAAAGTAATGTAAGTGCTGATGACAAACTAAGAATTCTTCACAAAGTTTTTGAATTTGGGCCTGAAGGAGGGTACTTAAATGTGTCTTCTGGTAGTATAGCGTTTATTGGCTTGGGTACGTCGTGTTTTGCTTCCTGCCAAAGCAAGTTTAACCAAAACATGAAGTAGTCTGATCAAAGTGAGGGAGACCATTCTCCATCCTGCAGAGCTATATTGAGGTTTGTTGTGTCCACTTCCATGGTGATAACAAGGTCTAGATGGTGGCCTTTCTGGTGAGTGGGTGAAAGTGAGGGGATTGAGTACCCAAGGGATTGTAGAAAATTGAAGTTATCCTTGGCAGATTGTGTTGACCTGTGTTATTGTTGAGTTGGGGCAAAGGCCTATATCATGGCAGTGAATCAGGTTCTGGTGGTGAGATGAGGGATGGTAATGAGTGGTTAGTCTCCAGGGTGTGTCTTACTGGGACAGGCTAGAAGTCATCGCTCTTGGTGTCGCAGAAGAGGATGATGTAGAGATAAAGCAAATATATTCTCCGTCCCTCCATTCTTGCTGGGGGGGGGGGCTGCAGAGGTTGATTAGAAAGGTAAAGCAGCTTGCGTGGTATGCAGTGGTGGAGGAGGACGTGGGAGTTCTAGTGAATTCTGTTAATGTAGAATTCTTAAGTGTCTCTCCAGATTGACGCAGCTCACTGATGGGTAATAGCTCACCATGACCAGCAGATGGAGAATGAGACATAAACTTTTGGCTGTAGTACAAGTGGGCTGTGCAGTCCCAAGTACTCTCAGTCACCAGGAGGTGGAGGTGGTAAGCCTGTGCAGTATTTCCTGGTTTAGTAAATGCACATGAATCGAGTCTCTTTCATTTGAAAGGAAGCTCTGGAACGAGAGGGCATAGGATGAAGTTAAGAGGTGATAGGCTCGGGAGTAATGTAAGTTTATACTTTTTTACAGAAAGGGTGGTAGATGTGTGGAACAGTCTCCTGGAGGAAGTGGTAGAGACAAAGAATGTCTTAATTCATGAAGGCGTGGGATAGACACGTGGGCTCTCTTAGAGAGAGGAAGAGATAATAGTTACTGTGGATGGGCAGACTAGATGGGCCATTTGGCCTTTATCTGCCTTCATGTTCCTTATTGTAATGTAATGTTGAGGAGAGTGCTATTTTATTTCTTCTAGTTGAGGATTCAGATGGAAACAGAGACTCCTCTGCAGCAGAAGAAAATCCTTTGACTGTCAGGAAATCTGTGAAAAGGCCCAGGCCTAAGCTGGATGCTCAGAGGTAAAGTGTTTGTCCTAGTATGCTTTCCTTTGTAGTGTAAAATAGTAAATTGGATTCTGTTGAAAGTAATTTAGAGAACTAGGTTCCATTGCCCTTTCTTCAGGGGTTTTTTCTTTTCCACTTGACCAATCTCAGCAAGTATGGGTGGACTCAGAATTTTCTCTTTGGTATAATATAAACTAAGGAGTCTTCCTGCTTTTCTTTAGCATATCTCCAGACCGGTACAGTTCATTGATAGGTAATAGCTCACCATGACCAGCAGGTGGAGACTGAAACAAAAACTCTTGGCTGTACTACAAGTAGCTATGCTTCCCTCTAAAATACCCAGTCTGTTCTCGGTCTCTCAACAGGTGTGGTAAGCTGTTTTCAGTATTACTTTGGTTAGTGTAGGGCTGTTGGAAATTGTTTAGTGGCCTTGTACCCGTCTGTTGCCGGACTGAGCTTCGGGAGACCCTTTTTGGGGCTCTGTTTGACCTCAGGGATATCACACCTGATGGGTCACAAGTTGGGTCCCTCCCCCCATTTCCTCCACCTCCCCAAAATTTTTATAGAGGAGCTTCAGCTATAAGCCTTGCCACCAATATGGCAAGGCATATGGTTTAGAGAGCCAGTGGAGTCTGTTTTGACAGAGAAACAACAAAAAAAAAAATTCCTGAGACATTGCCAGTCTGAAGGGAGCCTTCAGTTCATTGTTATTGATTTTTATTGCGAACCAGCACATTTTTCTGTTAGCTAGTCACATAGTGCGCAGTGAGCACTTTTAAAGAGGAAAAGTGCTCCAGAGGTGAGGTCAGTGCAGCTGGCCTGTGCTCGACGAAATTTTCCTTTCGGGTTGTCTTTCTCTTTGGTGAGGGTCTGGACAGGTTGGTTCAGACCTTAATGGACTCTAAGGTGCCCCGTCTTCCTGAAGACCATGCCCGCCTGCGTGGGGTGGTCTTGCTTGGGGACGTGTGCGTGATTTCTGCAGATTTGCCCTGGTTGAGGGGCAGTTTACTTTCCTGGCGCCGGGTCTCACCGCTAGACCACCAGGTAAGGTTCCGGGGAGGCGGGGGTTGGTCAGAGTCGGCTGAGAAGTTATTTGCGATTTTTCACACTTCATGGTCTGACTCTGCACCTAACTCCTGCGAATACCGAGGGAGAAGTATATTACAACCAAAAGTTTTTGTCTTAGTCTCCACCTGCTGGTCATAATGAGGTATTACCAATCAGTGACGCTGTACCGTTCTGGAAAGTCTAAAAGAAAGAAAATTAGCAGGTAAGAACCTTATTTTGCCTTCCTTTTGTGTCCAAAGAATAATTGTTTTTCTAATATTCTAATATTTTCTAAAATGGTTAAGGGCTGGAGGAGCTGCCGTACAGCGAAAGATTAGAGAAACTGGGCCTCTTCTCCCTTGAATACAGGAAATTGAGAGGGGTCATGATCAAAACATTCAAGGTACTGAAGGGGATAGACTTAGTAGATAAGGACAGGTTGTTCACCCTTTCCAAGGTAGGGAGAATGAGAGGCCACTCTCTAAAGTTGAAAGGGGATAGATTCCGTACAAACGCAAGGAAGTTCTTCACCCAGAGAGTGGTAGAAAACTGGAATGCTCTTCCAGAGTCTGTTATAGGGGAAAACACCCTCCAGGGATTCAAGACAAAGTTAGACAAGTTCCTGCTGAACAAGAACATACGCTGATAGGGCTAGTCTCAGTTAGGGCGCTGGTCTTTGAACAGAGGGCTGCCGCACGAGCGGACTGCTGGGCACGATGGACCACTGGTCTGACCCATCAGCAGCAATTCTTATGTTCTTATTCCCAGGTTGGTTTCTGAACGAGGCCTCCCAGCACTACGACATATGTTTGATAAGATAAAATTCCGAGGGAAAGGGCATGAGGTAAGAAATTGAACAGAATTTAAACATTTCAGAAGCATTTACATTGTATTTAATCCAATTTTTATTTTTTCTCTCCCCTCATTTTTTTTTCTTAGTATTTTTATAATCACAATGTTTTTAATACCATGTTTGTTGAAATTGTTTTGATATTTTTAGTTTTGTAAATCGCATTGGATTTAGATACTGCGATTATATCAAACATTAAATAAACTTGAAACTTAGTAATCCTTTCAACCTAGGGTCCAGCACTGTGAACTTATCAGGCTCTTTATTCTGTAACATGTCACTGGGAAAAATGTTTAATGAATCACTGTAATAGTAAAAATCACTCTTGAATTGCTAGTATAAGAGTGAATTCAGAGATAAAAGCAAGTACCGTAAAACTGCATCTTTCTTTCCTAATTCTGTGTGGTGCAAGTATAGTGCAGTGATTGAGTTTGCAGTTTTAGACGTGCCAGCATTTTTAGAAGACATAAAGGTAGCAATAGTTTGACATACATGAAGGATCATGATATTTGAGATGTCCAGTCAGCATATTTGTTCCTCCGTGTTGAAGGACTACAATACTCTTATGGAACAAACCCTTGGAATTCTATTTTTGTTTTGAGCAGGTAGAAACTTGATAGCATGTTTCCCAGAGACAGAAAGTGGCACCTGGGATGAAGTTCATGCTGCTTTCTTCTTACAGGCAGAAGACTTGAAGACACTGATAAGGCACATGGAACACTGGGCGCATCGGCTCTTCCCTAAGCTGCAGTTTGATGATTTTGTTGACAGACTGGAGACACTGGGGAATAAGAAAGAAGTTCAGGTAAATGTAAAGAGGATCTTGCAGTAAGGTCTTTCCCAGCTCTCCACAGCAAAAGACTAGTACAATTAGTGTGGAATAGAGTTTACTTGTACGTTACCAATAATTAAATCATCATAATTTATTCTTAAATATAGGCGAAAGGTTTGTTTTGTCATTATGTCAAATTTGGAAGTATGTCTATGGTGTTAGAACAGGCCAGGCAATCCTGATCAGTTGCTGAGATCCTGTCACCCCAAAGGAGGTGATTCTGACTATTAAGTTGTACTTCCTACCACTTGCCAACAGCCACACACCACTTCAGCTAAGCTGATGAGAGAATATTTAGCCTGCTTTCTGAACTGAAGGTAGCTTATGAGCTTTGTGTATATATGTCATTTCCACATCTACCCACCAATAACTTCTGTGTTTTAGGGTCCCAGGCGCAAAAGAGGAGCGGGACTTGAGTGTGATAGTATGTGATGAGCTTAAGGTGGCCAAACAGGTAGAAAAGATGTCTGTGAAAGCTAGAAGGATGCTAGTGTGCATAGGGAAAGGAATGGCCACTAGGAAAAAGGAGGTGTTGATGCCCCTGTATAAGACTTTTGTGCGAGACCTCATTTAGAATATTGTATACAATTCTGGAGACAGCTACTAAAGTGGTTGGTCTTCCTCATAAAGCATATGGGAACAGACTTAAGATCTCAATATGTATATTTTGGAAGAAAGGCAGGAGAGGGGAAATGATAAATGCACATGAGGCAAGTCTTTTTCAATTGATTGGAAGCTCTGGAATGAGGGGCATAGGATGAAGATAAAAGGGGATAGAAGTAATGAGGTGGGCAATGGGTGAGGCTCCCACTTGCATAAGAATAGCCTTACTGGGTCAGACCAGTGGTCCATCAAACCCATTAGCCCGTCCTTACGCTGGCCAATCCAGGTCACCAGTATCTGGCAAAAACCCAAAGAGTAGCAACATTCCATGCTAGCGATCCAGAGCAAGCAGTGGCTTCCCCCATGTCTTTCTCAATAACAGACCTTACATAACACATGCCCTTACCCCATTTAGGTACCTACAGTTATATCAGGTCTATAACTGGTGGAGCTTTGGTGCCTAGATTTTAGGTGCGCTGATGCTGGGTTATGCTATGTATTTTATTTATATACCACCTATCAACAGAGGTTGTCTAAGTGGTTTACATTCAGGTACTCAAGTATTTTTCCCTATCTGTGCCAGTGGGCTCACAATCTAACGGGGCATTAGAGGAGTAAGTGACTTGTATTAGAGGAAAGACCTTGCCAGGGCTGGCCACGAGCAGCCTGTTTTGAGACTGCCTCCTGCTGACCTAATGGTGAGATTTAGAATTCATGGGCAGAATTTGTTGGGCAGACAGTGACTCAATGGACCACGCAGTTCTTTATCTGCTATCATTTACTGTGTTACTATGATTGCAGGATCCCAAAAAGAGCCCTGGGCTGTCACAAATTAGGGTGGGGGGAATACCTAGCTAAAAGAAGTGTTTGCTGCCAGATCCCAACCAATTCATCTGGAAACTCACAGGAGCAGGGTAAATGACTGGATTCTCTCAGTTTTTCTATCCCTCCCCAGTAAAATCAAAATGCAAACCTGCTGATAAATGAGGCTGCAGAATACAGATGCAATTTCAATGTACACTTAATCTATATTTCCTCAGACCTGCCTGAAGCGAATTCGCCTGGATGTCCCCATTATACATGAAGATTTTATGACTGATCAAGGTACATAAGCCATTTGACTGTTCTTTTTTTTTCTTTGGGTCTTCAAGTTAAACATTCACTGCACAGTTTTTCTTGACTGAGTTTGAGATACCAGTTTTAAAACTCTTGTTAGGGCCCACTTGAGCAACCATAATCATAGTGTCTTTCACAAAATCAAATTCTTTGTCAACCTCTCCAGACCAGTACAGCCTTCACTGATGGGTAATAGCTCACCATGACCTGCAGATGGAGACTTGAGACCAAACTTTTGGTTATACTACTTAATAGCTGTCCCTCCCACTATCTAACAGTCTTCTCTCAGTCTCCCACAGGTAACATAGTAAATGATGGCAGTAGGTGAGCTGTGCCAGTCTCCCTTTGTTAAAGCTGTTGGAATTTGTTTAGGGCCCCTTGTCCCTGTTCTGGTGCCAGACTGAGCTTGGAGGGGCCCTGTTTAGGGGTACATCCGTTCTCAGGGGTGTCTACCTCCCCAATACAGGTAAGGCATATAGCTTTGAGAGCCAGTGGAGTCTGTTCGGTAAAAAAAAAAATTCTGAGGCAGTGCCAGTCTGAAGGGGTCCTTCAGGGCTGTGTAATTGAATTTTTTATTAACTGGCACTCTTTATTTTCAACTCGGTCGCGTATTGCACAATGAACACTTTCACTGGGAGAAAGTGCTCCAGATGCGAGGCCTGTGCAAGCGCTGTGCAGGCCACCGCAAAGGGGAAACCTCATCGGCATTGGGTGCCGGCATCCAGGCTTCCCCTTTGCAAGTGCCTCGCTCGCCGGCAGCTTATGGCAGGAAAGCCCGGGCTTCCCCCGCTGCCCACGCAGGGATTTCCCCAGCCGCCTACGGTCAAGGAAACAAAATTTCCCTTACCGCCGAAGTTGCTGGGGATTCCCTTTTCACTGCTGCCGGCTTACCTGCTTTAGCGGCTGGGACAGTCTTCCAAAGGGAGCACACCTAAAGTTTGGGAGACTTGTATTCTCTCATTTGCTTAATAGCATAGGGGTATTTTGTTTGCCTACATTTGCTTTGTTAAAGTAATACTGCTGAGCTGGGGCTGCATGGTGCCTTTTATAGGGCACAGCTCATTGGTCTCTCTCTCTCTCTCTCTGCTGGCTGACAAGCATAACAACCCATGAATTCTGGACTGGTCTGGTTGGACTCAAGGAAATAAAATTTAAAAAATAATATCAAATTTTTCCTCCTGTGCTTTATTCTAGGTTTCCTTGAATTTTGTTAATGTTTTTATTTCCTGTTATCTTTTCTTTTTTGGGGGTGGAGGTTGGCAGAGCAACTATTTTCTCATGCTGTTCCTGAATATGCCTTCATGGAGCCTCTGACCATGAGCTGCATCACTTGTGCAAATAAAATTTCCATGCAGAAGGTCCAGGTGTGATATGATCTGTGTGAGCAACTGTTAACTCCTCTATGTGTATGAATGGATTATATTCATGGTTTCCTCCTGCAGTTCTGTAGTCGGGGTTAAACTATTGTCAGGATTCAAGTCCCTCTACTCTGACCTTCTTCCAACTCCTCAGCTGTGACTGTCCTGTGCATGGTTGCATTTTTCAGCAATAAAATGTAAGCTCAGGCTGTCACACACAGCAAATGGTTCCTGCCGACAGGGTCTGTCTAGGTATCAGGTACCTGTGCGATGGCTCCATACACACCTCAACATAAACACTGCATAGAATTCTGGGTCTAGGTAGCTTTGTTTCCTAAAATACTTTCACTGATGTGTTTGCCATTTGATATAATTTAAATATATCATTAGATTCCAAAAATTAATCAATATACACAGTCACATTTTTCTCCTCCTCTTGAGGGTATAGTGGAGACTAGCAGAGCCCGATTCAAATCGATTCGATTTGTTTCCAGAAAAAACACTCATGAGCAGTAGCACCAACCCCCTTGCTGCCGATCTTTTTTGCAGAAGCCTGTTCGGGCTTGCCCTCTGCCAGAGTCCTTTCATCTAATGTAACTTCCTGTTTCACGAAACAGGAAGTTACATCAGAAGAAAGGACTTCAGCAAATGGAATGCTTGTGTGAGTAGATTGGCAGCAAGGTGAGCCCACACCTCCCTGGCTTCTTTTCTTTAGCCTTTTGGTTTTTTTACTGGTTACTCCTTCCCGGAATCGATCCGTTTACCCTTCTACCCCCCAACAGTAGGGTTATCTAATTCCCTGCCCCCGCATCTACCTTTAATTTGATGCAAAAGTTGTTGCCGAGCAATGTTAGCAAATGCGATTCACAGTGCTACCCTGCCACTAGTCTTCTCTCCATTGCGGCCACCCCAGTGGAAACAGGAAGTTGTCACTGAGGGTAAGCTGCAGTAGAGAGAAGATGCCAGGAGCAGCAGCAGGCGAGCTCTATGAATCACTAGATTCGCTACCGCCATTGGCAACAAATTTTATGCGGTGAGAGGCATGTCCTGTAGGCAATCAGCCGGTGCCTACGCCTCGCCTCTCCAGCCCTCTTCCCTGCTGGCATCACCCCATGTTTCTAACTAATTTTAAAGCTGTGTTATAGATCAGATGTTCCTATTTTTGATGTGATATTGCCTTGGTTAAATCAAATGTTTAAACTTAAGCTGTGTTGTTTTTTGTTTTTAAATTTTTATTTATAAAATTTTCATTCTTACAATAAATGAATAGTATAATATTTAGTTTATAATAATTATAGTTGTATGTACAATATCATTTCATATATATTGAATCCCTTTCCCCTGTTATTTGTTTTTTCATTTTTCCTCTTTCCTCATATTAATTTCTATATTTCCCTCCCTAACCCTATATTATTATTATCAATGTGTTAAGATATCTGATCTTTAGAATATTTTGTCAATGGATCCCATATTTTCTTAAAATTTTTTATATTTCCTTGTTGTAATGCCAATATTTTCTCCATTTTGTAAATGTGACACACCGAGTTCCACCAGAATGTATAATTTAGCTTGGTATAATCCTTCCAATTTTGTGTGATTTGCTGCATGGCAACTCCTGTCAATATTAAAAGCAATTTGTTATTGTTTGCTGATATTGGACTTTGTGTTCTCATTGCAGTACCAAATAATATGGTATCATATGAGAGACCAATATGATTTTCTAGTAATATGTTAATTTGGGGCCAAATTAAATTCCAAAAGGCTTTTATGCAAGGACAAAAAAAAATTAAATGATCTAATGTCCCTACTTCTATTTTACAATGCTGTGTTGTTGAAATTGAATCAAATTGAAATATTTTTCCCTGAATTGGGCAGCACTAGTGGAAACCCATTTAAACCTCATGTTAATCCACGGTCTCCTCCGTGTCTCAGTTCAGCAAACTTATATCCCACTGCACCCCATATAAAGCTGATTATATTTGGGTAGGCTGAAGACAGATCTCTTTTTAAGCTAAAGCCTTTAGCACTGTGATGCATGAAAAATAACAGCCTCTGAATTCCTCCTCAAAAAGTCCTTTTGTTTTACAAATTGCAAGGTGCTAATATTGGATTGGACGAGGCATCAGATGATCTGGAGCTATTCTCTGAAAGTGTGCAGCAGAATCCTCCCTCCCCACCCCTGTCTGGTGTTTTCCTGAGTGAGGAACAGAAGCAGAGGATGGAGAGGAACCGGCAGCTGGCCATGCAGAGAAGGCAGGCAAAGACACAGAGCAGTACTCAGGCACAAGCTGATGGTAAGGTGGAGGTTTATCATTCTAAAAGGCTCCTTTTCATGTTTTTCTAATAAATTTGCAATACTTGACTTTGGTATGAGCCATAAGAACTGCCATCTCTGGATCAGACCTTCGGTCCATCAAGTCCGGCGATCCGCACACGCGGAGGCCCAGCCAGGTGTACACCTGGTATAATTTTAATCACCCATATCCCTCTATGCCTCTCGTAAGGAGATATGCATCTAGTTTGCTTTTAAATCCTAGAATGGTGGATTCTGCAATAACCTCCTCTGGGAGAGCATTCCAGGTGTCCACCACTCGTTGCGTGAAGCAGAACTTCCTGTTATTTGTCCTGGACTTGTCCCTCCTTAGCTTCAGTCCATGTCCGCTTGTCCGTGTCACATTGGACATGGTAAATAATTTTTTTTCCTGCTCTATTTTGTCGATTCCTTTCAGTATTTTGAAAGTCTCAATCATGTCCCCTCGCAGTCTTCTTTTCTCAAGGGAGAACAGTCCCAGTTTCTTAAGTCGTTCCTCGTATTCCAAGTTCTCCATACCTTTTATTAGCTTCGTTGCTCGTCTCTGCACCCTCTCCAGCAGTTTTATATCCTTCTTTAGGTTGGGAGACCAATGTTGGACGCAGTATTCCAAGTGAGGTCTAACCATTGCCCTATAAAGTGGCATTATAACTTTCTCCGATCTACTCGTGATTCCTTTCTTTATCATGCCTAACATTCTATTTGCTTTCTTTGCTGCTGCCGAGCATTGTGCCGACGGTTTCAGGGTCCTATCTATCAATACACCCAGGTCCTTTTCTTCTTCGCTCTTACCCAGAGTTGCACCTGACATTCTATACTCGTGTTCCTTCTTCTTTCTGCCTAAATGCATTACTTTGCACTTTTCCACATGGAGCCATGGTGAAGGGAATGGAATTTGCATTATACTGGAGCTGAGTAGTAGTGGCTGTGCTTTGGAAGAAGGGCTGGCTTGCAGCATGGAGCTTTTGCACTTTTCAAGCTCATGATCTTAAGTTTTGTCCTGTGCTCTTTTCACTTTCTGCTATTGTCTAATCTGTAAATGCAGAGTTGAAAGAGGAATTGATAGTCATAGATCTCAACCCCACTAGATTCTCAACCCAGCTGGACTCATGTGATGACTTGGCTTGCAGTGCTGAGTGCCTCCAACTAAAGCAAATTGGAAATGTCTGTCTTTAAAACTGCAGGTGTGATAAATAAACTATTTTATTGCTAGGCTTCTTTAAAGTTGTACAGAATCAAATTGGAGCAACCTGAAAATGGCTCAAAGTGGTAGCGATGATTAATTGGTCTTTTATTATATTTTCTTTCTGTAGATATGGAGTCTTTTCCCCTGGCAGATACTTCTGTGAATGAAACACAGGACCTAGAAGATCAAAATGTATTGGTTTCGGTGGAGTCTGCTTCTCTTGTCACCCACCACACCACTGTGGAAATAGAAACAGGCACAAGCACAACAACTGTTATGGACCATAACAAACAGTTGGAAATAGTTGAAGAAATCTAGGGTGCTTGAGTCTTTTGTATTCACTCAGTTTGGTTGCAAATGGCTGTTAGGGAAAAAGGGTGTTTTGTATGACATGTTTCAAGAGTGGCAGCACTTGTCTCTGCTTGCATCCCACGAGCTGGCTGACTACAGACTGCTTTGAGTTGGTTTTTCTATGTCTGATTCAGTTTCAAAACTGCAGAAAAGGTGCTGAACCATTACTATGATTCCCTTTTCTTTTACACCAGCCATATGGAGGCCTTCTCTAATTACTGTTTAACTTTATGCTGTTAAATGAGTGAGTTTTGATATTGTCTCTGGCTTTTTTTTTCTCTCTCATTCTCCTCTTGAAAGTTTACAAAACTCTCTGTGCCTTAACTAAATCATTGTAGATTTTAGGTGTGCCAGTGCTTCTAGCTAAAAGCAATATTCATCTCATTTGTACAATATAAATGTAAGTAATAGACTGAGTTTTTATGTTTTATTTCCCCATTACTAGTCCTAGGAAGCATTCCCATGCAAGGGATAGAACAAGATGACATGAGGGGGAGTTAGGCTCAGTCCTGCTCACACTGGAGTGATGAATCCTGCCTATGTTTGGCTTCCCATTTAGAAAATCATCTGAATTCTGCCTCACAGACCAGGTGCAATTACTCACTTCCACACCAGCCATGATGTATAGCTTGGTTTGTGGCTGTGAAGCCTGCTTGGAATTATATTCCAGAAGCGATTGAAGGTCACCCTCTCATGCTTAGTCAGAGAGCTCAGGCACCATGTTGGGGACAGTTCTGTTACTTGCATTCAGATCTCTTTTCTGTGTACATGCTGCTAACAAATGTTTAGTTCCCAGCTGTTATTGACAAGTGCTATTGGTTCTTAAAAGAAGGCTCCTGGTGGATTTTATTGCATAGGAGGAAAGTGTGAATTCTGCACATGTAGCAGTCCTAGACCAGTTGCCAGCCATAAAAAAGTCTCCTTAAAATCCTACTTAAACAAGGCCTTCTTTATGCAGCTGTTATCACTTAATAGCATACCATACAAATGCAATTCTCAGGAATGACAAAGACTGTCAATCAACTAACTGGATTATTTCAAGTTTTAATTCTTATTATACAAACTTATCAGTGATTTTTTTGTCTATAAAATAAAGTCCATATGTCCCTGCCTGACAGAACTACCCAAAGAATCCCACCAGGCTTCACATGCAGTTATGTTAATTATTGTAGAATACCTGTGTAAGTATGCTTTGGCTGCAGTTGTTGTAAAGTAAAAGTGAGGCTGTGTCGATATTTTAGCTTCCGTTACCTTTTCATTTTATTCAGTCTTAAGAGCCACCTTCTATATTAAAGGTAAACATTTTTGTCAGCCTTCCAGACTAGGAACTCAATTTCCCTGTCCCCATGAGTTTTGTCATTGTCCCTGTCCCGTAAGCTCTGCCTTAACCACACAAGTCTTGAACATTTATGATTTTAAAATGTTTGAGGCTTGTGCAGATGAGGACAGAGCTTGGAGGAATGGGGCAGGGACTGGAAAAATTTGCCCCATGTCATTCTCTAATCCAGATCAGTCCAAATGCTTGGATTATGCCTGCCTGCCAGCAGATGGAGCCTAGAACTGTATAATAATCCTGTGCAGTACCTAGCCAGTACTTTGTCTCTAGCAGATTGTAAACATGTAATTTTAGGCCCGCTCTGGGGGTCTAATTCAAATTTATTTATAACCCACTATACCTTGACAGTTCAGAGCGGTTTACAGCAAGAGGATCTGCCAGATGCAGATGAATTACATATTGGATTACATTAATTGCATGGCTGAAGTTCTTTTTTTTCTAATTTTTTTTTTTTAATTCTTTATTCATTTTCACTTCAATTAACAAGTATACAATATGGCTGAAGTTCTTAAAACAGATTTTTCAAAACAAATACATTCTAAATGATATTATTTCTTCTGTTAGTATTGATTAGTTTTATGATTTCACTTGCTTTAATAAAAATGCTGTTCTCTTCCATAAGCCTCCTGTGTCTGGGGTGTTGGCCCATGAGGGGCCACCTTTACTCCAGGGGTGTACATCTGGGCAGCTAGGTCCCTTCCTCCTTAGTTCCTCATGCTGAGAGAATCGCTGTGCCTCCTCTCCAGTGAACCTCACTGTAGCAGTGAGTACCATGTTGTTGGCAACAGCTTGCATAACTGTTAATTGATATCTCTATATAATATAAAATACTGAGTGGGTGTTCAGCAGTAGTGCTTGAACTTTTGGGAGTGTGCTTCCTTGGGTTAGCTGTGGCTTGTGGGCCTACCCTTCTTGAGCAGGTGAGCATTTATTCTTGTTGGGCTCTGGGGTTAGGGGAAGGCAGCAAGGCAAGAGTCCAGAGAGAAGCCATGTTTGTTTAGGGCAGTGGTCTCAAACTACACACCACCAGGTACTATTTTGAGGCCCTCGGTATGTTTATCATAATCACAGAAGTTTTTTGATCATATGTCTTTAGCTATAAATTACAATATTATTATTAAGATTTATAAACTATAAAGAGTTTTAACTCATGCAGAATTGTCATTTCTTTAATAAGACATTAACTAATTTTTCTGAGGCCCTACAAATCCAAAATGTGGCCCTGCAAAGGGTTTGAGTTTGAGACCACTGGTTTAGAGCATTTGGTTCACTATAAGGTGTTGGAGGAGGGGGGGGGGAGCCCAAATTGGAAGTGTTGTTTCAGTGTTGGTGTCTGAAGAGGGAGCTAGTGCTGTGACAGCCCTGTTTGGTGAAAACCACAATCATTGCAGAGTTAGCTCACATGGATGAGGCAAAATTGTGGTTAGTGCAGGAAAACCCTCTGGTATTTTTCCTTTGACCAGTGATGCAACATTGCTTGAGGGGAGTGTTAGTGACTCTCCTGATTTGATTTGGGCTTGTGCTATGTAATGGGCTTAGACAGCAGGGGAACCTGTTGAGGGAAAATCAGACCCTGCCTAGTCAGACCACTTCATATGTGAAAATAAATCTTTTTCACACTGTTCAAAGAATATTGACTTATATGCTAATCAACAAATCTCAGCCAGTGACTCACCAACTTGTCAGTGGTTTGTCCTTTACACTTTTAATTATCACTGTATCTGACTTTGGTTCCATACTATCAAAACTTTCCATAGTGCTGTCACACCAATCACCTGGCAAGGAGTTAAGTAGATGTAACACTGTTGAATCTATTTTTGGAGTGTCCCTGTTGCTCCTGCTGGATTATGAGAGCTGTCTGCTACATCGGTAACAGTCCCTTTAGAAAAATGTGGCTTATAGAGGGCATAATTTGAGGTTTCAGGGAGGAAGACTCAGGAGCAATGTTAGGAAATTCTTTTTCCCTGAGAGGATGATAGATGCCTGGAATGCCCTCCCGAGGGAAGTGGTGGAGAGGAAAATGGTGATGGAATTGAAAATATATGGGATAAACAGAGGATTTCTAATTTGAAAATGAAGAATGTAAATTAAAGAACTATGCCCGGTAGTGGATAGACTTGCATGGTCTCTATCCCATATGTAGTGATTGGTATAGGATGGGCTGGGGAGGGCATCCATGGGAACTCCACTAACTTGGAACATGAGGATATTACTGGCCAGACTTGATGATAGATATCCTGCAAACAGGATTGTTGGATAGGTTGGGATTAGCTTGGACGGCAACTTCAGCATTTGGAACCTAGGACAGTTACCAGGTGGACTTTACAGTCTAGGACCCAGAAATATCAAAGAAGAGACATTAATCCAGCATTTTTAATGGGCAGACTGGATGGACCGTTCTGGTCTTTATCTGCTGTCATTTACTATGTTACTAATGAAGAGCAACCAACAAACCTGTTGCAAAAGGGAAAGAGTTCTACCTAGCTATGCTAGAAAATAGCACCACACCAGGAGGAGACCTTGCTCTCCTACAACCAGACAGTAAAGAAGCACCTCAGAGACAATTTGCTCTATCAGGGAATGTTCAGGTACAAACAATATGTCTTTTACATTTATTCACTCAGTACGCTGTAGAGGCAAGACGTCAACCTTGCAGCTATCATTAAATTACATGGCAGTCGTATCAAGGAGCCTCAGAATGGAAACAGTGGATTCCACTATTTCCATTTAATTTTCCCAGTCTATGGCTTTCTGTTCTTAACATGTCAATCACTTCATAAGATTAACCTACACACCACTTTCAAAACAACTTCTTCAGTGACTTCCATGATCCCTCAGTTCCAACTTTCTGTCCTCACCACCTCTTTCTACAAGTAGCTAGGGACTCGCCAACAAACGTGGCTACATCTCCCCTGCGTGTGTCTGGAGAAAGTACAATAACAGAAGTGCTCCGTAGTCACACTTACCCTCCCCTCTAGAGACAAATATCAAGGGTAGGGGCCACTGCACCTGCTCAGTAAGCCAAAGGCTTAGTTTTGCTATGGGAGAGCATTGACACAGGATCAATCTCAGGACTTCACCAACAACTGTGACTACGTTCCCCTGCTATCTACAGCGAACCCCCATTACAGGTAAGCAACTGCACTTTTTTCCTCAGAGCGATTTCCATTGACCACCACACCCTCTGTTGCCTTCTAGTCAACCAATTTCTGGGCACTGTTTATTTATTAGATGTCTGTGTGGAACACTGTCAAAGACTGCTAAAATCTAAATACACATCTAGTGCACTCCCTCTATGCAATTCTCTGGTCACCCAGTCAAAGAAATTGATCAGATTTGTCTGACAAGACCTACTTCTAGTGAATCCATGTTGCCTCTGGTCCTATAATCCACTGGATTCCAGAAACATCACTATTCTCTGATTTAAAAGTGTTTCCATTAATTTGCTTACCACAGAAGTCAGACTTACGGGCCTGTAGTTCATGCCCCTTTACCCTTTGAAAAAAAAGCAGGGTTTGAGGGCCATAGCTTTGGCACAGGTAGGGTGGGATCTCACTAGCTTCTGCAGCTACATGCCCTAAAGTCTTTTAGATAAAGGGTGTGCTTTGGTCCCTGCAGTCCTAGTAGACAGGGCTGCTGTTTTGTGTGCTGTATTTTCTAGGCATTCTAGTATCTGTATATATTGTATAAACAGCTTTGATTGTAACCACAGAAAGGCACATTCTTTAGCACTCTCCAGACCAGTAGAGGTTAACTTTACGATTGGGTATATATCTAATCATGACCAGCAGGTGGAGACTGAAAACAAAACTTTGGGACAGTATATCCTAGCCCCTCCTCTCTATTTCCCTCAGTCTTCTTTCAGTCTCCAGCAGGTGTTGAGTGATCTGTACCCATCTCCCTTGGTAGGGCTGTTGGAATTTGTTTAGGGGTTTATTGTCCCTGTTTTTAGCCGGACGGAGCTTGGACGGACTCTGTTTGGGGGTTCGTCCGACCTCGGGGGTGTCAAACCCGGCGGGTCACGAGCGGGGTCCCTCCCCCCACTTCCTCCACCTCCCCATATTTTTTTAGAGGAGCCTCAGCAGTAAGCCTTGCCCCCTAAATCAAGCAAGGCATATTGCTTCGAGAGCCTGTGGAGTCTGTTCTGTAAAAAAAAAAAAAAAAATCCTGAGGTAGTGCTGGTCTGGAGGGTTGTATCCCTTTAAGAAAACTGTATTTTACTGTATTTTTTCAACTAACCGGCACTTTTTTACAGCTAGGTCGCGTATGGAGCAATGAGCACTTCTAAAGGGAAAAAGTGCTCATTGTGCTCCAGACGCGAGGCACTCGCGGCCGGCCTGTGCAAGCGGTGTTCAGGCCGGTGCGGTGGAGGAGCTCCGTCGGCAGCGGCTGCAGGCGCCCAGAGCTCCCCGCCGATGGTGCCTCGCGAGTCGGCAGGGAACGGTGGAGAAGCCCGGTCTTCTCCGTCTGCCCACGGAGGGATTCCCCGAGCCGCCGACGGTCGGGTTTTAGAGGATTCCCTCTCAGCTGATATTTTGACAGCTGATGCCGGCTTGCCTGTTTTAGCGGCTGAGACTATTCAGGTCTCTCAGCCGCTGCAGGCTATGGAGGGAGCTGTTTTGGCGGGAAAGACGCCATCTTCTCTGTCTGGCCCCTCCATTTTGTCTTCCACCTCAGGTGACCTTCCCCCTGTTTTGGCTAAGCAGGGGCAGGTTTCTGCTGGGTCCCCTGCTGTGGCAGGGAGTCCCTTGGGACCCTCGGGGGGTTTTTCCCCTGATTTTTTCTTTTCATTATGCAAAGCCTATTTTCAGGCGGCTGGGGGTCCCGGTTGCGCCCAGGGGGTCTCGGGGGGTGGGGTTTCCTCCGCGCTCCCTGCGGCTTTGCCTCTCTCGTCTGACGTGACGTCCCCTCCGCCGCCTCTCTTGTCCAAGCGTCCGCGGGTGTCGTGGGACGAGGATTTGTGGTCGGAGGAACGTGTCGGTCTGGAGGAGGACCTGGACCTTTCTGAGGAATTCCAGGACCCTCTGGAGGGGACGGAAGCTGGCGGCGGGTTGTCGGGTTTCCCGTTCTCCAGTGACGAGGCGTCCGTGGTGCGCCTTTTTCAGAGAGATGAGCTGCCTGACCTTATTCAACAGGTTTCTTCGGCTTTGCGTTTTGAGGACGCGCCGCCGGAGACTCCGCGTGTGGGGGACCCTCTGTTACGAGGGATCCGTTCCGTTTCCCGCTCTTTTCCTATGCATCAGGATATTCGGGATATTATTCTTGAGCAGTGGAAAACGCCGGAGACGCCGTTTCGGCTGGCGCGCAGCATGGCTCGCCTGTATCCCATTCCTGAAGGGGATCGGGCTACGTTAGCTTCGCCAGTCGTGGATGCGGTGGTCTCGGCTATTTCCAAGCGGCATACCGTGCCTGTTGAGGGCGGTTCTGCCTTGCGGGACTCTGAGGAGCGCAAATTGGAGACCATCCTTAAGCAAAATTTTCAAGTCTCTGCCTTTGGGGTCCAGGCGGCTATTTGTGGGGGACTGGTCGCTCGCGCCGTGTTTCGGTGGGCGGAGCGGGTCTTGGATCGAGAGTCTGACGACTGGTCTCTGGTGGATCAGGAGGTAGCGAAGATTGAGATGGCTGCCTCATTCCTCTCGGATGCTCTGTATGACTTGGTGCGGATCTCGGCTAAGTCCATGGCTTTTGGCGTGGCCGCAAGGCGTGTGTTGTGGCTGCGCGCTTGGGCGGCGGATGCTGCGTCCAAAGCTAAGCTTACTAAATTTCCCTTTCGGGGGTCGTTTTTATTTGGAGAGGACTTGGATAAGTTGATTCAGACTCTGTCGGACTCGAAAGTTCCCCGTTTGCCGGAGGACCGTGCCCGCCCGGCGTCTCGGGGTGGTGCGGCCCGGGGGCGTTTGCGGGAATTTCGCAAGTATCGCCCTGGGCGTGGGGCTGCTTCTTTCCAGTCTCCGGGGTTTTCCCGGGGTCGGTTCTTCCAGCGCATGCAGCCCTTTCGGGGGGCCCGTCGGGGGGCAGGGAATCCCTCCGCCGGTTCCCCCGCTTCCCGTCCTGCACAATGACGCCTTGCCGGCGCCCCCCTTGGTTCCGGTGGGGGCCCGGCTGCGCGACTTTTTTCCCAAATGGGCCGAGATCACGTCCGATCAGTGGGTCCTGGAGGTGGTGCGGGACGGTTATGCCCTGGAGTTCGCCCGCTCTCTGCCGGATTTTTTCCTCGCTTCTCCATGTCAGACTCCTGGGAAGACGCTGGCGTTTCGCCAGACCCTTCAGCGCTTGCTAGATCTCAGGGCAGTAGTTCCGGTGCCCCCCCCGGAGTGGGGCACGGGCAGGTACTCCATTTACTTTGTGGTGCCCAAGAAGGAGGGGACTTTTCGGCCCATCCTCGATTTGAAAGGGGTCAACAGGGCTCTCAAGGTTCCCTCTTTCCGTATGGAAACGCTGCGGTCGGTCATTCTGGCGGTTCAGCCGGGGGAGTTTCTCACTTCTCTCGATCTGACGGAGGCCTACTTGCATGTTCCTATTCGGGCCTCTCATCAGCGTTTCCTGCGCTTTGCGATCTTGGGTCGGCACTATCAGTTCTGTGCGCTTCCCTTTGGGCTGGCCACGGCTCCCCGGACGTTCACCAAGGTGATGGTGGTCGTCGCGGCAGCCTTGCGGTCGGAGGGCATCCTGGTACACCCCTACCTGGACGACTGGTTAATTCGGGCCAAGTCGTTGCAGGAAAGCTCCCGGGTTACGGCTCGGGTGGTGGAGTTTCTCCGGTCGCTGGGCTGGGTGGTCAACCTTTCCAAGAGTCGGTTGGTTCCGGCTCAGCGTCTGGAGTACCTCGGGGTGCTGTTCGACACCTCCTTGGGGAAGGTCTTCCTCCCAGAGGCCCGGGTGAGCAAATTGCAGTCTCAGATTCGCCTGCTTTTGGCGTCCCGGTGTCCTCGGGCGCGAGATTTCCTCCAGGTCCTGGGGTCGATGGCGGCGTCCCTGGACGTGGTGAGGTGGGCGCGGGCCCACATGCGTCCTCTCCAGTATGCTCTGCTCCGGAGGTGGTCTCCCCAGAGGCACGGGATGGATGTTCCGGTTCCCCTGCAAGGCTTGGCGCGCTGCAGTCTGCGTTGGTGGCTCCGGACCCCTCACCTAGTTCAGGGGGTGGGTCTGGATCTTCCGCAGTGGACGGTGCTCCTTACGGATGCGAGTCTCCTGGGTTGGGGGGCCCAGTGCCTGGGTCACTCAGCTCAGGGAACCTGGTCCACGGAGGAGGCCTCCTGGTCGATCAACGTGTTGGAGACCAGGGCGGTCCGGCTGGCGCTGTTGGCTTTCCACTCCCTTTTGTTGGGCAAGTCGGTCAGAGTCCTGTCGGACAATGCCACGGCGGTGGCTTATGTCAATCGTCAGGGGGGCACCAAGAGCACTCTGGTGGCGCAGGAGGCGGCTCGGCTCATGGTTTGGGCGGAGTCGCATCTTCTGGACCTCTCGGCCTCTCACATTGCCGGGGTAGAAAACGTTCAGGCGGACTTCCTCAGTCGTCACTTCTTGGATCCGGGAGAGTGGTGTCTCGGCGCCGAGGCGTTTCAGTTGCTAGTGCGTGCTTGGGGGCAGCCCCTGATGGATCTGATGGCTACAAGTGGCAACGCCAAAGTACCCCGCTTCTTCAGTCGTCGCAGGGACGGTCTGGCCGAGGGTCTGGATGCTCTGGTCCAACCGTGGCCAACGGAGGGGCTGTTGTATGTGTTCCCTCCTTGGCCATTAGTGGGCAGAGTACTGCTTCGCGTTGTTCGCCATCCGGGGCTGGTGGTTTTGGTGGCTCCGGATTGGCCTCGTCGTCCGTGGTATGCGGATCTGGTGAGGCATCTGGTGGCGGATCCTCTTCCTCTGCCTCTCGGGTGCGATCTTCTGACGCAGGGTCCCATTCCCATGTTCGACCCGTCTCCCTTTTGTCTTACGGCTTGGCTCTTGAAAGGGGCCGCCTGAGTAAGAAGGGATATTCCGACAAGGTGATCTCTACACTTTTGGGGTCCCGGAGGCTTTCTACCTCTCGGGCTTATGTACGGGTTTGGCGTCTTTTTGAGGAATGGTGCCGAGCGCGGGGAGTGGTCTCCTTTCGCGCTTCTCTGCCTAACATTCTAGAGTTTTTGCAGGATGGCCTGGATAGGGGCCTGGCCTGGTCTTCTATTCGGGTTCATCTGGCGGCCCTGTCGGCTTTTCGGGGGCTGGTGACAGGTCAGCGTTTGTCAGCCATTCCTGATGTGATTCGCTTTCTTAGGGCGGCCAAGTTGCTCAGGCCTCCCATAAGGCCCTCGATTCCCTCTTGGGATCTCAATCTGGTTCTCTCTGTTCTAGTGCGCCCTCCTTTCGAGCCGTTGGATGGCTGTTCGTTGAAGGACCTTACGCTGAAGTCGGTCTTTTTGGTGGCCATTACTTCCGCTAGACGGGTGTCGGAGCTACAGGCTTTCTCTTGTAGGGCTCCCTTCCTGGAGTTTTCGAAGGAGCGGGTTGTTTTGCGGCCTGTTCCTTCCTTTCTGCCGAAGGTAGTTTCTCCTTTTCATGTCAATCAATCGGTGGTCCTCCCGGTCTTGGGTAGTCGGGAGGGTTCTTCTGAGCAACGACAGCTGCGCAAGTTGGATGTCGGTCGGGTCCTCCATGCTTATGTGCAGCGGACCCGGGAGTTTCGGAGCTCCGATCATCTCTTTGTGCTTCTGGCGGGTCCTCGTCGGGGGGCTGGCGCTTCTAAGGCTACTATTGCGCGCTGGATCAAGGAGATGATTGCTTCCGCTTATCTTCTGAGTCAGAAGCCGGTTCCGGAGTTTCTCAAGGCTCATTCCACTAGGGGTCAGGCGGCTTCTTGGGCTGAGTCGTCGCTCGTGCCTCCGGTGGATATTTGTAAGGCTGCGGTTTGGTCCTCCTTGCATTCATTTGTTCGGCATTATCGGGTAGATGTTCAGGCGCGTCGGGACGCGGTGTTCGGTGAGCGTGTTCTGATATCGGCCCTTCGGGGGTCCCGCCCGTGAGAGGGACTGCTTTGGTACGTCCCAATCGTAAAGTTAACCTCTACTGGTCTGGAGAGTGCTAAAGAAGGAGAAATTAGGTTCTTACCTGCTAATTTACTTTCTTTTAGCTTCTCCAGACCAGTAGAGGTCCCCACCCTGTCTGTTGTTGTTGTTGTTGGGGCTGTTGCGCGGGCAGTTTTTGGTTTTTGCTGCGGGTTCTAGTATTTTTCTAGGGCCGGGGAGAATTGAAGAACAGCGGCTGTGGCTCGGCTGGCTTAGCTGGCGAGCTGTGGGGACCTTCTTCCTTCGGGAATTTCTCCTCTGCATTTTCCAACAGCATTTTTGGGTATGTTATTTGTTACTCCTTTCGGAGTATTGTTTTTTCTCTCTGTTGTTTTCCAGTTCTTGGTTCTGCTTGGCTATTCGGCAGACTGAGGGAAATAGAGAGGAGGGGCTAGGATATACTGTCCCAAAGTTTTGTTTTCAGTCTCCACCTGCTGGTCATGATTAGATATATACCCAATCGTAAAGTTAACCTCTACTGGTCTGGAGAAGCTAAAAGAAAGTAAATTAGCAGGTAAGAACCTAATTTCTCCTTCCCCTTTGCTGCTAGGAGTGAGAGGTCACAATGTGTTCTGGATTCTTGATCTTTGATGTAGGACTTTGAGAATAAATACAAAGTGGTGAAAGCCAGATAAAGGAGAACAGGAGCATAGGAAGTGGATGGGCTCTATTTGATGGCTTTTTAATCATTTTTCAATGGATGTTTTGGCTGCAGTTAGTGCCACTGTGGATGGACCAGGGCTAAAAACAGAATAGAGGCTGGCTTAAAAAGCCAAGTATCTGTTCTCTTAGCTCCTTGAATGAAAAGACTGAAATAGAACATCCCTGTTGCGCTGCAGTCTAGAGCTATCTTCCAGGTCACTTCCCTGCAATTAAGGCTTGAGACTGGTATTTATTTATTTAAAAAATGTATACTCTGCCTAAAGTACCAATCAAGATTCACCTACAACTTAGTATCTGTCCTCTCACTCCCTCACATGTCTAATGGTTTTTTAAATGATACTCTTGGCAAGGCATTCCAAAGTTTTATCCCAGCTGATGAAAACATTGAGCTACTTTATCCACTGCCAATCTCATGCTATTCCTAGGATAATTATCAATATCATAGATCAATTTGCTGACTTTTTTTTTCAGTACTGGCAAATGGCACATTTACACAAAGAATAGGTCAAAGCACACATTTTGTACATTGACTTTAGATAGAAAAATTATTTATTGTTTGGTCACAAAGTTTTACACAGGTACAAAGTGAGGATGACACACATGTCTATAATTCCTCTGCTCCAGCTCTGCCAGAGGTGAGACTAAGGAATCCTTTTTACAAAGCCATGCTAGTGATTCTAGTGTGGCAAATGCAATAAAGTTTCAAGTTAACCATCCTAAACGGTTTAAAAACAGGGATCTGACAAATGCAATTAAAATATGATACAGAAAAAGGTACAAAGGGAGACAGGTGGGATTACAATGTTTCTATGAATAAAAGAAAAACAAAAGGGCATAACTGAAATTGAGTTCCAAGTCCCTAGAAACTGAATGGGCTTCATTGCATTGGACTCACTCCAGGGGGAAGGCAGTGAGTATAGTATCCTCTTAGCCACTCCATGTGGGAAACCGAGATTGAAGCAACTGCAGTTACCTTAATTCCACACGGCATTGAAAACAGCGTACTAGCTGTAGGATTATAAAACCATGGCAACACTGGTCTCGGCTGACTTTGATATGGACCAGCCAACTATCATCAGGATGAATTCATAAGGGCTTACAAATTCATTTTCTTAAACGCATAAAATGTTTTGTTCTACTGTACTATTAATACAAAACGTGTTTTACAAAAATAATTAGAACTCAGGCAGCAACCCAGTGCGTTCAGACTCAGAGGTATAACATCTACCAAAATCAAGAGGTAGAGGACTCTGTGACGTCTGGTACAGTGTACCCTGCAGCATGCCAATAGAAAAGAGCGGCAGCATTAAAAACAATGCTTTCATCGTTAAACACAATATTTTGTTCATTAAAAGTGTGTTTTTACTCCCTCCCTGTTCAAAAGCAATGAAAGTTTGGAGGAGCGTTCTTTTTAATGTTGATATCTACAGACATTAGGCAGCAGACACATCCGATAAAGCCAGGTTCCTGACTTCCTCCAGCAGCTGGTAGAGACTCTGTCCCTGGGACTGGCAGTATTCTTGTAACTCTTCCCGCACTCCTTTCAGAGCAGCTTCTTCCTGAGCCAGCTGCGCTTCCTCAACTGAACGGGTCACTTCTTTCACCAAATCTGTTTTCAGAAGAGAAGAGCTCTGCTCTGAAAGCTCAGCTGTGGGGGCCTGGTATGGCTGGTTACAGATGATCTCCAACTGGATTCTGGCTGCATGGCAGCGGGAAAACTGTACCGATATTCGCACCTGCATGAGGAAATACACAATCATTTTTGGTGTTTTCTAGTGTAAGTTCAACTGACATCAAAGGTCTCTACCCTGAAAAGAAAAAAAAAAAAAAAAGTGATGACGCATGGTGGAGCCAGTGGTGTAGCTAGAATTGAATGGGACCCTTATAACACTATCTCACCCTCAACACATTCCATCCGTTATTCAACCAAATCTTATCTTGTAACCACATCCTAGCCACCACAATCTCTCAAAATTATACTGCCTTCATAATACCAATGCCAAAATCTCTGCTCTCCTATTTTACGCTAATTACTCTCCTTGCCAGCATGTATTCCTCCATCCCAGTTATCACAGGCCAGGGTAGATATAGTGATCTGAGCCACCTTCCCTGCAGCAAATCCTTAAAGACCTTCCTTAGGCTTTTCCCCATTGCCCCCCCCCCTCCCCACCTCAAAATTGCACTGGTCAATGCAAGGTCTGTAAACAAAGACAGTATAGTAAAAAATGAACTGCTGCACTAAATATTTACTGCTCCTATTCAGACCCAATTTAACAATCCCCTCCTCTCAGAAGATTTGCCCCTGCTTGGACGATTCCCTCGCCTCCTCAATGTGATACCGACCTCCCACAACCGATGACCTCATAACTCCCGTCAGCCACAGCCCCCACACCATACAGCGCTACTGCAATCAGCCAAAGCGAGAGATGGCTTTAGCCACAAAAGTTTAAAGATGCGGCGGGGACTCTGGATCTCAATGCCTGATGACGTTTAACGGAATGAGATAGAAATCGGTGGGGAAGGGAGGAACGGAAGATTTTAGCAGCTTTTTTTAAAATTGATAACTGATTTATTTAAAAGCACAAGTGTTCATTTGCTATGCTTTAGTCAATCTGACCCTTGACAGATGGAAGAGAGAGATTCAGACTTACTGTCACGTGATCAAAAAGCGTGAAAGAGGTAGAGCTGCCGTCAGAGGTGATTGAGACGATTCGGTTTTGAAAGCGCTGAAGGGACCCTGGTCTCCACTCACAGTGCCCATCAGGCAGGCACATGATGACTGCACCCTCTTTGCTCCTCAGATATGCTGCACCCTTAATGCCGTACCTGTTTGACAGGTGTGTGAAAAAAAGCAAGAAATGATTCAAAGATACAGAGCTTCCCTCTGAACATACAGCACTACACAACTCTTCAGAGGAGGAAGTTACTGGCTGGCCCTATGACTCAAGCATGCAGTGTGGGGGACGAAAGGGATGATTCATCGCGGCTGAGATTAAAATGGCTGTGATGAAATGTCCCATTACAGGGAGGCTGGGCTTCTGAGATGAACAGCTGAAAGCTTCGGGCAAGCCACTGCTGACCGCTTGTTGTGAAGAGTAGTTCTGGTGGCAGCTTCTCTCCCCAGAGCCCTATCTGGCTACCAATACTGAGGGGGAGGGCATGCTGAAGTGGATTCATCGCGGCTAGCTCACAGCGCTGAAATGGCCGTGATAAATTATTAATTATTTATATTCCGCACATCCTACAATTCTATGCAGATTACAAATTATTCAAGTACTCAAGCATTTTTCCTTCTCTGTCCCGGTGGGATCACATATATATCTAATTATACCTGGGGCACTGGGGGATTAAGTGACTTGCCCAGGGTCACAAGGAGCAGTGTGGGATTTGAACCCACAACCCCAGGGTGCTGGGGCTGTAACTCTAACCACTGTACCACACAATTATCCTAGGCCCTGTAGGGAAGGGGTAATCAGATATGAAGACTAAAAAAATAGCAAACTCCAGAGGACACC
Source organism: Geotrypetes seraphini (assembly GCF_902459505.1). Classification (NCBI taxonomy): domain Eukaryota; kingdom Metazoa; phylum Chordata; class Amphibia; order Gymnophiona; family Dermophiidae; genus Geotrypetes; species Geotrypetes seraphini. The sequence goes on along the minus strand of NC_047097.1, from coordinate 73,544,874 downwards.
AGCACCCCCGAATCATGGACAGCTCTAAAGAGCTGTATTTAAATCTTTCCTTTACAAAGTGACATGATTAAGGAACAGTCAGACAAGGTAACTGTGCCTACGAATAAACATCCAGACAGGGAGCGCATTTGGTACAAATAACAGCAGTTCATTCTTCTGGAAGGCAAATAGATGTACCTGGGTAGAAAGAGCAGTGCGCCATTGGTCCGGAGAGAGTAAATAATGGCATCGGTCACACAGCGCTCATCGCTCTCGGGGTTCTTGTCTCTGAAATACATGCACTGGAAGAGCTCTGTAGACTGTTTCTGGGCATGCTGCGCAGCCTGAGGGAGAGAAACCATGTGTGCTCACTTTCTCACGATTTCTATGCAGGACATAGGGAGATAAACTAGTCCTATCTGGGAGAACATAAGAATAGTCTTACTGGGTCAGACCAATGGTCCATCTAGCCCAGTAGCCATCCTCACAGTGGCTGATCCAGGTCCCAAACCCAAGGAGTAGCAACATCCCATGCTCTTCTCAGTTCCTCTAGTGCAGGGGTGTCAAAGTCCCTCCTCGAGGACCGCAATCCAGTCGGGTTTTCAGGATTTCCCCAATGAATATGCATTGAAAGCAGTGCATGCACATAGATCTCATGCATATTCATTGGGGAAATCCTGAAAACCCAACTGGATTGCGGCCCTCAAGGAGGGACTTTGACACCCCTGCTCTAGTGTAACAGTGTGGGTGGAGGGGAGATGGGGTGAAGGGAGAAAAAGCAGCAGAGCCTAAGCGAGACAGGGACAGAGGGGAACTCCTCAGCCCAGGAGGTGACAGGGATAAAGGGGAACTCTTCTAGGGTTACAGAATACAGGGAAGCTGTGAGTAAAGCCCAGAAGGTGACAGGGACACAGGACTTCATCCAAGGCAAGGCAAATCATAGGTTGTATACGCAGGAGTTTCGTCAGCTGTAAGCCTGAAGTCATTATGCCATTGTATAGATCCATGGTGAGGCAATACTGTGTGCAATTCTGGAGGCCGCATTACCGTAAGGATGTGCTGAGACTGGAGTCGGTCCAGAGAATGGCCACCCGGATGGTCTTGGGACTCAAGGATCTCCCGTACGAGGAACGGCTGGATAAGTTGCAGCTGTACTCACTCGAGGAATGCAGAGAGAGGGGGTGACATGATCGAGACATTCAAGTATCTCACGGGCCGCATCAAGGTGGAAGAAGATATCTTCTTTTTCAAGGGTCCCGCGGCAAGAAGGGGGCATCCGTGGAAAATCAGGGGCGGGAAACTGCAAGGGGACACCAGGAAATTCTTTTTCACTGAAAGGGTGGTTGATCGCTGGAATAGTCTTCCACTTCAGGTTATTGAGGCCAGCAGCGTGCCTGATTTTAAGGCCAAATGGGATAGACACGTGGGATCTATTCACAGAGAAAGGTAGGGGAGGGTCATTGGGGTGGGCAGACTAGATGGGCCGTGGCCCTTATCTGCCGTCTATTTCTATGTTTCTATGAGAGGGGTAAGGACAGCAGAGTCTAGGAGGTGACAAGAGAGGAACTCTTCTAGGGTTACAGTGTACAGGTGAGAGGGGAGTAAGCCCAAGAGGATGCAATGATGAGAGGCAATTCCCCTAGAACTACAATATAGGAAGGAGGCAGGAGTAGCATATAGGAGATTACAAGGGAATGCCTCTGTTGTCACAAGATAAGAGCCAAGGAGGTGCCCAGAACTTTTCTAGTATGTTTCCTCAAATGATTTGGATAATAATAAGTAACTTCTGCCAGGCTATGCCAGAATATCAGTCCCATTCTGCTACAAGAAACGCACAAATGTATCCTTCCAAAAGAGACATAGGATGGGAAGACAAAGATGTTGTGGGCAGTCAATTACTTTATTTGCAATTATTAACAAGAACGGTTAAAAATGATAACATAACAGGGTAAATCAACCATGACAAAACAAACACAATTTGGCTGGAAAGGGAAGGAAAAATTTACAATATATCGTGGGGAAGAAGAAAGGTAAAGGGGAAATTTCCCCGGATGGCAGAAGAGAAGGCCGAGACACACGGGGGGGGGGGGGAAGGGGGACAGGAAAGAGCAGCTCACCCGGTTCCTGGCATTGATGTGCGCACTTAGCTCCTCCAGGTCTTTGTGACCAAACAGAGTCTCCCTGACGTCCACCTTTTTGTCTTTTAAGACAGCAGCCATGAGCAGCCTGTGCACTACGATGTCTGCATACCTCCTAATGGGGGATGTGAAGTGAGTGTACTTATCCAAGGCAAGGCCTGAAAGACACCAAAGGAAAGGATTAGCAGACTCGGTTAGGAACATCTGAACCATTCAAATTATCATATGCTGGGGGGAGGGGGGGAAATTTGATGGCTTGAATTTGTGTTTTATTCGAATTTCTTTGTATATCATTGACATTTTTTTTTTGTGGTTTGGTTGTGCTGTTTTCATGTCATCAATAAAACTGTTTAAAGATACAGCAGAGATTCAGCATAGAAAAATGCCAGGTGTCAGCTTCAGGCCATGTGTAAAGGCACCAGGTAGCTTTAGACTATGTTAATCAGTCCTGTGTGCACCTTGAGGTCCTGATTTCACAGTTGTACCTCATGCAGATTCTAATTTCACGCCCGTTCACTAGGTGGCTTTCAGTGGTGAGTGGTCAGGGCCTTCACCCCACCCCTAAAGGCCCTGAGGGCACTGCTCTGAATTCGGTTGGTCGGTCGAGCAGGAAACAGGCAGATGCTGCTCAGTCAATCAAATTCAGATCAGTACTGTCAGGGCCTTCAGAGGGGTTTGGAGAATCCCCAGCCCAAGAGCCCTGTTTTTTAAAAAAAACTTTTTGTTTGATGCAGTTTGACTGGTTGAGCAGGTTGCCTAATCACACTGCATCAAGCAAAAAGTCAACCAAAAACAGGACTGCAGAGCTGGGGGTTCACTGACCCCTGAAAGCTCTCACCGAACGCCACTTAAGCTCCTTGAGTTCAAAGTTAGGTTGTAAGGATTTAGGGATGGGAACATCACACATTATGTTACTCCCAAAGAATCCTAGGATTTGTAGCTCTGCCCTTTCTTCTGAAAAAGCAGCACATGTTTTGGGGACATTGATACATACCGTAATGATGGAACCCATCCTCTGGGCAGGAGCCTGAAGAGAAATACTGAGCATTGGACATAGCCTGTGTGGCCATAGATCGCAGGAGTTTATTTACAAGGGGATCTGCTGGGTCATTTGCTTTATCCAGTGAATCAGCCAAAGCTTTGTTAGACCTGAAAACAAGGTATTAGATCAAAATTAATCTTACTGGTTACATTATCAGGGCTACAGTAGACATACATCCTCCACTGAACGCTCTCATGACCCTGGCTAGAACACACCAAATAAATGCAGGTATTCCCAAGAACACCTAGACCTCAGCTTGCATCCCCACAGCATGTACTCCTTAAGCCACACCCAAAAGATGTATACTTCTCTCCCCAACCTTCCAAAAAGCGGGTGTTCTCCAAAGACAACAGACTCCATCGGATATCATCACTCAAATGTGATAAACGCTGTCTTGCTTATCCTAGAATATATACACTTCACCCTACAAACTCCCAAGAACATGCGTCTCAGCCACCTCACCTCCCAAAAACATATACACCTCCCACTTCTCTCAAAAACATGCATTTTTCAAGCACTCCCCTAGAATATGCAATTTATGTCCCGGCCTCAGCAATAGGTCCTAAGGGCTTACATGTTCAAAGGATATACACAGAGTACAGGTAGCAGAAGATCAGGGGTTATGAAAATGGCACAGAGTGAGAACAGAGGACCCTACAGAGTAATTGTAAAGCCAGGAGAAGGGGCTATTTGACTGAATAAGGTGGAACACTTTTGGTGCATGGAATAATCTCTCTGGGGAAGAAGTGGGGTCAACCCAGTAACAGAATTCAAGGCAGCCAGGGTAAAGTCTGTGATTAGAGAAATAGCCTTGTAATCTGCCACCACAGCATCCGTTTCAGAATTTGCTGCTCCATCCAGTAAAGAATGCAATGGGCGGGATATAAACGGGTTTAAATTTAAAAAAAAAAAAAATCCAAACTACAATCCCACAGCACTCGCTGCTGCTTTCCCAAGAGTCGAGTCAGAACATTTAAGGATCCCTTTTCAAAATGCTAAGTTTGCATTTATCAAGACCCTGCCTTGTCTGAAAATGACATCAATGCTGGAGAAACTGACTGGTTCAGCTCACATCGGTCTCAGGTGAAACCAACTCTAGTTGAGAACTGTATGGAACACAGCAATAGCCTCAGACAGAAACCTACCGTGTATTGATGATGAAGCCTTTGGCTTCGGCGCACTCTCGTAATTCAGAAAAGAACTCCTGACGTGGAGGTGGATGCAGCCGCAGCAGGGCTTGGTGAGGGAAACTCTCGTAGATCTTGGTAGCCACCCAATGGTTGGCAAGTATCATGCATTCAGCAACGGTCTCATGCACCTCTAGGGGCTGCTTAGGAATTAGGTCATCGATGTTTTTCTGCTCATCCAGCTGCACACGGACCTCTACTCCCTCCAGCTCCAGAGCGCCACAAATGTCCCGCTTGGCCCGCATGTGGCGTGCAATCTCTGTCAACTTGCCCACAGCCCACAGCAGCTCCTTCAACCTTTCTTGTCTCGCTTCACTGTCCAGGGCCTGCAGTTCTGGGATCTCATCCACAACAGTTAAGTCACCATCCAGCAGCTGCTGTGCTGCTTCATAGAAGAGCTTATACGCAGAGCGAATCATGGTTCTTCCATACCAAACCTTCTTTATTTCATATGTGTCTCTAGCCAACTCCCACATGATGCTTACTGCATACCTGAAAATATTCACAGCAGAAAATACTTGTAAATCATTTATTCTTATAGTATTATTTTGTTCTTGAGCCTGACAATTATTCATGAGCTCATGGTTTGGAGCAAGGGGGAAGAGTGTGGTGCAGTGGTTAAAGCTACAGCCTCAGCACCCTGAGGTTGTGGGTTCAACCCCACGCTGCTCCTTGTGACCCTGGGCAAATCAGTTAACCCTGGAGTGTACTGTGAAGTTAGGTGAATAAACTTACCTGTCTGCACCTCCAAGGAGGGAGCACAAGTCCGCGCTTAGGATGGAAGGGAGCATATCATAGCGGCGGTCTGCTAGATAGTATGTCGTAGCCCTGAGGATAAAACAAAATGCGTTTGCAGAAGCTTGAAGTATGCTTATATGTCGCTAAAAAAACTTGTGCACAAAGAGTACACACAACTACGCAACAATCCAAGAGTTCCATCAATGAGCAAATGTAAAATTAAGATGCAGAAGAAGCCTGTGTATAAATGAGAATGTCCCATGTGAATATCAAGCCTTTAAATCTATAAAGGGTAATACACAGTTGATCTCCCTTTATTTTACCCAGTGATATCAGGGTCCCTAGTACCTGGCCCAAACCCAAAGAGTAGCAACATTCCAGAATCCCAAAGAGTAAGATTCTAGAACCCCAAAGAGTATCAAGATTCCAGGCAGAATCTCAAAGAATAGCATTGTGAGAGGGAAAAATGCTTGAGTACCTGAATAAGTTCATGTAAACCATTCTGGGCTCCCCTGGGAGAAAGGTATAGAAAACTGAATGAAAAAATAAGAGGCCCTGCAATCACCTTGCTCGAGCTTCAATGTCTGTGTAAGAGTTTGCTGCCACAAAGTGAGTCACGTCTGCGATATGGACACCCAGTTCCAGGTTCTTATTGGCCAGAGTTCTAACAGACAGCGTATCATCTACGTCCTCACAGCCCTTTGGGTCAATGCTGAACACCAAGTGAGTGTCCCTCAAGTCTGTGCGCACAGGCTGCTCGTCTGGAATTACCCGCCAAGGTTCCTCTGGGGTATTAACAGGCATCTCACGCATCTGCAGAGCAATTACACAGAGAGGATAAAGATCTTGTATATTTGGAAATGTCACTTTCCCCAATCCTAAGAAATACAGACCATAACTATGACCGTGGGATGGGGAGCTGACCTGGGCCTCTGAGAAAGGGGCGACCGAGATACTGTTTTCTACAAGGATAGTAGCAGTTTCTGCTTCTAGATCCCCAATTCTTCCCAAGAGCCGCACAAAGTGTCCATTGGGGTAGAGAGAGGTGGAGTCCCAAGAATCAATCCGCACCACAACCCTCCAGTCCTACAACAACAAGGCAAATGAAACGTTTGACCTCCTGCCTCAGGAAACATTTTAACCTGGAAAAATAAAATTGAATATACGGTTGCGTTAAGAGCACTGAACAATTTCACAAAGAAGAAATGTTATAACATTATAGACCAAATTTTTAAACAATGCAATTATATGGGGATGTTTTTATTTTTTTTAACTTATTGTGTTTTACATGGAAAAAGAGAATGTTGTTCGTGAGAACTGGATTTACACCCTTGTGTTAATAATTTTATGTATATTTATTTTGTAACCCGCCTAGGGATAGGCAGGATTTTTAAATAAATAAATATATGTTTGCTTGTCTATTACACCATGCAACTAGGTCATAGGACTCCCCCAGGATCCCGAGACATGGAAAAAGCGTTAGCTGCAGATGAGTTTAATGTTGATCAGTGGAGCATGCACTTTCAGTTAGTCTGGCTAAGCAGAGGTGACAAATTTGAAGAGCTACAGATCTACTGCCCAGCTCCCCAACCTGCTCGGTCTCATGGCTAGCAGAGGGTCTTCCAGTCTGCCGCATTTCCTTCCCATCTATGCCCCAACACACCTGCAGAGTCTCGGCTTGCTGTGTACTAATCCGGATTTTAGGAATTCTATAATCCCACGGAGTAACGAGGATCTTCAGGGCATTTTTGCCTTGAGACTGTGTTTCTTCTTTGGCTGGAAAGGTTGCCACATAGTCTCGCCAGTTCTTCTGAATGACGCCCACTACTCTGCCTTAAAATGGGCCACAAAGAGAAAACCGATACCACATAACTGAACGGTACTGCACAAGCTGATTGCTAACCTCATGGAGCTCAGTGATCCTAACCCTGGAGCTACTGCATGCAAATAAGCAGATATGATGAAAACCACACCCGTTTGCAGTCTTGAGGGATGAAAGTCCCATGTCTCAAGGAAAAATTTGTTCTCATGTGCTAATTTTCTTTCCAGGAGTCCTTCAGACCTGTCCAGAACCAATGGGTTATGCCTACAGCCAGAAGGTAGAAAGAAAAATGACTTGTAAGCTCTGCTGTACAAAGGATACTCCACAGCAGCTGCTCACCAATATTTCTGTAAAAAAGCAAAGACAGGAAAAAAATGTCCCCTGTACCACTTCGAAAGAAGAAAATCCAGAAAAAAATAACACAAACTCAGTAGATTTCCCAGAGAAGTCTCTATCTCAGAGCAAACATAACACAGACGCAGACTCTGGAATGGTCTGGAGGATTCAAGGAAAAAAGAAATTGTTTCCATATCAATCATAAGAGCAGTCCAGAACTAGAGAGATGTAAAACTAGGTGAGATCCTGAAATCTCAGCACTTAAGGGCATCTTCTCTATCAAAGACATTCGTAATGTAGACTTCTTGGGAGACAGCATGCAACTCCAACCACAAAGCTGCCAGACCCCAGGTCAGATAAGACTGGAGAACATAAGCTGAAGAAACTGATAGCTTTGAAAGTGGCATCTCCCTTCCTAGTTCCCCCAAAGAAAACCAATCAATCTGATATGCAAAAGGCTCTAATTTACTCCAAGTAACACATGAGAAAATAGGGCACAGTGAACATGGAAGCACTGGCTTCTGTAAAATACAAGGATGGATCCTGGCAGGATCACACTTGTAACGCTGACATTTACCAGCTGAACATGCGAGGGCCATTGTCGAAAAGGATGTCCAAATTCGGATAATCAGAAATGTCCATTTTCGAAAGGAGAACCACTAGACATCCAAATCTTTTTTTTTTTTTTTTAAATCGCCTACGTGGACGTCTTGGCCAACAGGACACCCACAGAAATGTCAAAGTCTGAAACGTCTAAACCCAGACCATTTGGATGTGGGAGGGGCCAGCATTGTAACAGACTGGCCACATAGACATGCAAAAGAGGGCACTGCTGTGAAAGGGTCCAAGATATACATCTCATCATATACCTCTTATGTTATGGTGAGCCCCCCAAAACTACTCTCTCCACCTGTCTCCCAACCCATTAGCCCTTATGGCTGTAGGTGGCACCTATATGGCAGTAGAGTAGGGTTCTAATGGGCTCATACTTAACATCACAGATGTTGTAGTCAGAGTGTCTTATGGGATTGGTGCCTCCTTTCAATGGCTCACTAGCCCCACCCACCCACCCTGTATGATGCTCTACTAGGGTTTCTCATGCCAGATGCTGTTGCTTCAGAGTCTGAGGGGGTAGGAGGTGGGGGAGGGGATCAGTGATCACTGGGGCAATGTGGAGAGGTCATGACTTAATCCCTCTAGTGGTCATCTGATCAGTTTGGGTACCTTTTTGGCACGTAGATGCTTTTAAAACTGCTCTAGCTCATAATGTCTAAGTTCGGTCCAGGACGTTTGGGGAAAGGTTTGATTATCCCTGCAAGACATCCAAGTCAAGCACACCCATGAACTCTGGATGTACAGTGGACAAAACGTCTTGCTAAATGTCCAGGAAAATAGTTTTGATTAATTGGCACTTGGACGTCTCAGTGCTGACTTATGACCATAGCTACTAACAGGGCTCTTTTCAGCATAAGATCCACCTAGTCTAGAGCTGTATATCGAGGCAATATACAAAACAGCCTAGAAAACAAATAGCATCAAGAACTCCATAAATTAATAAAGGAGACAAAACCACTCAAATTAAAATCCATTACATCAGTCTGATCACTGATGGAGAATCCAGAGCACAAAGGACTAAATTCAGGTTCCATGTCGGATAACCAGAGGCTTCAGAAGCAATAGTCCCTTCCAGAAACAGATGAGAAGTTAAAAGGTCCTCCTTCTAGACAGCCTCAAACACACAACCACCGTCCTAGACTTTCAAAGAGCCCAGTCAAGCTGCTTTTGTAAAATTTCAAAGCCTGAAAATATGAGCACATCTGCTCTGCACACCATCTGTAGGTTGACAGGAATAACCTATTGGTTCTGGACTGGTTTGGTGGACAATAAGGGAAGGAATATTTATATTTTTGTAATAAATAAAAAATAAAGGCTCGGTTGTATTTGCAGGTCTTCAATTTCAGTAGTGAGAACATACGTGCAGTTCTGGACAAGAACATAAGAATTGCTGCTGCTGGGTCAGACCGGTGGTCCATCGTGCTCACACAGAGGCCCTTAGGTCAAAAACCAGTGCCCTGAGACTAGCCTTACCTGTCTATGTTCCAATTCAGCAGGAACTTGTCTAACTTTGTCTTGAATCCCTGGAGGGTGTTTTCCCCTACAACAGCCTCCGGAAGAGCGTTCCAGTTTTCTATCTCTCTGAGTGAAGAAGAACTTCCTTATGTTTGTCCAGAATCTATCCCCTTTTAACTTTAGAGAGTGCCCTCTCGTTCTCTCTACCTTGGAGAGGGTGAACAAACTGTCTTTATCTACTAAGTCTATTCCCTTCATTATCTTGAATGTTTCAATCATGTCCCCTCTCAGTTCTATCAATAACAATTTAGTTTTAACTAGGTTTTTTTCATTTTTAATTGGAATCTGAACTCAGTCTAGGCTTAGGCTAGTCTCCCATCTGTCTACATCTTGAATGAGAGAGCAGCTGTCACTGCACCCTGAGGTTGGGAATTCAATTCTCACTGTGGTTCTTTGTCACTTAACACTTCATTGCCCAAAGTACAAAATAAAGTCATTGTATATAATTTGTAAACCGCCTTGATTGTACACAGAAAAGGCATTATTTTGACCTGAGACATGGGTCTGGGCTTGGCCTGGGGTGCTGGATTTAGTACCTGTTGGCATCGGCTCAGCATGGGACTCGCCCGCTTTCTCCTCAATTTCACTGTCACTCAGGGCACCAGTCCTTCCTTTCCATTCTGCTCTGGGAAGTAACTCCACAGCCACCACATCGCCATGGATCGCACGGTTCCGAGCTCGGCTGCTGTGAATGAAGACATCGCTCTGCAGGTCTAAGAAAAAAGGAACATACCCCAAATAATGAGCAGTCATACTCTATGACTGGGCGGACTGAAAGGGCCATTTGGTCTTTTCTTGCCATCGTCTACTGCGCACTTTAGCATAATTCTTCCATAGTCTGTGCTGTGCGTTGCGCTGCTCTTGGCCTTGGGCAAATATTCTGGTTTCTGCAGCTTAGATTCTTCTTCATCATTTGCTATTAAAACATTAACAGAGGCACAAAGAAAGAAGGAACCAGTAGCATAATAATTAGGGCAATGGGCTAAGGACCAAGGAAGCCCAATTCAAATGCCATCTTAATTTTCTTCAAGCCATTTAACTCACTACTGCCTCAGGTACAACTGATTATAAACCCCTATAATGTCTGAATGCAACTCACCTCAAGCTACGACTGGAAAAATGTGGGCTAAATCCAAAATCCACTCCCTTCCCTTTTACTCATTTCAATTTACAGCAAGGACAAAGGCACTATGCATGACCCCTAACAGGAATCTGAACATGCACTTCCACACGTGCCCCAAGAAGGCAAGTCCTAGTTAGTCTGGTACTCGCACAGGTTCATCTAGCACACACTCACCTGCTTTCTTGTTGCTGGTTCCTTGGAGTCGAACAAAAGCTTCTGACTGCGCTCTATGTTTGTTGACGTTAAGAATCCCCTTCATAAAAACAAAAATCATTACATGTCACTCAACAGCAAATCACCTTATCACAATGATCAGATTCCTTATCAGTTCCGTCATTGTCACTCTGACTATTCCCACTGTATCTCCACCTCACCCCAAGTACTTTCGTCATCTTCTACCTCAGTTATCACCCTCACTATCTCCACTTCGTCCTGCTTACCCCACTATCTACATTTCTAATTCCTGAATCTCCAACAGTATTCATATCCTTCTGGGCACACAGTCCTGGAAAGCATCCTCAGTGTAAAAGAAAAGCATGCCACCTGGAAAAATGCATTTTCTTAATGACCAACAAGTGAGTTCCACAGTTTAAGCCCCACTCAGAAGACCATTTTGCTGGTCTCAGCATATTTTGGATTAGCATTTGTTTTTAGTAAGGCTAAGTTTTCAGAGTGCAGGTGGTTGCAAGCCAGCTAAAATCCTTTCATATCATAGCGGACCTAACAAAAAAATAGGGGTATTCCATCTGTGCTTAGCTGTTGCCTTTGCAAATTTTTTTTTTTAGCTAAGATGAATAAACTTCTTTTTTCTATTGGTAAACGTTGTGCATTACAGAAAGAACATAAGCGAGACCGGAAAAGCATAATACCACAAGCATCCATTGCTAACAAGTAGAAAGACCCTCGAATAGTATGTAAGAGAACAGGATGCATGTACAAGGTACTGCAAATATCTAATGATACTATGAAACAATCAGGCAGGCCAGAAATCATCCAGTCAATAAAAGTGACTTCAAGTTGCAAGAAGACAAAAACAGAAAGCTAGACAATAGGAGAAGAGGTACAAAGAGATTATTTGTTAAGAACATAAGAAGTTGCCTCCACTGGGTCAGACCAGAGGTCCATCACACCCAGCGGTCCGTTCCCGCGGCAGCCCATCAGGTCTATGACCTGTGAAGTGGTTCCTGACCATTTTTCTAACCTACCTCTGGTTCTATCTGTACCCCTCAATCCCTTTATCTTTTAGGAACCTATCCAAACCTTCCTTGAACCCCTGTACTGTGCTCTGGCCTATCACAACCTCTGGAAGAGTATTCCATGTGTCTACCACCCTCTGGGTAAAAAAGTACTTCCTAGCATTTGTTCTAAACCTGTCCCCTTTCAATTTCTCCGAGTGACCCCTAGTGCTTGTGGTTCCCCACAGTTTGAAGAATCTGTCCTTATCCACTTTCTCAATGCCTTTCAGGATTTTGAAGGTTTCTATCATGTCCCCCCTAAGTCTCCTCTTCTCCAGGGAGAACAGCCCCTGTTGATTTAATTGCAAGAAAATTTAAATTAAATAAAAGAGTATCCAGCTCCTGGTTTTCATCCACTACCTGTATGTATCTTCCCGATTTGATTCCAGCTTCTAGCACTTCCAGGGGAAGGTGCTCTGGATATTCCTTCCCATGGTTTTCCTGGCTCTCGCTCTCCCTCTCTCGCTGGCTTTGCAGGATGGACTCGTGGAGCTCATGTGCCGCTTTCAGGTCCGGCCAGAAGCTTTCCAGATAATCCTGCATAGAGGAAAAGGGAGCGCTGTAAACTTTCTTTATGCTGGCCTTAAAAAGACTTAAGAGTTAAAATCCATGCGTAATTGCAGCACAAGATATTTTACTGGTGGTATTTTACCCCGGCTCGCTTATCTCGAGCGTTTCCAGGTCCTACAGATCTGTGTTGGCTTAAATGTGGAGAGCGAGATACATTTTTTCATAGTTGGTTTGTTCTTTAGTGCAGGACTTTTGGGGTGGTGAGTTACGTTCTTTGAAGGACTTTTACATATTAGTTATCCTCTGCCTTTTGCATTTGAGACCCCAAAAGGTGCCTATGCATATTTATAAACTAGCTATGGCAGAAAAAATTACATTAGCGGAATACTGGAAACGCTGAGAGATTCCCTCATGTGCAGCTGTGCTTACTAAATTAGATGCCATATGTTTGATGTCTAAATTAATACTGGGACCCATATTTGGCTTGGTGTGAAATGCAGACTATTTGCAGAAGAATGTTAGCTTGGACCAGAGAGATGGGATTGGGGGGGGGGGGTTGGTTTTCTTTTTTCTTTAGATTTATATTCAGAATTTTTTGTAATACTGTGCGCTAAACCGCCAGCCGTGCCAGCCGCTACCGCGGTAGTTTTTCGGCTAGCGCAGGGGTTAGCTAAAGCCACTAACACGCCTTCGTAAAAGGAGCTCTTAATTTTTGACGATTTGTCCCTCTTTTGTATTGTTTTAAGAATTGTGTATGTGGATATACTGCAAACCGCCTATGAACTAGATGGTATAGAAATGTTGAAAATAAAAATAAATCCTCCCTACACCAACAATTTTCAAACTGAAAGTCTGCAGGGACAGTGGGGAATTTTCCAATACACTTCTCCCTCTGTATTTGCGGTTTCAGCAATCGCGGTTTCGATTATTTACGGGTTTTAGCTTGCTGACTCCTCCCCCCCAAATTACATCAGCTTGCATAAAAAATCACCGATTCCAAGCGTTTCCAGAGAAAATCGCCGATTCCCAGCACTTTCTTCACGGTGCTTTGCCTCTCCTTCAGGAACAGGCCAGGTCTCTCACCATGTTATTCGCGGTTTCACCATATTCACAATGGTTTTGTTATTCGTGTTTTTTTCTGTATTTACAGCTCTGTTAATCCCCTATCACAGCGAATACGGAGAGAGAAGTGTAGTCTATTTATTCAAGTACATTATTCATATATCTGGTAAACAAGAACTGGAACCTGTCCCCTTGTATGTAATGCTTTTTACTCCCTTCCAATGAAAAATAATCCAGCTGCCTTGCTGCTCTCTGATGGGATCTTCTGTAAGTCCAGAAATCAGGAGACGCATAGGGGAAAAAACAGAGTGTTCAGAGAAGTGGGTGAAGGCACCAGGGCAAAAGAGGAGAGCAAATAGAATATTTCTCTTATTTTTTTTCACAAGCTTGTAGCTTCAGTCTCCTCAGTGTCCAGGCCACATGAGTGGCTCCTTCTGGTAACCTTACCCTGAATGAGATTACGAACACTCCCCCAGTCTCGCTTCCATAGGCTTCGATGGCTTCGTCATCCTCCGTCACCATGACAACAGGCATCTGGCCATGACAGTGATGGTAGTACCAGACAGAGGCGTTATAGATGCACCTGAGAGAGAGAAAAGCCATGGCAGTGACGGTAGCACCAAACAGGTGGGTTATAGATGCATCTAAGAACATAAGCGATGCCTCTGCTGGGTCAGACCTGAGGTCCATCATGCCCAGCAGTCCGCTCACACGGCGGCCCAACAGGTCCAGGACCTGTGCAGTAATCCTCTATATATACCCCTCTATCCCCTTTTCCAGCAGGAAATTGTCCAATCCTTTCTTAAACCCCAGTACCGTACTCTGCCCTATTACGTCCTCTGGAAGCGCATTCCAGCTGTCCACCACACGTTGGGTAAAGAAGAACTTCCTAGCATTCGTTTTGAATCTGTCCCCTTTCAACTTTTCCGAATGCCCTCTCGTTCTTTTATTATTCGAAAGTTTGAAGAATCTGTCCCTCTCTACTCTCTCTATGCCCTTCATGATCTTGTAAGTCTCTATCATATCCCCTCCAAGTCTCCTCTTCTTCAGGGAAAAGAGACCCAGTTTCTCCAATCTTTCTCTATCTCTCCCTTTCTCTCTCTCTTTCTTTCTCTCTCTCTCTATTTCTCTCTGTCTCCCTTTCTCTCTTTCTTTCTGTCCCTCTCTACTCTCTCTATGCCCTTCATGATCTTGTAAGTCTCTATCATATCCCCTCTAAGTCTCCTCTTCTCCAGGGAAAAGAGACCCAGTTTCTCCAATCTCTCAGACGCTCTCCTCTGAACCCTCTTGAGTAACGCCATATCAACTGCCCATCAAGGACTGATGAACTTCCAGCTCTCTGTAATCCTGTCCCTGCAGAAAAGCAAGGCAATTTCCCACCAAGTCCCATCCAATAGAAAACTCTTTTTCTTGTAAACACATTTTGCCCTATGCAGAGGCTGGGCCCCTCCCTCAATTATTTTTAGGCCCTTACACCACCCTCCACCTAAACATTTTGATAATTAAACTCAGCAATCATAACTGCTCCAAAATCATCCCAACCAGAACATTGTGGAGGAATATGAATTAATAACCTTCTTCAGGGATAAAATTCACTGAATCTGAGGTTTCATCAGATAGATTCTGGGTATGATTTCTTATTTTACCAAAAACCGTAACCAATTTTCATAAGATGGTACTCAACTTCTCTTAATGCAAGCCTGATATCTACCAACATTTTGGGGTGTTCTTTTAAAATGAACAGAGGAGAATTTTAAGGTCAGTACATTTCCCACTCAAATAGGGAACATTCTTCTTCCTCCTATCCTGAAAAAATCAAAATGCTAATTTGCGGGAGGTGGCACCTCCATCCCACTCTACTAAAATTATGGACAGCTTTGTTGCCATCCGACTGCTTGGATAGTTAGAGCATTTTAAGAGCTTGCATTTCTCTTCATCAGGCTTTAGAAGTGGCTATAGTACAAAAAACAGCTCTGGGTACCCTTATTTCTGAAAATAGGATGAGTATAAGCAATGGGAAACTGCAGTTTGATGATTGATCTTATCATATTGAGAGAGAGTCTAAATAGCTTGGGAATAGGGGAGTAAAGTGAGTAGTTGGTTTATGGGATTTTTGTCAACAGGTCCTATATGGTTAAAACAGAAGCATTTCTTGACTGAACAACTCAATATCATTCTGGATTACTGCAACCTTCTATATGTGGGTTGCACATGAAAAACCTCGATAGCCCATAAATTCTTCATAATGCAGTGACAAAACTAATTTTTAATTCTCACTGCGCAGAAAGGGTGACTCCATATCTTATTAAATGTCACTGGTTGCTAATACAGGCACAAAGTTTGTTTTTAAAATGTGTACCATGGTCTTTACTGCTATCCATGGAATGGATCCTAGTCCATAAGCCATTATTAAGACGGACTTTTGAAAATCCACTGCTTATTTCTAGGATAAGCAGCATAAAATCTGTTTTACTACTTGGGATCTATCTAGGAACTTGGAACCTGGATTGGCCATGGTTGAAAACAAGATACTGTGCTTGATGGACTTTTGGTGTGTCCCAGTAGGCAACTCTTATGTGAGCCAAGTATAGGACAATTAAGCCATTGTGACATCACTGAAGAGTTTGGCTTATGAGGCTTTATGACATCACTATCTCAGCTCTGGAATGTTGCTACTCTTTGGGTTTCTGCCTAGTACTTGGGACCTGGGTTGGAAAAAGGAAACTGGGCTTGATGGATGCTCATGTCCTTATGTTACTTGTGAAAACTTCTTCCTAAAAGAAGTTCTCGTATGAAGAAGGCTTTACTTGTAAATTTTCCACAAAAAATGTTCGATAACAAAGATTCTGTTTCTACTGTAAACCGCTTAGAACTTCACGGTACAGCGGTATATAAGAAATAAAATTATTATTATTATTATATATTTGTAGGCTTGTTTTCCTCTCAAACAGTGACGTATTGGAATTCATTAACTCTTTGTATTCCAACTGAATTTTCTTACACTTGTTTTAGCAGGATTTGTGTGCGCAAAGCACGTGCAGATGTTAATATGCCTATTTCATGCAGCTGCCCTGGTTCTGGTTGCAAATTGACTTCTTTGGCTTGCCACTCTGTGTTTAGATTATTCTATGCTATATTTTAATTGTGTGAAATTACTGCACCTGGTTTGCCACTTCTCAATGGACTCTCCGCTTTCTCTCGGCAAGTAGGAATAATGCTGGAACTCATTAGCAAACAAAATACACTCCCGACGTGCATCCCTCAGCAGAGCACGCAGTCTGTTGTATTGCCTAAAAACAGAAAAGCAGAGTCACATCACGTGAAAAGAGGCACAATCCGTTCTAACTTTACCACATCATAAAAAATAAAACTATACAGCTGTACCACACAGGAGGCATAACCTGGAAACTCTTTCCAAAAATACTAGGGGGCATTGAATGAAGCTACTAAGTAGAAGATTTAAAACAAACAGCAGAAAATATTTCTTCACACAACATGTAATTGAACTCTGAAATGTGTTGCCAGAGAATGTAGTGAAAGCAGTTAGCTTGGCAGGGTTGTAAAAAAAAGTTTGGATAACTTCCTGAAAGACAAATCCATAAGTCATTATTAATATGGATGTGGGGGGGATCCACTGCTTATTCCTAGGATAATTAGCATAAAATATGTTTGACTCTTAGTCTAAGGGATCTTGTCAGGTACTTGTGACCTAGGGTAGCTACTGTTGGAAACAGGACACTTGGCTTGATGGACCTGCAGACTGTCTCAATAAGGAAGCTCTTATGTTATATAACAAAGCAATGCAGTGAGGTAAAAGCAACCTCTCTGAACAGCCACATAAACTTTGGCATCCGTGGACAAGTCCATACCTGCGTCCCCTCTGGTGCTGGACAGCTTGACATGCTGTCTGCATGAAAATCACCCCTCTCATCTCTGGGAACTCGAGGATCTCCAAGTAATCCTGCACAACCCTCCAGTCAGGAACGAGGTAATGAGTCAAATCTGCTGACAGCACTTTGCCCTCTGAAACCAAAATGAACAATTGTAGATCGGACACTCTAGAAATTAATGCTTTCCACAAACACAAATAAGGGCAATTTTCAAAACAACATGCTTTTGCTGCTGGTATTTTTCCCCTCCAAAAAGATGCAGCCATTCCAAAAATGTAACACTACATGCATTGTAGCACTTCTCCCCATGACTCTGACCCAAGGCAGGGAAAAGAACAAAAAATGCACGCTGGTGCCAATTTTATAAGGGGACGTTATCAGGAAAAGTCCAAAAACATAGCTGCTTTATAAGGGCAACATAGCTGCCGGTGTGTCTTTTTAACAGACTCCCAGAACCGGCCCCAAAAGTCCACACCCACTTCCATCTCATCCTCCTCCAAAAGGACATAAATATGTGTATCCTGCACTTGTATATTTTACAAAATCCAAGACTTCCAAGTGAACCTCACAGCTCCCCCTGCAAAACCTATGCACACATCTCAGACAGAAGTGGGCACACTTATCCCCTACGCCCTTTTTACAGGCACCTATATGGCCACTCAATTTTACAACATCTCTTTTGTGAGGAAAATATGGATAATGCTGTATTCAGTTACCACCACTGTAAAAGCAACCGCACAAAAAGTGGGCAATTGTCAGACCATTGGGGGTCGTCTATAAATATACAATGTTGAGCGGCTTTTGAAAATGATCCCCAACCTCATGGCTGAATTCTCGGCTTCTATCCAAGCAGGAACTGGCTACAACCTTCTCCTGACTCTGCTCCTATGGAGGTGTCTGATGGTGATGCAGCACTGCTACGCCAACGAGCGCCTGTCTAGGCCATGAAGCCAGGACGCAGCCACAGATCCCTGAGCATCCCAGTCTACTTTAGAGAACTGTATAGTTATGTCTGATGTCGCATCACAGATAGAACCAAAAAAAAAACAACTCTGTGGAGTGACGATGTTCCTAAATGGACTTTATTTGAAAGTGTCAAAGTTGCAAAGGTACACCGAAATCGTCCACATAAAAGCCTTAAAGGACTTAGTCTGCTAGGGATACAGGATCCAAAACAGTCCGCGTTTCGACAAAAAGTCTTCTTGGTGAGCCGGAAGTGAGGCTTTTTGTCGAAAGCGGACCGTGTATCCCTAGCGGACTAGGTCCTTTAAGGCTTTTATGTGGATGATTTCAGTGGACCTTTGCAACTTTGACACTTTCAAATAAAGTCCATTTAGGAACATCGTCACTCCACAGAGGTTTTTTGGGTTTTCTCTGGATTTTCTTCTTTGTGGATATTATCAATGCAAGATCCAACACGCTTATGTCCACCAAAGGGTTAATCCTGTCCTATCTGTGATGCAAAAAAAGCCAAAAGGAATTGTCCTTTTGGCTTTTTTTGCATCACAGATAGGACAGGATTAACCCTTTGGTGGACATAAGCGTGTTGGATCTTGCATTGATAAATGAGACCCCACACGGTTCTGACTGCAGAGGAAAGCCAGCAAGTAAGAAGCAGCGCTCAGGACAGCAAACAGACCTCTGACCCCCCCCCCATTAGCCACAAATCTGCCTTGGGAGGCATTGAGGAGCAAATGCAGAAACTCAACCCCGCAAGTCCACCCTGCCTGAAGAATGAGGTAACCTTTCACAGCCTAGGCATCTGCCTAGGGAGGCGTCGGAGCAGCTCTGCTCTCGCCCCCCTTTTGGGGTATCCGCCTGGGCTTCCCCTCACCGTTGGCGCACGCGGCCTGGCAGAGGGCGACGGAGCAGGGCACGTCCTCGCGCAGGTAATGCTCCCGCACCACGCGCACCGCCTTGCCCTTGTAGGTGCGCAGGAGCAGCAGCTTCTCCGTCTTGTGCATGGCGCGCGCTCGGCTCGCGCTACACTGTAGCCGGCGCCCCATTGTGACGTCACAAAGGGCCGGAAGAGCTTCTGCCCCGACAGAGAGGCTCCGCCCCCAGAAACTAGCGCTGCGTCGAGTCCCCAGCCGTAGACGCCCCACCCACCCCTGCAGCCAGAGCCCCTCGCAAGCACCTGGCTGCAGTCACCCCGGCCGCCAGAGGGCGCTGCATCTAGCTCGGTCCCCGAAAAAACCGGCATTTGGCTATAGCCCAATGCAAAACCCGGGACTGGAGAATGACAGAGCGGACACATTTTTCCAATCCCTGCAAGCTCCGTCCTCCAATGCACAAGCCTCAAACTCTTTAAAATCACAAGTAGCAACATTCTAGAGCTCAGATTGTGATGTCATTATGCCTCATTCCACCAATGCCTAAGCTCCGTCCTCATCTGCACAAACCTCAAACACTTTCAAATCCTAAGTAGCAACGTTCTAAAGCTCAGGTTGTGATGTCATAATGCCTCATTCCACCAATGCCTAAGCTCCGTCCTCATCTCCACAAGCCTCAAACTCTTTAAAATCACAAGTAGCAACATTCTAGAGCTCAGATTGTGATGTCATAATGCCTCATTCCGCCAATGCCTAAGCTCCATTTTGGCAGGTTACCCGCAGCTAGCCGTGGCTAGCCACGGGTAACAACCACCATGTCATTCTCTAATCATAATCACAAAAGTGATCATATGTCTCTTTAGCTATAAATGACAATATTATTATTAAGACTTAGCCAAAAGGAAAGATTTAGAAACTATAAAGAGTTTTACCTCATGCAAAATTGTCATTTCTTTAATAAGACATTAACTATTTTTTCTGAGGCCCTCCAAGTACCTACAAATCCAAAATGCGGCCCTGCAAAGGGTTTGAGTTTGAGACCACTGCTTTAGACTATTATCCCACTGCTGCTACTTAAATATGATCCATGGTGGTGGTGGTTGATGGGGCAAGTGAGGTTCTTATTTCACAACTTTTGTGATGAGCTTATATTGCAGCTTTTATCATAGCCACTGGGAGGCGCTGTGACTCTGACTTTAAACTCACAAAAGGTCACTTGATTATGGACTCTTTTTCAGAAACTTCTGCCTTATAGCTTGGCATTCGGGCAGTGTGTTTCTCTTTTGAACTGCCGTTTTTCATCAAAATGAAATAAATAATGATACATTTTCATGGGAAAGAATTTTCTGCACAGCACAGGACACGATGAATCTTTCAATTTACAATTTCCTTACCATTAAAAAGAGCTGACCATACCAAAATATGCTCTTTGGTGGGAGGCTTGATGAGAACAGCATGGACAAGTTATCCTGGGTACCTGAAACAACTCTCCCAATGCATGTGGTGGAAGCTTAATTGAAGTTGGCATGGTGCAAGCAAAGAGAATAAAAAAAAGAAGTAAGAAAGAGTTCAGTACATAACCAGGTGGGTGGTGAGTTGCTACCACTGTAAATGTTAGCAGAGAAAGACCCACACAGTTCATCCAGTCTGCCTTTCAAGTTTATTTGCTATTTCATATACCGCTTTTCTTGAAGTCTAAGCAGTTTACATTTCAGTTTAAAAATATAAATTAAGGGTAATAAAAACAGAGACTACAATAAACAACAGGAAAAAAATTGACACATAAGGAGGGAAGGTAATAAAAGTACAATTTTTAAAAGAAAAGAGAGAAAAAAAGGATGACATGGGGGGGATAGGATTACGAAAACGTGGACACATGCGTGAGAGGGAATGGCGCCTTATATTGCGTCAGTGTCTTTGAACAGAAATGTTTTAAGATTTGATTTGAATTTGGAGAGACAATCTTCCTGTCTCGGATTAGTAGGAAGGGCATTCCATAAAGTTGGAGCCACAACCGGTTTTACGTGTGGTTTCCTGAAACAATTTGGCGGATTGAAAGCAGGTTTGGTTGAGTGGATCAAAGTCATCTCGAAGTTGTGTAAGGAAATGCCGGGGAATGTAATGAAGCCAAGGTGCATCTTTTAATAGAGCTGTGACATGATGATCATTTTGACAGCTGTGTTTTGTATAATCTGAAGTCTCCTGTGTGATTCCTTGATAAAGAGGACGACAATAATCTAGAAGACTGGCATCACAACCAGGACAGCTGGAAATGTGTTATAGAGGCAGTTCCATGTCACCTAAGGCCGATCAAAGCTTTTGGGGCTTTCTATCCCACCCATTAGGGAAACCATCTCGGAGAGGGAACTGGAGTGGTGTTGCATGATGATAAATGACAGTGTGGGGTTTGAGGCGAAGACTTACTTCCAGTTGAAAGTGAGGACAGTTTCATTAAGGTCTTGCTTAAAACGGTCTAGCCACTGGTCTGGCACCCAATTATTTAATAGATTAATTTTCTTTTGCCAAGCCAATGCGTTCTCGAAATTCCTTTGCTCTTTTTACTTTTTCATCAGCTAAAGGTTGCCAGTTCAAAAAATATAATCAATGCCTTTTTTCCTTTCAAGCAAGCAGCTACTAACATTTTAGGAAGCAATTGAAGACGTGGAGGGGCATAATCGAAAGGAACGTCTAAGTCCATTTTTGTCCAAGTCGCAAGTCGTCCAAAGTAAAAAATAGCTTAGGACACATTTTAAAAAAATACGTCCAAATTTTTTTTTTTGGTTTTGAAAATCGTCTAACTGTGCGCCCTGCTGATCTCATCGTCCAAGCCACTAAATTGTCCATCTTTATACCACATTTTCGTCCAACTTTTCATCCAAGTCAAAAATGCCTAGAACAAGTCCTGTTGGATATGGGAGGGGTTTGCAAAGTGATGGACCGAACACCCAGACATGGCACCTAATTAGTGGGGTACCTTACAGGGCACTGCTGTGAACTTCACAAAAAAGTGTGCCATGACATCATCTCACTACAGCTCCCTTATAGGTTACAGTGAGCCCCCCAAACCACCTCCAGAATCCCCTAGACCCACTTATCTACCACCCCAATAGCCCTTATGGCTTCAGGAGCCACTTATATGCCAGTACAAAAGGGTTTTGGGGGTTATAGGGGAGTGCACATGTTTCAGTATCAATGCAAGGATTACAGGGGTTTATGGGCATGGGGTCTCCTCTCTATGGATCCCTAACCCACCCCCAAGATGGCTTAAGACACCTCTAAGCAGGACGACTAGGCTTTCCCATGCTGGGCTGCCAGGTGATGATGGTCTGGAGGCTGAATTTTAAAGCTGTGATTACGATTTTTATGGGGGGGGGGGGGTTGGTGATCACTGGGGTAGTGTGTGGGGGTATGTATTATGTGTTTGCAGTGCTTATCTGGTGACTTTAGGTGGGTTTTGGGGACTTAGACCATGTTTTAAATGGTCTAAGTCACAACGTCCAAGTTCCGTCGATCCTGGGCTATATAACTTTCGGTTATACATGCTGTATGACTAAGTCTAAGCCAGCCCATGTCCCGCCCAACTCCCGCCCTCGACACGCCTCCCAAAACACCCTGTTTAGCTTTGGACATTGAGCGGCACTATGAAGACCTTAGGTCATTTTTAAATACGTCCAAAACCCAGTTTTATTATCGGCGCTTGGATGTTTTTGAGAAATGTTCATCCAAGTGCCGACTTAGGCCGGTTTTTGGACATTTTTCTCTTTTGATTATGAGTCTCATACTGTATTTGTTTTCTAAATTGTAGGGTACTGAAATATTTTATTCAATTGTTATACTTCTTAATTTTTGTGAACCGCATAGAACGCACCGGTTATGCAGTATAGAAATTGATTTTTATGTTATGTTGAAGGTGTTGGCTAACCTTAACTGAGGATTTTGAGGAAATTTCTAATGCCACCAGCAGCAAGATGGTCACTGTGAGGTACCAGAACCTCTGATGCTTTTTGGTAAAGCCAACACATCAGGGCTCTTTTTTGTGTGTCTGCCTGTTATTTACCCTCTGTTTGATTCTATCTTTCAGGTTATGAATTCATATCATCCATGTGGGCAGCTTCATAGCAGGTATTTGTCAAGAATATTCCCATCATTTGCTGAACGTAGGATAATGTGATCATTAATGCAAAGGAGAGAAATATAAAGCCACTACTTTCTACTTAGAATATCCTTTCTTATACCTTGCAGCAACAATAACAATCTGGAGAATGATACGCTGTCTATTAAGATGTTTTAATGTGCACGGTGTTGGCATTGTAAGTAGCACTCTACACTATAATATGTATGATTATTTTAATATTTTTACTGCTGTAATCATTTATTGCCTGTGTCCATGCTATACTTGCTGCATTCTGCCTTAGGTTAATTTCTTGAAAGAAGATAAAGAAATGTGTGATTTCATATTTCTAAATATATTGAATGGATTTTAAAATTGTGCATCCTAGCCATATAAAACGGATCACAGAGGAAACAAACACAATCTCTTTTCCTGTCTATGGGAGTCCGGCACTGTTAAAACACACTCAAACGCACTTTCAACAGCCACTGATCGTTCCTACAGATTTTCCGTACGGAGTACTTTTGAAAAATGACCAAAGTCAAATACATTTCATAGGCTATAAAATCACAAAATATTATACATTCAGGGACTTGTTTCATATGAGAAATTTGATATTGGAAACTAATATAACCATCCGGGACTGCTTGGTGGGACAGGGTGTGATTCATGGACCAAGAGCTCTTCCACACACTGAGAGCTCTCAGGGCTTCCTGCCCAAGACTGTAAATGTCATAGAGCAAATGAATCAACCACAGACATACTGCCTCCTTCTTCCCACCTCAAATGCCGTTCTTTTTCCACTTCTGTCTGACTTTTAGGATTCTGTACTGGGAGGATTAATTTGCTAATGCTTATTCCATTTGAAAATATCATCTTCAGAATATTCTGACAGGAATATATGATTTAATGCCTTTTGCATTTCTAAATTGTTTACCTTTGATTTGTTGTTTAGTCAACTACCGTGGAATGGATCGTTTCTTCTAATGCCCTCAACGGTTGAAATCTGATCTAATATGTCTATTTATGCTGATTTGGTATATTGACATCTTTTATGAGGGGGATGTAAATGGAGTTGTCAAGTTATGTCTATGTTATATGTATGGAAATCGTAGGGAGCACAAGATACCACGTATGTGATATGGAAACCACAAAGTTGTATGTGGTATATAAGTTTTTAAAATACATAAAATAAATATTCAAACATAATATGGTCTTGTTCATTGTGATGCTGAGTCACACTTTCAGACATGTGGATAAATCACTGTTAAAAAGACACAATGTATGCCTCTATTTTCAGAATTTGTCTAACAGCTTCTAAGACCTCCTCTAGCCTAGTGGTCAGTTTCAGCACTGCAGTCAAGTTACTGAAGGTTTGGAGGCTTATAGCGTCTTGTTTGGTTCCTGAGGAAGGGCCGGTGCTCCCTGAAACCAAGCCTGGTCGAACCCTGGAGATTAGAGGAGAGTTTGAGAAGAAATTTTTCCCTCCCCCGACCTTCAATGCCTTAAGAATGGGACGATTTGACTTTTTGTCAGCTGCTGTAACTCTTTTGGCTTGAGGTGAGGGGCAGGAATTCCACTGTGACTTAGATGGATAGCAATTGCCCTCTACAAGTTCATTCACTGTTGTTGTTTACACACAGTATGTCCCTACAATGGTGTGGGGCTAAGTTGTGAGTTTACCTCACCTTGGAAAAAAACCCAGCCTCTTCTTTTTCAACTTTGTACTGCCTCAAGCTTGTAACCTCACACTGAAGACATACTTCACCATTATTCTATCATTCTGACATAGTTGGCTTCCTCCCCTTCACCTTTTGGCAAATACTGCTCCGTTTGTGACTTAATAGCTTATAAGAGGTACAATGTATGTCCCAAAGACGGCCATTTTCAATATGACATCAAAGTCCGAGTTTGCTCATTTTGAGATGTTTGTACTAAAATTGGGTAGAAAAAAATGGCCATTTTTGAAACGTCCATCTTTTTTTTCCTCCACAAATGACCTTTCTAGACATGTTCATCCTTAGTGCATTTATCTTTTTAGAACATTTTTTAAAAATAAAACACACAAAACAAGCCATTGGGATGAAGGAGTCAGCATTTTTAGCAGACTGGCCTCAAAAACATCCGAGCAGAGCAATGGCGCACCTACAGTGAACTTCACATGAAGAGACATCTCCCCATAAGCCCCTTACAGTGTATGGGGGGCCCTCTAAAACTCACCAAAACCTACTGTTCCTAACTGTATAACCCCCCAATAGCCCTTATGACTGCAGTTGTCACCTACATGTCAGTACAGTAGGGTTTTGGTGGGTTCACACTTTTTACCACAAGTTACAGTAGGATATGGGCCTGGGTCCCCTTCTCTGGAGGCCACTGCACTGCTAGGACTGGCCATACCAGCTACTGCTGTCACACAGACAGATATATACTGTTTCATTCAAATCTTTGGGAGGTGGAAGGAGGTCAGAAGATGCACAATGTAGAGGCTAGGCTATGCTTACTGTTTTTATGCAGGCCACTTACTTTCCTCACACAGAGCTAAATCCTCTTGCATGCCTGGTAAATTTTATACTGTTTATTTTCCCTGAGGGCAAGTCATTTTATCTGCTTGTGCCAGAGTTCTAATCTCTGGTCCATTCACCTACTCTCTGTGTGACCTTGGGTAAGTCCTTTTATCTCCCTCTGCCTCATCTCTAATCCCAGGACTATTGCAGGCTGTTGTGACCTTCCATAAATCTCTTTGTCCCTGTGCCTCACTTCTGATCCATGATGCTTCCTACGATTCTCTGTGGGACATGAGGCAAGTTTTCCCTTTCTCGTCTTATTTACTATCAATAACTTGTATTTTTTTCCTTTTGTATTATATGTTTTTTCAGGTTAGTCGTATTTATTTGGTTTGTTTCCCCCAGAAATTTGTAATTTTACTGTTTTGTACATCACTTAGAATTTTGAATAAGCAATTAATCCAATCCATAATTGATTCAGTCCGGGTTTTGTCTCATTCAGTCTCTATGGGAAAAAAGGTTCAGTGAATGACAGTGTTCCGTGAGCAATATTATGGAAGGATGAAAAGGAAAAGTTTGTCTTTTTTTTGCAGGTAACACTAAAAGCTATCACAGAGTGAACATGTCTGAGGGTGTGGATGATTTGCAAAAATGTAAGAAAGTTTAAGGAATTGTGCCTAAATTTCAGTACTGAAAACTTTGAAGTAATATTCAACCAGCCTTTGTACATACAGAACTTTAAAGATTGAGGGGTTGTCGTCAGCTGCTGGTAGTTAGCGTTTTATTAAAAGCTGGCTACTGCCAACTCTGAGGAGTGTGTCTATCTATAGCTTCATCAAAAGAAATAGTACGATGTGATACCCACCAGGAGTAGCCCCAACGCTCTGGAATTTACTCCCAGAGGAGCTTCATCTAATTCCAGACAGCAGGTAAAAGCCTTTAATACATGGGGTGATTGACTAGACGCTCCTTCTGCACCAGGGCTAGCTTGCCACATACACTAGCCAAACCAGTTCCCTATAACTTGTTTAACTATAAAAACAGCTTGCCTTGAGTTTATCCCATCTTGTCCCCATCTAATATCTGCATTTGACCCCTCAGCTAAAGGATAAGTTGTACTGCAGAAAAGCATTAGCGTCATATCTCTGTTATGAATGTTCTGATCTGTGCTTATTAGATGCTTCATAAGTGTTATATCTCCCTTTTAGTATGTATTTTATCTCTCTCATTTGAATTTCACGGCTGTTGATAAACATTTTTTTAACTGTTTCATGGTAGTCTTATTAACATCGTGTTTCCCTGAATATAAGACAGTGTCTTATATTAATTTTAGGCCCAAAAAACGCACTAGGTCTTATTTTCGGGGTATGTACATATCATCTCACCCTTCCTTTCCTTCACCCCAATTCTTCCTCTTTCCTTTTTCTCCCCCACATGTGCAGCATCTTTTCTCTCCTCCCTCCCATCCCTCGTGCAGCAGGACCCTTGCCCAGCTTCTATCCTTCCCACCCTCCCATCTGCTCTTACTGTGGGTCCACATAGCAAAATGGCTGTCACTGTTCGTAGGCCCAGAATGTCAGAAGGACTTACACGAGGTTACAGGATCTTTATTACAGAAACAATAACTGCACCTTCTCATTGATTCGGTCAGCTTTAAGAACTGACCTATCTTTCAGATTTAGTGTGAAATCAGTGTTTGGTTTCTGAAAGTTTCTCCTCTTGGCCCTCTCCCACCATTACAGATTTCACTTGTGAATAAATGATGATTTGGAAATGGATGTGACCCAAGCAGTTGTGGATCATTCATTGCACATTAGGGTGTAAAAGGTCTTTTTAAACAAGTGGAGAAAGCTTGTGGTCATTCTTCCCATCCCCCAAGTTTGTCTGTGTGCAGCCTGGAGGGGGAAGGTCTGTTGGTTTGGAAAGAATAATACTGTATAATGAAACAAAGTGTGTCAATGCATCTAACCATTATATATCACTGTCAACAGATTTCAAAAGATGGATTTTATAGTTTGACCACAGGATACTGCTGTCCAAGGCAACAGGTATTGCTGTGTTTCTCCATCACGAGGACGTCAAATACTTAGCAACCAGTAGCCAACTACATGCTTTCAATTCACCAGGCGTCAAGCATCACCATACATAGCAACCATGAAGAAAGCTATACTGTAGGGTTAGTCACAATAAAATGTACACACAATGCACATCTTAATCACGAAAAGATAGTCCAGCAGGGATAGGAGTGTGCCAACAGTGGTGAGCGAAGCGTGCAAAGCAAGCCTCATGGAATGATTTACAATCTGCGTGTGCATGTATGTTTCTATCTTCCATATGCATGCATTTGTGTGTCTGTATTTCATTTGTAACCTCTTCCAGCATAAAAGATTTATTTTCTAGGGATGCTTAGTAAGGGATGGTTATGTTGGCAAGTGCTCAAAATTTAGGGGATGCTCTTTGACACAGCCATAGGCAAAACATGATTAATGTTGGCTCATTGTCCCCAGTCTGACATTTAAGACAGATGAGTACACTTAGAGATTTTCTTAAAGACAACTGAATAAATCAATTTTGTATTAAAGTGACATAATATGTATAAAGGATATTTTAAGCAAAGCAAAGGATTTAAGACGATGAGAGTGCAAAAAACCTTGTTTAAGCACGAAAGCTCATATGGGGCACTCCAGTTTCTATAGTTAAAAGACTAAATATCTGGGGATGTTTGATTATATGCATTTTATGTGTATCACAATGATATGGAGAGGCAACAGAATATCGTTTTGGTTGGATGGGCCACATAAACCGCCGTGCGCCTCATCTTTGGCCTAAAGAAATGGGAACATGTCACCCCATTCTACCACCAACTCCACTGGCTGCCTTTCGAGTCTAGAGTCCTTTACAAATTCGCATGCTTCTGTTACAGGGCGGTAAATGGTTCCTCACCAAGTTACATCAACCCTCACTTCAACCTCTACCGCACCAACAAGAAATCCCGTCGTATTCAGCTGTTCGCCTTCCCCTCACCCAAACTTTGTCACTTCAAAAGATTCCTTGATAGAACTTTCGCCTTCCAAGCTGCCAAGCTGAACCCATGGCTAGCACAAATGATACTAGAGGCCCCCACTTACCTCAGCTTCAGAAAATCACTTAAAACTTACCTATTCCGCAAACAAGACCCAAACTGTACCCCCCCCTGACAATTTCTCCCCAATCCGGCCCCCTTATGAGGCCTTCCCCCCTTTTTTCCCCTCTTTCCGCATCCTCTGTCTAGTTCAAATAAAGCTGATAAATAATTGAAACTCTGTTATTCTGTACTTCAAATAACAAATCTGTAATTCTGACAAATAATTGTAAATCTGCCTGTCTAAGCAGACCCTAATGTAACTCAATGTAAACCGCCTTGAACTCGCATGGGTATGGCGGTATATAAAAATAAACTATTATTATTATTATTATTATAAACTAATGGGATTTGATTTGAACTGGGCATTCCTGGATATCCAACTCAATTTCTCTAGTTGTTGATACCGAGTTGGCCATGATCCCTTCCCTGTGGCCCATCCCTATTCTATGCCTGCGAAGATGGGGTGAGGAGAGGCAGAAATTCCATGTGTGATGGGAGAGAGAAACTACTACCGTCCTTCTGGCCAGAATGATCAGAAATGGCACTGAATAATCAGCCCTGGAAAAAAATGGCACTGTTTATAGACTAGCACTTAGAGAAGATTCCCGCACCCAAAGTTGGTGTAGATACTGGAGGTCAACTCTTGGCATTTGGGGAGCGAGAATGATACTATTCTAGAACAGGGCACCCAATTTTTTTGGAATGCCCCTGCCCCACCCCCTTTTGAGTTGTGCACTAGAGGATTTGAGCGCTGTTGTTATAGAACTGTGCGCAGGAAGATTGCATGCAAATTAGCTGTAATAATTGATTGATAAATCACTTCATTGCAAGATAGTGGCTCACAAGCTAACTCATATGGGCACACATCTTTGATTTTTTGGCACCATATATAGAAGGGCATTTTCAATATGACATCTAAATCCGAATTTGGACATTTTGGGGAAAACATCCAAATATCCAGTAGAAAAAAATGACCATTTTCAAACCAAAGAAATGTCTTCTTTTGTTTAAAAAAATTACCATTTTCTAGATGGGATATATTTATTTATTTATTTCGATTTTTATCCCGTCCTCCCAGTAGCTCAGAATGGTTTACAAGTAAACATTCACAATGGAGTGAATTGGACATACAAGATTATACAGTAGATTTAAATACTTGGACATACGAGACTGTGCAACAGTGTAAATATAGAGACTATACAGCAAATTAAGAACAGTAGTTTAAATATAAGTAGTTTAGTTTAGATACAAGTTATTTGAGTATAGGCTGAGAGTGGACTATACAGAAATTTAGGCAGAAGATTAGAATGGAGAAGAAGGGTAAAGGTGGGGTTTCAGGGGGTTGGGTGTAGACTGAGGGTGACCTTTAGTTGAAGAGGAGGGTCTTTACCATTTTCCGGAATGTCATTAGTGAGTTCTGTAGCCTGAGTTGAGGGGGGAGTTGGTTCCAGAGTTGGGGAATGAAGTGGCTGTAAGAGCATTTGCGGGCGGTTTCTAAGAGGAGGGACCTTCCGGGGGGAATGCATAGGCGTATCTCCGTTTCTGAGCAGAGGGTGCGGGTGGGGATATAGGAAGGGGTCCGCATTCTTAGCAGACTGGCCACACAGACATCCCAGGAGAGCAGTGGGGCACCCTAGAGGGCACTGCAGTGAACTTCACATAAAAGCCCCTTAGAGTGTATGAGCAGCCCTCCAAACCCCACCCGAAAGTTACTGTACCCAACTGCACACCACTCCAATCACCCTTATGCCTGCAGACGTCACCTACATGTAGGTCCAGCAGTACTTGGATGGGTTGTAGAAGGCTCAAATATTCCACCACAAGTGTAGTATTTAAGAGTGGGATAGGGGCCTGAATCCCTATCTCTGGGGTTGATCACATCACCCACTAGGCTACTCCAGGAACCCGTTTGCTGTCATACAGGCTGCTAGGTACTGTTTCTTTCACATCTTTGGGAGGTGGGAGTAAGTTGGTGACCTCTGGGGGAGTAAGGGCGGTCATGCCTTAATCCTTCCAGTGGTCATCTGATCAGTTTGGGCACCTTTTTGGCACGTACTTGTTATCGAAACAGGCCTATCCTAAAATGTCCAGTTTTGCCCTGGATTTTCTCTACAATGCTTTACATATTATTGCAGAAAAACATCCAAATCATAAGCCCACCCTAGTCCCCCAACATGCCCCCTATGAGATTTAGATGTGCTGCCTACGAACTGTGTAGAAAAGCATCTGAAATATGTGTTTTGAAAATAGTGATCTGGTCATTTTAGCATGAAAAAGCATCTATGACATTTTGGGGAGATTTTTCTCTTTTGCAAATGAGGGGCATGAGGGTACAGTAATTCTAAATAAATCACCTAACGTACTTGATTGTGCAGGTTATATTTACTCATCTGGCTTGAGGGGTGGGGCCTCCCAAATGACTGGTGTGAAAATTAATGCCCAGTTAGGCACTTAGGGGCTGATTCCATAAACGGTGTCTAAATTGGCCGGCACCTAGAAAAAATGGCTCCGACTGCATGACAATCACGCTTAGGCGCAGTTTACAGAATTGCGGCTAGCAAAACACAGAGATTTAAAGAGAAACATTCACACATTCAGATGGACTGCAAATCATTCCACGTAGGTGCCTGAAACGTAGGCCAGGCTTTTAAAGGCCTGTATTTCAGGCCTGTGTTTAAGGAAAATCATGCTTCCAAGTTTCCAAGTTTTATTTACATCTATGCAGTTTACAGATCAAAATACAGTTTACAAAATCTAATAGAAATTAGAAATACAATCTATAATAGGACAGTAAGAAACAGTTTCGGATCAAAGTTTTTACTCTGTCTTCCATAAGCATCCACGGAAAGAAATGTTTTTACGTGATTTTGAAATTTTTCGATGGTAAGTTCCATTCAAATATGCTTTGGAATCACATTCCATAATTGTGGCTTAGAATAAGAATGGTACCTATCCCCCAATTAAAAATGTTTTAAGTCAATTATTGAGACTATTAAGAGCAATTTGGAAATGCAGCGGTGAGCATGTTTAAGGCGGTAGCATGGAATGAGCATATAAAGCCAATATTGAAAAGTCTCCATTGGTTGCCAATTCAATGTATTTAATGCAGCCATTGAAACAATACATACCTTCTCGAACGCTAAGGCCAGAATCTGCCATGAGGCTATCAACAGAGGAGCTTGGTGAAACTCATCAGAAAAAGACACAAGCAACAGCCATTTCTGTGGCGGCTCCTCTGAAACGGAATATCTGAGGCTATGTAAAGACAAGATGCCTTTTAAGAAGCATCTAAAAGCATATTTGTTTATGAAAGCCTTTTGCTAGGTAGCGATGTTTCAGATTTTGACAATCTGTTTTATTGAAGTCTTATTAGCCATGTGCTAGTTTTAGTAACAGAAAAGTTTGTTTAAAGATGCCTTTGGTCTAAGATGTATCCTGATGCATCTTAATTTCTGAACATCTGCTTAACCCCCTGTCTCCCCCCTCATGTTCTTTCCTTCTCCCTTCTTTTCTATATTAATTGTAGTTCTTCCCCTTAGCCCGTTGTGTCCTTTGCCTCATTGTATTTTGTGTATCAAAGTATTTTGTATAATTTGTGTTTTTTTTAATGACATTGTCTATGTTTAATTTACTATGTTTTTATAGATGGATTTACCTTTGTAGGTACTTTATCTTTGTAAACCGCCTAGAATTCTGATTAGGTGGTATAACAAATTTTAATAAAACTTGAAATTTGTAGATAATGTTTTACATGACTTTGTATGTTTACATTGTAAGCCGCTTAGGCCTTAAGTGGTGAAGAAATGTTTACAATAAATAAATAAGTTGAACCACATTTTGGGCTCCTTTTACTAAGCTGCCTTAGCGTTTTTAGCACACCCAGCATTTTTAGTGTGTACTAATCCCGCACTACGCGGCTAGAACTAATGCCAGCTCAATGCTGGCATTAAGATCTAGCGTGCGTGGCAATTTAGAGCGCACTATTCTGCGCGTTAAAGCCCTAACGTGGCTTAGTAAAAGGAGCCCTTTGAGTATCAAGTTACCCCGTATTTATAAGGATAATAGTATTCTACTGGCCTCATGGAAAACTTTAAAATTATTAATAATTTAACATCTGTACCAGTGCAACAATCCACGTGTCAATCCTTATGGTTGAATGCCAAGATTCAAATTGGCGAATCTAAGATCCTCTGGAAACATTGGTTGCAGGCAGGTATAAGTACTTTGGATGATGTATTATCAAATGGGAAAATACTTGATTTTTCACAACTGCAACAATCATTCGGCATTACAAAGTCTCAAGCATATAAGTGGTTGCAGCTGAAGCATGCCATTCAGAAAGGGTTCCGTGATTGGCGAAATTTAAATAATTAGTATAGCTTTCCAGGCCTATGTTTCTAGACAGATTTCCTAGGACATCAGGCTGCCAAGTGGTATAAATTAATATCGGAATATTTGAACAAGAAACCAAAAACGAGCCTAAGGGATATTTGGAGCATTGAGATAAAGCAAGAGATTTCTGCTACTCAATGGCCATGGATTTGGTCTTGGAGGATGAGATGTACAGCGCCAGCACCTATGAGACAAACCTGTTTTTTTTCTGTTATATAGGATTTTTTGGACTGCTGTTTGTTTGCAGAAGTTAAATAGTTCAAAGTCTAATAGATGCTGGCACAGTCATCTTGAAATAGGGACCTGTTATACTATTGCCCCTTAATACTCAGCTTCTGGAAGTCGATATGGGTTGCAATTAATAAGATACTGGACACTTCCATTCCAATGTCAATTTGTAGCATCTTTCTAATCATTGTAAACTGCATAGAACTTCATGGTCCTGCGGTATTTAAACTGTTATTATTATTATTATTATATTGTTCTATTTGTAACAATATTATAGTCCAAGAATCCAATTTCTGCAGCTAAGAATAGATTACTTCTTGTCATGACTGGGATTGCTATACAGATGATCACAAAAAAATTGGAAGAATTGGGATAGACTGAATCATATCCTTTGGTGGGAATCCTTGTGTTTATTCTATCGATATGAACGTATGAATTTGGAATTAACTGGTCATTGTAAAAAATTTAATGCGATTTGGGTTCCATTAGCAAATTTTGTAACAATCATTCCATTTTTCATAGAGGTTTAGACACATCTGGGAGGGGGAGGGGAAAGGTATTTATATGACTATTTGTTAGTTATAAGTGCTGTTGTATTTTTTTAATAAATAGAATGAAGGGGGAAAGGGAAGGGATCAAGGGGGAATGGATAGAAAGGAATGGATTAGGTATATAGAAATATATTTTGGAAGAATGCTAAAAAAAACATGTATGGAAATATTGTTATTGTGAATTTAATTGTAACGAATATCTCTTTGGATCTTTTCCATCAAATGTTCTAAATGAACGCACTTTGTGAATGTTTTTAACATATTGCGGTATTTTTCCTGGGACATGAGATCAGGGACGACTTTTCTTGCACAACTCCATAGTCGAGGCTGTTCTTCAGAGCCTCTTCCGGTCAACGGCCGGGAGTTGGCGCGAAGCGAGCCAACGGTCGCGGGCAGGGCGCGAGGCGGCGGCAGGAGCAGCAGCCGCCTCGCGAGCCGGCGTGACGTCAGGAGGCTCGCGTGCCGCTGGAAGTTTTGCCGAGCCGCGCGCTCGAGGCTGGCACGCGCCGCCCGGCTCCTGCAGCTGCCGCCTCCTCCTCCTCCTCCTCGCGCAGGGCGAGGGACGCGCTGGGCGCGAGGCAAGTCTTGAACTTTCTCCGGCGCGATTGGGCAACGCTGACTGGACTGGGGGGAGCCGCTGAGCCGAAGACGGACGCGTTTGCTTTGCTCGCTTTGGTGCCGAAGGTGAGAAGCATGATTTGCAAAAGAATTCGCATGCAAACTACTTGTTATAGTCTTTTTCATTGAATGAAACTTGTAACATCA
Source organism: Geotrypetes seraphini (assembly GCF_902459505.1). NCBI lineage: Eukaryota > Metazoa > Chordata > Amphibia > Gymnophiona > Dermophiidae > Geotrypetes > Geotrypetes seraphini. The sequence goes on along the minus strand of NC_047097.1, from coordinate 73,510,175 downwards.
TTCTTGGAGCAATTGCCATCAAACAAACGGGGGTTTTTTCTTCAGAATGTTCTTATGTCACCTTTAGAAATGGAATTGGAAGCTATTGTCTTCTTTTTGAAGGTGTGGCCACATCTGCTTGAACCCTTAACTGTTTCTTGATGAAGGATGACCTGAATATGATTGGCCAAGTTAGGGGAAGGAGAGGAGAGGAGGAGGTGAAGCAGTGATGGCCACAGGCTGGATTTAGGATCCAGAAGCAGCCTTGATTGTGGAATCCTCTGGACAGGCTTGTGATTGAGGGGTGAACTTAGCAAAGTGGCTTACTGCTTTTTTGGACTTGGTATGTTATGTTTGCATGCTGGCTTTTCTTACATATACCCAATTGTCTTGAACTAGGTGACTCTCCAGCTTTTCCTTTTCTAAGTTCTTCATGAGAAAAGTACAAACCAAAAAGAAAAACAGTAAACAGAGAGAACTACAGATTCTAGCTAGTTTGACCTCTTTGCAATCTTAGCCATTTTATTTGCAGTATAAACCACATAGAATGGAATTCCCATAAAGGTGGTGTAAAGTCCAAGGACCATCATGAGAACTTGTAAATCTTGTGATCAAGCTGACCAAGTACCACTTCTATTATTCAGACAAGCTCTGAGTAGTCAAATTTGTCTGAAATTTGGCAGGACAGTCTCTTCTATCACTTGCTAGTGAAACCTAGCCACAGAAAAAGACACCATGGAGGCCTAAATCTGCAAAAACAGAGGTTGGCACATTTTCAATTTTAATATTTTTACCAAGATATATGTCATTTTGTGGAATACTAAGGCAATCAGCTGTTATAATAGCGGATGTTGAAAATCTGGGCTCTCTATTTGCACTGGCATTCATTGAGAGGAGATTTATTGTCTGTCCAGACAAGGGATTCCTTTTACAAAGGTGCACTAGGGCCTTAACGCGCGTTAAATTCCCGAGCGCGCTAGCCATTACCGCCTCCTTTTAAGGAGGCAGTAGATTTTTGGCTACCACACGCTATAGCGCGTGGTAATTTTGTGCGTGTGCTAAAAACCCTACCGCGCCTTCGTAAAAGGAGCCCTAGGTCTACAGGCTCCGGACACTTATTTATTTATTTAATTTTAGCTATTTATATACCGCCTATATGTTTTATATATATTTTTTGATTCTTCTTTATTTCTAAACAAGTGATTAATCCTTGAGTATTTAATATATAAAATTGCAATAAATAAAAAATTAAAAAAGAGAACCTCCCCCCAAACAAAAAAGCCCTAAAAATGCCACATTCAATCTGGGCTTAGTGCTTGGGAAAGTCATGCGTTAACCTATGTTAAGCCCAAATTTTACCACAACTTAGTAAAAGGTCACCTGGAAATGACTTTAGGTGTAAACGTTTTTTTATTGATGATAAGAAAAAAAAAGCAAACTAGAAAATGCAGTCAGCTGTACAATGGCAAATGGTGCATAGACAAAGCTTCAACTGAGAAACAAATACAGAAAGAAGTATCATCAAATATCAAACAAAGTGACCAGAGGTCACAACCATCCCCGTTCCTAACTGTAAAAGAAAAAGGCAAGCCCAGCCACCTCAGAGCCCTGGACTCTTATGGGCCCCGAGGATCAAGGTCAAATCCCCCCCCCCCCCCCCCCGAAATCAAAGCATCGGTATAAAGGAAAAGACAAGGAACCAAACAAAATAGACAAAGGAAAAAATGCAGCACCAACGATAGAGACAATCCTGGAAATGCCTTTAATGCTAATGTGTCCCATAACTCGGAATAAGGAGTTGTAATAAAGCAATTTGGGGTACACTCTGCTGTCTTTATTTTATTTTATCTTATCTTTTGTTTTAACTTGATTGATTTTGGCTTTGTGCTGTAAAAAACCTTGCAGCCTAACAGGAAAGGCAAGCTCACAAGATCGATATACAGATAAATAATACAGAGAATGTCAGGAGGCGGATTACAAGATTAAGAGAAGGCAGAGTAGGGGTAACTGAGAACACAAATACCAATCTGTGGAGAGACTGCAGTTTAGTAAATAGGTAACAATTAAAAGAAAGGAGATGCGGGTTTTCACAGGGGATTTGGTTCCAAGGATTTCAAATAAAGTTTTAGGGAAGCCTAATGGGGGGAATGGAAGCATGAGATGCGGACTGGGGTGCAGGGAGGATGAGAGCAGGCAGGCATTGGGAATTTTCAGACTAGTTTTAGTCTGGGGTTCATAAAAGTTCTGGGGATAGCAATAATGTGATCTTTTAGGATTCATTGAAGTCTAGACATTTGGGATATGAGTTGCAGTAACAGATGATGGGTACATGAATAGGAAGGGACCTGTAAACCTACATAAAAGGGGGAGGGGAGCTTTCACTCGCAAATGTCAAGGTCGAAATGTTTTTGAGTTGAGAGTGAGTGTGCATAGGAATGGACTTCATGAAATGCAAGGGACTTAATAATACCTGTCTGCGGACTTTGTGCTGAATCCTGTGGCTGGAAGTGTTTAGATATATTGACAGAGTGGAAGCCACCTATCTAGTCTTGGCTTGAGCTCATTTTCAGGGTCTCAGATTGGATTGGATTTTAATATTTAATACACCGCAAAAGACCTAAGTGTTATAGCAATTTACTGTTCTAAAAACATTTCTTTGTGTACATTATAACAAATTATAATCTCAAAAGCATTGCATTAACTATTGCAACAGAATACCATCATAACCATAAAATCCAGCCCAAATATAATAGTCATTTAATTACAACCACATTATCAAAATCATTCATTAACAATATACAAAAAAAAGTCTTAATGAAAACCTGTTATCCAAAACTTTCTAACACACCTGACTGGCCTTCATAAGTAATTCACTTTAAAGTACAGAAATTTTCAGTGAAAAGCCATGTTTCAATAACTTATGAATACCCTACTAACTTTCTATAGATTGCATGCCAGGTCTTGCATAACAAAATGGTTTCTGCTGTGTTCTAGTCAATCTCACTTTATGCAATGATGGTAAATGGAACACATTCTTTTGAGATGAACGCCAAGCATGTGCTGGAGCATATACAGTATAGTCAATTTATCCGACAAATACTCTGGAACATTCCGCTTTAAACACCAAACATAAAACTTTAAAAATTTGTCCTGCAATGGGCAACCAACGCAGAATTGTTTCTGCTTTAAGGAGCCAGTTACTGAAAGGAGTCTTGCCAGCTACAGAGGGGAAGATTCTCCCCGTCAGCTTGAGCACAGTCCACTAAATGAACTGCTTGACCACTACTTAAAATGAACTCTTTAACCTCCTCCTTCCTGACCTGATTATATTTCATGTAACCTGAACTGGGGTGTGAGGGAATGGGTGGTACATGGCTGGGTTCCCATAAGATCAACCCCTCACTGATAGAATAAAGTCACTTTAAGGTAGGTGGCCAGAAGTCTCCAAGGTAGTGGCATTTGAGAATACAGTATCCCAGAGACCTGCCAGAGAAGAGAAGTACATAAGAACATAAGAATAGCCTCACTGGGTCAGACCTATGGTAGCCCGTTCTCACAGTGGCCAATCCAGGTAATTAGTACCTGGCCAAAACCCAAGGAGTAGCAACATTCCATGCTACCGATATAGGGCAAGCAGTGGCTTCCCTCATGTCTTTCTCAATAACAGACTATGGACTTTTCCTTCAGAAACTTGTCCAAACTTTTCTTAAAACCAGCTACGCTCTTACCACAACCTCTGGCAATGTGTTCCAGAGCTTAACTATTCTCTGAATGAAAAAATATTTTGTCCTATTGGTTTTAAAAGTATTTCCCTGTAATTTCATCGAGTGTCCCCTAGTCTTTTCAATTTTTGAGGGAGTGAAAAATTGATCCACTTGTACCCCGTTCAGCTCAACTCAGGATTTTGTAGACTTCAACCATATCTCCCCTCAGCCGTCTCTTTTCCTTTTTAGTCTTTCCTCATACGAGAGGAGTTCCATCCCCTTTATCATCTTGGTCGCTCTTCTCAGCTCAACCAAGTAGAAAATGCATATGGTTCAATTAATGATCTGAAATAATGTCAAAACATAGAGTTTAGTTTCTGCAGATAGGCACTTAACGAAATAACATGACACTCTTTTCAACTAATGCTCAGAATTTAGGAAATTAGTTGGTTGGTTGTGCTGGGAACTTTTTAGCACCTCCTTGTAGCCAGAGCCCAGTAGTTTCTCTGGGATGGGAAACTGTAAAGAAGACTGCCAGAGTAGGATAGAACCTTGGAGAATATTCTTGAAGGGGCCTGAGACATTACTTGCCACAGTGTCTGGGCCTGGCTGGGCATCAGCCCTATGAAGAATATTGACTGGGGTTTTACTAGTGCGGGATGTGAAATCCCAGGGCTACACATGCTGAATTATAGCAATGCAAGAATTTTCTTATGCTTGCAAACCCTGTGTGTATGAAGGTGACAGTTCCAAGCCACACCCTTGGGGTTACACGTACAGTACGATGTGTTATATTACTGCAAGTATGAGTAAGAGGAGAAAGAAATCTCACGCTGCTTTTGAAAGCGATGCAGAAATCTGCACATGAAGGCTAAGCAATAAACATTTTGAGTCTCGTTCGCCATGTGGGTTTCAAATAGAATTACAATGAGAAAAAAACATAACTCAGAATTCAGACTTCGTGAAGAGAAAAAAGCAGAGGACTTGCTGGGTAGTTATTATCTGATGTGGTTTATTTGGCTTTATTTCTGCAAATCTGGACATTCTGTTCTTACTTTTATCCAAAAAACCCCCAACAACCCAATAAAAATCAATGGAAAAGTATTTAGATGGAAAACCTGCTGGTCATAGACAGCTTTTTTTGTTCTGGCTCTGGAGGGTAACTTTGACTTCAAAGCTTAATCGTGTTTTCAAAAACTGACTTTGTTTAAAAATATAACTTTTCTATTTTGGACTTTGAAACTTTGGAAATGTCGGAAGCCTTCACAACTTCCGTTCACGAGATTCTGGTTTCCATCCCTTTATCTTTCGCTGGTGATACTGTCCACTCAAGTGGAGAAGGCTTCATCTAAAGCACGGCAAATGATAGGCTGTATCAAGAGAAGCTTCGTCAACAGGAAACCTGAAGTCATGATGCCACTGTACAGAGCCATGGTGAGACCGCATCTGGAATACTGTGTTCAATTCTGGAGGCCACATTACCGTAAGGATGTGCTCAGAGTTGAATCGGTTCAGCGGATGGCCACCAGGATGGTCTCGGGGCTAAAGGGTCTCCCGTACGAAGAAAGACTGAGCAAATTGCAGCTCTACACTCTCGAGGAGCGTAGGGAGAGGGGAGACATGATTGAGACATTTAAGTACATCACGGGACGGGTAGAGGTGGAAGATGATATCTTTCTTCTCAGGGGACCCTCGACCATAAGAGGACATCCGCTCAAGCTCAGGGGAGGGAAGTTCCGTGGAGACACCAGGAAATACTTCTTCACGGAGAGAGTGATTGAGCATTGGAACGAGCTTCCAGTGCAGGTGGTCGAGGCACGCAGCATCTCAGACTTCAAGAACAAATGGGATACCTATGTGGGATCCCTACGAGGTCATGCCAAGGGACAGGGTCACTAGGACTGAATGAGCGGGTCAGCAGAGTGACAGTATAATTACAATTATTCTTTAGGGGGTCAGTAGATTTAAGAGGGTGGGTAAATAGTGTGGGCAGACTTGATGGGCTATGGCCCTTATCTGCCGTCATCTTTCTATGTTTCTATGAGTGTCGGCCCACTGCTATTGATGGGGCATGTATTTCCATCCTGAAGTCATTTCAGAAGGGTAACGGCATTATAACCAAATGTATCTGTGATTTGGGCAGGCCTGACATTTCCACTCCATGAAATCCTTATACTGCTCAATCTTCTTTTCTAAACTTTAAGGCTGTTAAAGAAGGTTTATAGCATTGCCTGACCTATTTTGAGGTTTTGCTTTCCAGTCTGCATGCTATGTGATCTAGTCACTGTCTAGCTTGGTTCTAGGCAATCTAAGGTGCGCTAGCATTTTTAGCGCACGCACAAAATGTCCACGCGGTACGCTTCTAGAATAAGACCAGCTCAGTGCTGGCGTTAAGGTCTAGTGCGCGCGCTATTCTGTGCGTTAAGGCCCTAATGCACGTTAGTAAAAGGATCCCTTAGTGTTATGTCATATCGTTTGTTTATTTTGTCCCCATTTCCTTCCTCCCTTTTGTTTTACCTCCTTTCCCTCCACTTATAATACTACTTTTAGGAGCATTTTCAAAACACAAAACCATCTGCAATACGTCTAAATTGGCACTTAGATGGTTTTCTTGGCAAAGTGTCCAAATGCCGATTTTCAAAACAAACATTTTAGACGTTTTGCGGGATGTTCACCGTCTAGGACATCTAACTCATAGAGGCATGTTTATGGTGGGATTTAGGCGAGCTCTGGGCTGGCTTAGACTTGGATGTCTTGCGGCGATAATCAAACCTTATGCAAGATGTCCTGGACGGAACTTAGATATATATCAAATCTCTAATAAACTTGAAACTTGTGAGCTAGACCTGTGACCCCCCCCACTCCCCCAGTGATCACTGATCGCCTCCCACCCCCCAAATATCTGAATGAAACAGTGCATACCTGTGTCTAGAACAGCAGCACCTGAAAAGCCTAGTATAAGTCAACACATGTGTCTTCAGTAGCCTGGTGGGTGGGCTAGTGAGTCATAGAGAGGAAGAGCCAGGCCCATAAGCGTGGTAGAAAGCGTGAGCCCGTCAAAACCCTACTATACTGCCATATAGGTGCCACTTGTGGTGCTGGACAGGTGGGTCTAGTAGGTTTTGGTGAAGATTTGGAGGGCTCACCTCCAGGGATTCAAGACAAAGTTGGACAAGTTCCTGCTTAACTGAATGTACGCAGGTGAGGCTGGACTCATTTAGAGCACTGGTCTTTGACCTGGGGGCCGCTGCGTGAGACCACTGGTCTGATCCATCAGCGGCAATTCTTATGTACTTCTGGCACCCTTTATGTGAAGTTCTTAGCAGTGCCCTCTGAGGTGCCCCACTGCTCTGTTGGCATGTCTATGTGGTCAGTCTGTTACAATGCTGGCCCCTCTCATGTCTAAATGGTACCGATTTGGACGTTTTTGTGGTTGAAAATAGCGAATAAAGTTAGATGTCCTGGCGATCTAATCATTTTGGTGACCAAGACGTCCATTTCTGAAAAGAAAAAAAAGAAAAGGTGGACATCTAGTGATGTGGACAACTAGCCAGTTTAGAAAATGGTTGTTTCTCCACCCCCAACTTTGGAAGTTTTGTGGGAAATGTCCAAAATCAGAAATGTTCTCTTTGTAATCTTGTTTCTTGTTTGTTGCCGTTATCTTCTCTATGTATTTTTTAAATTTAAGCTTTGTAAACCGCTTAGATTTTCTTTTATAATTAGTGATGTATTAAATAAAGTTGAACCTTGCATGTATTTCTTAGTTTGTAAAGGAAATATATCCTTCCTTTAAAAATACTTCTTCAGGATTGGTTAAGTCTGTTACTTAGTTTAACTTAAGAAGTTCTAAAAATTAGGACTAGTTGATGGAACCAATTCCTCAACCTCCTCCCCTTGCGGAGTAAATTGTATCGTTTTGGAAGGAGGATGGTAGCATTTAACCAGAGGTAATTGTTCACTATTTCTTAAATTTATTTATTTAATTTTCTATACCGTTCTCCCAGGGGAGCTAACGGGTTGCATGAATTTATTCAGGTACTTAAGCATTTTCCCTGTCTGTCCCAGTGGGCTCCCAATCTATCTAATGTACCTGGGGCAATGGGGGGATTAAGTGACTTGCTCAGGGTCAGAAGGAGCAGTGTGGGTTTGAACCCACAACCCCAGAGGCTGTAGCTTTAACCACTTCTGCTTGAAGTATTTCCTCAGGAGTATCTCTGGAGACAAGTAATGAGTTATAGGAAAATGCTAATTTTTCACCCTTTGGAGAGTTCTCTAAGGCTTCAATTTTATGATGTAAAACTAAGGAATGTTTTATAGCAGAAACCAAAGTATTCTGCAGTGAAGAAACTCTAGTCTTCAGAGACTGAACCTGGGTTTCTGTAGAAGAAACAACAGTATCAAGAGATTTGAACTTTAGTGCCAGTTTCGGAGGTAAAAGTACATAATCCAGAAGTAGTAGATTTAAGAAATTTCTCTGTTTGGGTAATGGTCCAAATGTCTTTTAAAGAAACATCTGAAGTCGTAGTGGGAATTTGTGTGTGATTATATCTGAAGATGGAAACGCAATTTTCCGTGACCAGGCACTTCTCTCCAGATTGGGAAGATGGTTCCACCATGTTATAGAGACCCTGGGCTGAAGGGGTGGGAGTTTCTATCAGTGGAGCTTAAAGATGCCCCATCAGATAAAGGAGCAACCAGTTCAGGAGAAACCATGGGAGGAAGGACCACCTTCCTTTCCATGGGGCCTTTAGATGTCTACACACACACCTAAAGACCAGGGTCTGTAAATTATTCTTATTACTCTAATCAAAACCCTATGTGGAAGTAACAGGGGACTCTATACAAAAGAAAGAAGAAAAAAAAAGAAGTGGAGAAAAAGCCTCAGTTCTGCTTCATCTGGCAAAAAACTCCACTTCATTAAGATAAACACTTGCACATGTGACTTTACACAAAAAGGTGAAAAACAACACTATAACAGCCTGTAGAGCGCCACCATGTCACTCAGTACTTCAGCACTACAGTCACAAATATTGCATAATGAGCAGAAAAAAACAAAAACACTTAGCTGCCAATAATGTCCAGGTTCTCTGCTCTTACACTCGGACTCTGCAACTAGTTGACCCGACGAGAAGATCTCCGTTTCGCTTTAATTCTCTGCGTCAGGGGTATCGATTCCACTGCATCACACACAATATATCAGGCTCCCATTCCACTTCCTAAAGCCCTCCTGACTTAGATGTCACCATTTCCTCTTCTTCCCATAAGGGCTGGTAGGTCCTTTGGCCGCCCAGATGAAAGCAGATGCTGGGCCTCTCAGCTCTTCGCTGCCCTGCTTCTAGATGTTGCCTTTTGCCTCAGCGGTGGCGTACCAGGGTGAGAGGCATCCGGGGTGGTGGTACCCTCCCCCACCTGCCGTGCATGCCAGCCCCCCTTCCCTTTTTAACATTGCGAGCAGCAACCCCAACCTGCTACTCGCACCGGCGTCGGCTCTTCCTCTGATGTCACTTCTTAGGTGCGGGTCCAGGAAGTGATGTCAGAGAGCCGACGCTGGCACGAGCAGCAGGTTGGGGGTTGCTGCTCGTGCCCCGAACATTAAAGAGGTACATGGGAAGGGAAGGGGGGTGGAGAGAAGGATGGGTGTTGGCGTCCCCAATCCCCACCTTACTAGGCCTTGCACCTAAGTGCCAGTTCCATATTTATTTGCATCTGGGTTTTGGAGGAATTGTGCTAAGCTCTCTGGTGTTATTCAGTTGCATTGCAACTGTGTGGAATGGATGGGAAATCCCACAGACTCCCTAAACCTAAGTACCTTTCTTTTGATGCCAAAGATTCCCACTGTTTCACATTTTCCAATTAGAGAGTAACATGGGAACAGGGTTGGCGGGAATACCACAGAATCCCTCCAGAGTTGCGGGGATCCCGCTTGGATAGAAGTTGTTCCTGTGGGGTTCCTTCAGGAGTGTACGAGCTTCTCGGTGACCTACCTACCCACTCAGGGTCCTCTAATACGTCCAAGTACCATCTCCTCAATTTAGCATAGCTGCACTTGCTCTCTCCTCAACAGGCCACGGGCAAGGATTCCTAAATGTTGCTGGCATCTGACCTGGAAGCCTTCCCTCTGACGTGTTCCGCCCAAATGTGTCAGATAGAAGGGTTTCGGGTCAGCTGCCTGCCTCATTGATTTCTAATAATCCCAAGTATTACTGTGAAAAAGGTAGTTTTTCTCGTTTTCCTTTCCATATCAGGTTATTTCCATTGGAAATTAGATTTTAGAAGCATGCTTAAGACTTTCCTCCCCTTTTACAAAACCATGCTAGTGGCTGCCGCTGCGGTAACTGCCCCAAAACCCATAGATGTTGAAAGGGCGCTGGGGTTTTGCCGTATGACAGCTGCTGGCGTGGCTTTGTAAAGGGGGAGAGGGGGAAGGTTATTTTGTAAACTTCTTGTACTTGATGGAAAATGAGTTGTCAGTGATTGTTTTGCTGATTTTATATTTTTTTTTAGTAAGTTCATTTGAACAAATAGTTTAATAAACTTTACTGGTATCTTTGGGCTTTAAGCTCTGTATAAAGTAACGCAATGCATCACGTGCAGAATTTTCTGCTTTTTCTGCATAAAATTCAGAGGAACATCAGTGCCCAGATCCTGAAAGACACTTACAAGAATTTAAAGATCTGTGAAAATGCTGTGGCTGCTGCTTTCTTTATCAGAATAGATTGCAGAGAATCATGGAAGTAATGTAAATTCTGAGGTGCTGTGCAAATATCTGCATTATTGCATTCAATGTTTTGTGGAGAGATGAACTCTGCATCCTCTTTATTAAGCAGGCATTAACCCATTGCTTGCCAGAGAGACTCCAGGAAATCCTGAGTCATGCATCTCCCAATAAACCAATCGTCTTAAATGGTGCAAAAATAAATTCCATTAAGGTTGGAGCCTTCTGTGTCATCAGAATCATCATTAATTATGTATTAAATGGTTGAAAAGAGAGAACAGGAGTAGCTTACAGATGAATTTGCATGGTGACAGAAGATTGATTAAGTGCAAACTCTATAGTGCGGCTGTGGGGAATTCCTTTCAAGGATATTACTCCACATACAGATAAGTCACTTGACAGGAAATAATGAGGCCAGAATTGTTGAAGGAGCTGTGGGATCCTGTGGCTGCTGACACAGGCCTTGGTGCCATCCAGAGAAGATGCTGAGAAAATCTTCTTCTGTAAAACCATTTCTCCCAGGTAGAAGAGCCCATTGAAATCAATTCTGAAAGTCCCATAATGCATCAGGATGAGGTGGTCAGAAATTCAGGACTGGCCTAAAATCTCTCTCCTGGAACTGGGTAATTTGCAAAGCTCTGTAGAACCTGCGTTGCTTAGAGGTTTGTGTTTGATTTACTGGAAAGGAATAGTCGGGGTTTTTGACGTTTAGCGTCTGCATTCATGCTTCCAGTACAGCTTCCGTTTGCCTGGTGTCTGGGGAAGACGCGTTCAGTGGGGAGGAAACCATCTAGTAACCTGTCTTTGGTAATATAATCTTGGATCTTTCATTCTGATTTCTCCATATTTTCCCCTCAGCCTAAACATACCTTGATAGAAAGGTTGAACACGATATTAAAGGCAGATCCTCACTTCTCTCCGTCGTCATTAATCTTTCTCACCCCCTCCACAAGAGTCTATGGATTCTGTGGGTCCTTTATATAGACAGTAATTAATACTTAAAACACCTATGATTGACACACCGTCCCTGATAGCCACCCATACCATCCATGAGCACAGCTGTATGGTATCGTGGTATATTCCCCGCATGTGCTGATTGCTATTGCCAGTGACTCATCTCATGTAAATTTAGTGAACCTTTGCTACTCTCCGCCAACCATATTTGCATGCATGGTTTTTTGAGAATGACTAGCCTTTTTGAAATCGTTACAATAACGGCTGCAGCCCATCGGTTTTTACTGTGAAGTTTTGCAAATCTGGCCCTCGGTGTCTACATTACTGTGTGCCAACTAATTAACACAGGATTAGCACGTGAGTCCTCAGTGTTTCAAAATAAGTGGCAGTTCTCACATGCTAATTTTATTTAATGTCTGTGCGCTAATGGCTAGCTTGGTGTATGGCTATTAATTCAAATAATGGAAGATCTGCTATGGTAATAATGGCCTTGGTGCATAGGAAAGACCCCTACATAAGAGCACACTAAGGCCACTTTTTACTACAGCTGAGTAAAAGGGCCCCAAAATTTTTAACGTTTGCTTATTGGGTAATCTAAGGAAATACTTTTTTACGGATGCGTGGAACAGTCTCCCGGAAGAGGTGGTGGAGACAGAGACTGTGTCTGAATTCAAGAAAGCCTGGGAAAGGCAAGTGGGATCTCTTAGAGAGCGTAAGAGATAATAGTTACTGCGGATGGGCCATTTGGCCTTTATCTGCCGTCATGTTTCTATGTTAATACTTACCAGAATTGTAGGGGAAACTGCCCCCATTGCTCTGGAGGCTGCACTGCCAGAGAGCAATTTCACTTGTTCTGAGATTTGGTGGGATTTTGCATTCAGTGCTAGCATGGTGTTGGCTTCAGTTTGGGTGTGCTGTAGCAGCTCCCAAAGAAAGCTTTTAGCTTAATTGAACTCAATGTCTTAAAACAGCAACTCATCAGTCAACTTTAATTCTGTTCCTCTCAGTTATGGTTAATTGCACTCTCTCTCCAGAGATCACTGAAATCATTGCGAGTGATGCAAGTTTTTTGTTGGACATGCATGAGAAGAAGCAGACATAAACCAAACCGAAATGGCCTTGAATACTGAATTATTAAACCTGAACTGTTAACCAGGAGAAAAGTCACCATTAAATGACAGAAATAGCGAAACACAAAATACAGCTGTGGGTCCCCAGAAGCATATTTCAGAGGGGCAGTTTGTTTGGCGAACTCTCCGTCAAGTTTATTTAATATGTTTGATTTGATTGCAAAATCCAAATCCAATGCGATTTACATTTGGTTAAAAATTAGTTTAAGATAAAAATAAAAAACCAAGACAATTAGTACTGATTGTAATAAAATAATACATTTGAAAAAGGGAGGAGAAAAAAATGGCTTAAATACACTTCAAAAGCAAATAAAAAGGGACAGGTAATGAGACAAGAGGTTGGGGAATGTTACAATCTGAATTGGCCTGGTTCATGAGAGATATGGTCTGAGAAGCAGGATTTGGAAGAGCAGAATTGGGCTTTTGCTCCCTGTTAGGCATTTTAGTCATTGTCTGCGAATCATCTTGTTCCACGAGACCAGAAACTGAACTCTGAACCCCCCCTTGGGGTTTTCAGCTTCCACTGGTGAATAAGGCACACCAGGATGCTTTTAGGTGCTAGGGGAGAGTTGGAGGGAAATGTTTTCAGCCACTGGAGCAAAGTGTAAATACACTGTAGACAAAGAAACTCCACAGCTGTTCATCAATATTTTCCTGAGAAACAAATAATCAAAATTGCTGAACTTGTACTTTGGTTTTCTTTGGGGATCTCGACAGGAACATAACGTCAGCTAAGGAAAGCCATTGATCAGCTGGTTTATTTTGTCTATTGGGCAGTGACTTTCTGAATCGATACGAAAATCTCTGTGCTCTGCCTACAGAACCAGCTCGGTGAGTGCCAATCTCATGACTTTACAGAGGTTGAGGTTTAGCCAGTGATGCTGTGCATTTTGCTGACCACTGCTGGCGTTATGCCTGGAAACTCAATGCCGGGCATGTCCAGCTGCAATGAAATGGCCACGATGAATCATCCCATTACAGGGAAGCTCACGGTACCTGCAGGGGGCAGGCATGGATTCATTGCCGTCGATGCAGCAGACGCTCAACGCAGCTCTTATCCCTCCATGGCCCCGGCTCAAGCAGCAGATGCGACCTAGCAGCTCTGGCAACAGAGGGCCAGTGACACAGCAACGGATTGTGGACAGGGAGGAGATGGGGAGTGGGGGGGGGCATCACTCCTTCAAATGCTGAAATTGGATGATTCATTTTGGCCACTTCGTCGCGCTGAAATGGGCGCGCTAAACTGGCCACTATGAAACGGCCACAATGAATCGTCCTAGACCGTGTCCAGGCCCCAGCTTTGAATTTCTGGGTTTCCAGAGAGTGATATTTGACACTTAAGTGGCTGTGGAGCAAAGGGTTGCTCCAGTCCTTTTATTTGAATGCAGGAATGATGTTCATTCAGTCTCACATTGAGTGGGTGGGTGGGTTTGCCCATGTAAATCCTATTAGCTACGTTTAAGGATGTACATGTGGTAGGTGATTTGCAACAATATACCTTGAAATCAGCTGGATTCACAAATTCAGATACTTCCAGAATATATGTTCCAAGATTTACAAGCGTCCCATTTGTAATTTCTTAGTATATAGCAGTGGTTCCCAAACCTGTCCTGGGGGACCCCCAGCCAGTCAGGTTTTCAAGATATCCCTAATGAATATGCATGAGAGAGATTTGCATACCTGTCACTTCCATTATATGCAAATCTCTCTCATGCATATTCATTAGGGATATCTTGAAAACTTGACTGGCTGGGGGTCCCCCAGGACAGGTTTGGGAACCACTGATATATAGCAAACAAATAAACCACCTTGTCTGAAATAAATCTTGTATGGCTGTTTCTCGATAATAAAAATGTTTTTCTAACCTTGGTGGTTGTACACCTCAGTTTCTGGAGCAGTATACCCAATATAGGGCTCTGATCATATAGCCTTACAGCATAATACATGCTCCTATAGCATCATAGGATGACACTTTATTTAAATATTAATGAACTACGCAAAAATCATATTTATAAAAACGGCAGCCAACTGCCTAAAGCTTTTAAACAACAGTAGACTTTCTTTACGTTGTTTCATTTCCCATACAAGTTATTTCAATTGGAATACGGCAGACTCATGTAAAGCAAACTTCTTATATTATATATTCATGTTCCAGAGTATATAGCAAAACAAATAAACCACCTTTTCTGGAACAAATCTTGTATGGCTGTTTCTCTATAATAATTTCTGAGACCATCTCTGACCCGCCCATGCCTGTACCATGGCCACGCCCCCTTGCAGTTGTGCACTATGAAGCTTAGACCTGCTTGTTTATAGGGTTTACAACAGATCTAACATAACTTGTAATTACTGCCAATTAAGGTTTTCTTTTTTAATTTGAGGCTTTTGCACCTTTGAAGTCAGTGTTAACCAGTTCCAATTTTTGTTTGGTATTTCAAAGTTTGATATTTCCACATTGTGTGACTATTTTTTGACTATTGCGACCTAAGTGACAATTTTTAACTCCGATGACTTCCGGGTTCTATCTGGCATGTTGATGTTACAACACTCACGAGGATTTATTGCAACAACTGTTCCTTCATTTCATAAGAAATTACATGGTTCTATGTACAGAAATTAGTCTATGCATGGGATTACAAGGTCTAATTGCGGTCCAGTTAGAACCCTGTAATTCTAAGGTCGCGTATTGTAATTCCTTGCTAATGGGTGTTCCAAAGAAAAATTTGAGATCTTTATAGGCTGCTCTGAACTCTGTGGCAAGGTTAATAATTGGAACTTCTAGATATGAAAACATCACTCTTGTTCTTAAAGAATTGCCCTGGTTGCCAGTTGAGTATCGTATTCGTTATAAATTGTTGCGACTTGTTTTTAAAACATTGGCTGCAGGAAATCTCCAGTTTTCCTTTGTATTCATTGACCAACATGGAACTTACATTTCTTGAACAGTAATATCCTGATGGTCCCTCCTGTTCATGAAATTCACCATAAGGAATATAGGAAATCTATATTGTACGTGCATAGACTACAGTTCTGGAACCAATTACTTGAGCAACTGCGAGGCCTTGGTGATGTGTTGTTTTTTTAAAGTATCTTTATTGTTGCAACAGGAAACGGACATCTCCACACAATCGGCAAAAGTGGTATAGTATCATAGAAACAGTTGTACGAAAACAAAATAACCTATACAAGGTCAACTAATACTGGAGCAATGTACAAAGCTAAACACAGCAACCCCCACTAAGAGGGGGAACCAGAGAAGAATGTTCCTGCCGCTTTCACATTATGCCCCCAAATCAGTGACCAAAAGAAGCCCCCCAAAACAAACGGTTGGTGATGTTGACTGTTTCAAGAGTTTGTTTAAAATGTTTTTGTTTAGGGAGGTAGATCAATGCTGATTTTCTAGATTTGTTTTTCTTGGTGTTTTGAAATTTATTAAGTAATTGCTTTTCTAATGCATTTGTCTGTTATAAAGTATGTATTTTTGTTGGAATCTGCCTAGAAATGTTGATAGAGCAGAATATAAATTTTTTAAATAAATAATGCCGGTAATTGTTATTGCCTAATTAGCTTATTAGTTTACATAACAAAATTGCATAGTCAGCCTTGGGCGACCTATGCAGAAATCCCTTAACCTATGTGTGTGTGGGTGTGACTGACACGCCTTCATTTACACCAGCTCTCAAGCATGTGCGAGTGATCATTCCGGCATTCAAGGAGTGGTCTCTGCCACATACACTAATATTTTCAAAGGCAAGTATGCACCTTCTGGTCTTTATGAAATAGCGCTTATCCTTGGGGACCTTTGATAAAATTACCCTTGCTACGTGTGTTAGCTTTTGCCTGTTTAGATGCAAAACTCAACCTAATGAGGGAACGCAATGGAAAATTATGCAAACACCTCATTACATTTTAGTGCAGTGGTAAATTATAGGCTTTATCTTGAAAAGAATTAACTGCATGTTGGAAGAGGTATTTAAGGGTTTTACAACAACATCTGCAGGTACAATGCATAGACTTTTTATGGTCTGGGCTCATTTGCATCTCATTACCATTGTCCACTAATATGCACACTAAATGTGCAATACAGTTTAATACACTGGTCACTTTGTTGGTCCTTGTGATCTAGTCACTTAACCCTCCAGTACAAAATTAGACTGCCTAGTGGACCTCAGTATAACTCATTTTGAGCTACTACTGAAAAATGTGGGAGCCAAATCCAGATAAATAGATACGAGAGCAGTTAGTAACGGCATCTTCTTTTTCAAGGGTCCCACGACAACAAGAGGGCATCCGTTGAAAATCAGGGGCGGGAAACTACGAGGTGACACCAGGAAATTCTTTTTCACTGAAAGAGTGGTTGATCGCTGGAATAGTCTTCCACTACAGGTGATTGAGGCCAGCAGCGTGCCTGATTTTAAGGCCAAATGGGATCGGCACATGGGATCTCTTCACAGGGCAAAGGTAGGGGAGGGACATTAAGGTGGGCAGACTAGATGGGCCGTGGGCCCTTATCTGCCGTCTATTTCTATGTTTCTAAGTTTCAGTGATGCAGCTCTGGAGAGAAGTACTTGCAGCTTCCCTGTGTCGGTCTTCTTGGCTTGTTTGTAGGTGCCTTGCAAGATGTTAGGTACATATTATTATCCAGGCACAATCAGTGCCTCTTTTCAATCTAACACCTAGAGTTGCTTATAACATGCATTTATGACAGGATAAAAGATACTGCATTAACCAGGCTGTGAACCTCAGGTTTTGCAATCAATTAGATCAAATTTAATAAATTTACCTGAGCTTTTTTCACCCAAAGGGTCGTGGACACATGGAATGCGCTACCGGAGGAAGTGATCAGGCAGAGTACGGTACAGGGATTCAAACAGGGATTGGACGGATTCCTGAGGGATAAAGGGATCGTGGGATACTGAGAGAGATGCTGGGATGTAACACAGGTATAGAAAGCTAACCAGGTAATAAGTATAGAAACCCAACAGGTCGTACATGTGCAAGACCGGAGGGTTAGGACTACGATGGGAAGATAGGACTTAAATGAGAAACCAAGGTGGCAAGGGAGCCCCTTCTGGTGATGCAGACAGGTCGTGACCTGTTTGGGCCGCCGCGGGAGCGGACTGCCGGGCAGGATGGACCTATGGTCTGACCCGGCGGAGGCACTGCTTATGTTCTTATGTTCTTTATTTAGCTGTATAATATTATCTGCAGGCCAGCTCTCATGCGTTCATTATTTTTGTTTTTTTAATCTCTTATAAATCCATAACCCCCCCCCCCCCCTTAAATAACTAAACTATTGGGAGCTACTGGAATGCATGGGGGTTGTGTCGCCAGTTCTTGCCGAGCAGTGACTGAACAGAGCCTCTGACATTAGCCTGGACCTTGGCAATTAGAGGATTTGACTGCAAAATTGTTCTAATGGAAACTTTGATGAATGAAACATCTACAAAAAAGTGCTCTTCTTTCTGATAAGTGGTATCATTCTTCAGTCAGTAGAAAAGACATTTGTCAGGTCTGTCAGCGAGGGAATGTGGACTGGAACATGTAGTTACATTAGCAGAATGATGGACCTAGCTGTCGCATGATTTCTAGAACTTTCTTTTAGAGAAGCTTTTCATTCTAGCTGGTATAGAAAGTTGGCTCATTCTTAATATAAACTGCAGGAAAATCATGGTTTGTATTTATTCAGTTCTCCCAGGAGAGCTCAGAATGCTTTACATGAATTTATTCAGCTACTCAAGCATTTTTCCCTATCTGTCCTGGCAGGCTCACAATCTTTCGAATGCACCTGGGGTAATGGGGGGGGGGGGGGGATCAGGTGACCCATCCCGGGTCACAAGAAACAGCGTGGGCTTGAACCAACACCCTCAGGGTGCTGAAGCTGCTTTAACCACTTTGCCACATTTTCACATAGTCTGATAAAAGATAGCATGGTAAACATTGTCTGACAGAGATGGCAAAACAGTTAAAGTATGGTAAAAACATAATATGACAAAACATGGTATGGTGAGACAGCATGGTGAGCATAATTTTGGCAAAACATAGCACGGCAAACCTAGTATTACAAAGCATGGCTAACACAGTATGACACAACTGGTGACAAAAATGGTGAGGCAAGCGTGCATGACGAAACAGCGTGGAAGACATGGAACGGCAGACGTGGCATGAGAGATCGTAGCATGGTGGACGTAGTGTGGCATATTATAAAATGTGATATTTCTCATCTTCTAACAAGATTATTATTATGTTACCTAATGACCTAAGTGGTGAACATAATTACTAAAAGCAAACCACAGAAAGGAAAGGAACGCGTGCCGCCATGGAATCGAGGGCGATATACTCACGTGGATTAAAAACTGGTTGGCGGATAGGAAACAGAGAGTGGGGGTGAATGGACAATATTTGGACTGGGAAAGCGTCACGAGTGGAGTGCCGCAGGGTTTGGTGCTCGGGCCTGTGGTCTTCAACATATTTATAAACGACCTAGAAATTGGCACGATGAGTGAGGTGATTAAATTTGGCTTCCAATTTCTTATCGTATCACTTACAAAATTATTCTACTCACTTTCAAAATCAAACTCTTACATCAACCTACATTCCTCGATAAACTTCTTATTCCTCAAAGTTCCACCCGTACATTAAGATCATCAGACCAAAAACTTCTCTATATTCCATCTCTTAAAGATTTTTATTATACACGCAAAACTAACTTCGCTATAACAGCCCCTACCTTATGGAACTCACTTCCACAATACCTCCGCGACGAACAACAACTAGTCAAATTCAAGATCAATCTAAAGACTTTCTTATTTCGAGATGCTTTTAATCAAACCTAAAAGCATCTTCTCTCTCTTCCTTCGGTCAGCAAACTTCCATTATCTTAATGTTCCCCTCCCTTTTGTTCAATCCTCCCCCCCACTCTCTCCTTTTCATCTATACAATGTAACTTTTTCCCCTTCCGCTGTTACTGCCCTCACACTCCAGTTCGTCAAGTCTTTGTCATTTATGTTTAACTTAAGACATCTTTTTGCACATATTGCTACTTTTAATGCTTTTTTTTTATAATTTTATTGTAAACCGGCCAGACAATTGTTTGATGGTCGGGATATTAAAAACCAATAAACTTGGAAACTTGGAAACATGATACAGTTATTCAGGGCAGTGAGGACACAGAAGGATTGCGAAGACCTACAGAGACATAAATACACTCGAGAAATGGGTCGTGAAATGGCAAATGAGATTCAACATGGATAAGTGCAAGGTGATGCATGTTGGTAACAAAAATCATATGCATGAATACAGGATGTCCGGTGCTGTACTCGGAGAGAGCCCCCAGGAGAGAGACTTGGGAGTACTTGTAGAAAAATCATATGCATGAATACAGGATGTCCGGTGCTGTACTCGGAGAGAGCCCCCAGGAGAGAGACTTGGGAGTACTTGTAGAAAAATCATATGCATGAATACAGGATGTCCGGTGCTGTACTCGGAGAGAGCCCCCAGGAGAGAGACTTGGGAGTACTTGTAGAAAAATCATATGCATGAATACAGGATGTCCGGTGCTGTACTCGGAGAGAGCCCCCAGGAGAGAGACTTGGGAGTACTTGTAGAAAAATCATATGCATGAATACAGGATGTCCGGTGCTGTACTCGGAGAGAGCCCCCAGGAGAGAGACTTGGGAGTACTTGTAGAAAAATCATATGCATGAATACAGGATGTCCGGTGCTGTACTCGGAGAGAGCCCCCAGGAGAGAGACTTGGGAGTACTTGTAGAAAAATCATATGCATGAATACAGGATGTCCGGTGCTGTACTCGGAGAGAGCCCCCAGGAGAGAGACTTGGGAGTACTTGTAGAAAAATCATATGCATGAATACAGGATGTCCGGTGCTGTACTCGGAGAGAGCCCCCAGGAGAGAGACTTGGGAGTACTTGTAGAAAAATCATATGCATGAATACAGGATGTCCGGTGCTGTACTCGGAGAGAGCCCCCAGGAGAGAGACTTGGGAGTACTTGTAGAAAAATCATATGCATGAATACAGGATGTCCGGTGCTGTACTCGGAGAGAGCCCCCAGGAGAGAGACTTGGGAGTACTTGTAGAAAAATCATATGCATGAATACAGGATGTCCGGTGCTGTACTCGGAGAGAGCCCCAGGAGAGAGACTTGGGAGTACTTGTAGAAAAATCATATGCATGAATACAGGATGTCCGGTGCTGTACTCGGAGAGAGCCCCCAGGAGAGAGACTTGGGAGTACTTGTAGAAAAATCATATGCATGAATACAGGATGTCCGGTGCTGTACTCGGAGAGAGCCCCCAGGAGAGAGACTTGGGAGTACTTGTAGAAAAATCATATGCATGAATACAGGATGTCCGGTGCTGTACTCGGAGAGAGCCCCCAGGAGAGAGACTTGGGAGTACTTGTAGAAAAATCATATGCATGAATACAGGATGTCCGGTGCTGTACTCGGAGAGAGCCCCCAGGAGAGAGACTTGGGAGTACTTGTAGAAAAATCATATGCATGAATACAGGATGTCCGGTGCTGTACTCGGAGAGAGCCCCCAGGAGAGAGACTTGGGAGTACTTGTAGAAAAATCATATGCATGAATACAGGATGTCCGGTGCTGTACTCGGAGAGAGCCCCCAGGAGAGAGACTTGGGAGTACTTGTAGAAAAATCATATGCATGAATACAGGATGTCCGGTGCTGTACTCGGAGAGAGCCCCCAGGAGAGAGACTTGGGAGTACTTGTAGAAAAATCATATGCATGAATACAGGATGTCCGGTGCTGTACTCGGAGAGAGCCCCCAGGAGAGAGACTTGGGAGTACTTGTAGAAAAATCATATGCATGAATACAGGATGTCCGGTGCTGTACTCGGAGAGAGCCCCCAGGAGAGAGACTTGGGAGTACTTGTAGAAAAATCATATGCATGAATACAGGATGTCCGGTGCTGTACTCGGAGAGAGCCCCCAGGAGAGAGACTTGGGAGTACTTGTAGAAAAATCATATGCATGAATACAGGATGTCCGGTGCTGTACTCGGAGAGAGCCCCCAGGAGAGAGACTTGGGAGTACTTGTAGAAAAATCATATGCATGAATACAGGATGTCCGGTGCTGTACTCGGAGAGAGCCCCCAGGAGAGAGACTTGGGAGTACTTGTAGAAAAATCATATGCATGAATACAGGATGTCCGGTGCTGTACTCGGAGAGAGCCCCCAGGAGAGAGACTTGGGAGTACTTGTAGAAAAATCATATGCATGAATACAGGATGTCCGGTGCTGTACTCGGAGAGAGCCCCCAGGAGAGAGACTTGGGAGTACTTGTAGAAAAATCATATGCATGAATACAGGATGTCCGGTGCTGTACTCGGAGAGAGCCCCCAGGAGAGAGACTTGGGAGTACTTGTAGAAAAATCATATGCATGAATACAGGATGTCCGGTGCTGTACTCGGAGAGAGCCCCCAGGAGAGAGACTTGGGAGTACTTGTAGAAAAATCATATGCATGAATACAGGATGTCCGGTGCTGTACTCGGAGAGAGCCCCCAGGAGAGAGACTTGGGAGTACTTGTAGAAAAATCATATGCATGAATACAGGATGTCCGGTGCTGTACTCGGAGAGAGCCCCCAGGAGAGAGACTTGGGAGTACTTGTAGAAAAATCATATGCATGAATACAGGATGTCCGGTGCTGTACTCGGAGAGAGCCCCCAGGAGAGAGACTTGGGAGTACTTGTAGAAAAATCATATGCATGAATACAGGATGTCCGGTGCTGTACTCGGAGAGAGCCCCCAGGAGAGAGACTTGGGAGTACTTGTAGAAAAATCATATGCATGAATACAGGATGTCCGGTGCTGTACTCGGAGAGAGCCCCCAGGAGAGAGACTTGGGAGTACTTGTAGAAAAATCATATGCATGAATACAGGATGTCCGGTGCTGTACTCGGAGAGAGCCCCCAGGAGAGAGACTTGGGAGTACTTGTAGAAAAATCATATGCATGAATACAGGATGTCCGGTGCTGTACTCGGAGAGAGCCCCCAGGAGAGAGACTTGGGAGTACTTGTAGAAAAATCATATGCATGAATACAGGATGTCCGGTGCTGTACTCGGAGAGAGCCCCCAGGAGAGAGACTTGGGAGTACTTGTAGAAAAATCATATGCATGAATACAGGATGTCCGGTGCTGTACTCGGAGAGAGCCCCCAGGAGAGAGACTTGGGAGTACTTGTAGAAAAATCATATGCATGAATACAGGATGTCCGGTGCTGTACTCGGAGAGAGCCCCCAGGAGAGAGACTTGGGAGTACTTGTAGAAAAATCATATGCATGAATACAGGATGTCCGGTGCTGTACTCGGAGAGAGCCCCCAGGAGAGAGACTTGGGAGTACTTGTAGAAAAATCATATGCATGAATACAGGATGTCCGGTGCTGTACTCGGAGAGAGCCCCCAGGAGAGAGACTTGGGAGTACTTGTAGAAAAATCATATGCATGAATACAGGATGTCCGGTGCTGTACTCGGAGAGAGCCCCCAGGAGAGAGACTTGGGAGTACTTGTAGAAAAATCATATGCATGAATACAGGATGTCCGGTGCTGTACTCGGAGAGAGCCCCCAGGAGA
Source organism: Geotrypetes seraphini (assembly GCF_902459505.1). NCBI lineage: Eukaryota > Metazoa > Chordata > Amphibia > Gymnophiona > Dermophiidae > Geotrypetes > Geotrypetes seraphini. Next base: position 73,487,074 of record NC_047097.1, on the reverse strand, counting down.
GAGACTTGGGAGTACTTGTAGAAAAATCATATGCATGAATACAGGATGTCCGGTGCTGTACTCGGAGAGAGCCCCCAGGAGAGAGACTTGGGAGTACTTGTAGAAAAATCATATGCATGAATACAGGATGTCCGGTGCTGTACTCGGAGAGAGCCCCCAGGAGAGAGACTTGGGAGTACTTGTAGAAAAATCATATGCATGAATACAGGATGTCCGGTGCTGTACTCGGAGAGAGCCCCCAGGAGAGAGACTTGGGAGTACTTGTAGAAAAATCATATGCATGAATACAGGATGTCCGGTGCTGTACTCGGAGAGAGCCCCCAGGAGAGAGACTTGGGAGTACTTGTAGAAAAATCATATGCATGAATACAGGATGTCCGGTGCTGTACTCGGAGAGAGCCCCCAGGAGAGAGACTTGGGAAGTACTTGTAGAAAAATCATATGCATGAATACAGGATGTCCGGTGCTGTACTCGGAGAGAGAGCCCCCAGGAGAGAGACTTGGGAGTACTTGTAGAAAAATCATATGCATGAATACAGGATGTCCGGTGCTGTACTCGGAGAGAGCCCCCAGGAGAGAGACTTGGGGAGTACTTGTAGAAAAATCATATGCATGAATACAGGATGTCCGGTGCTGTACTCGGAGAGAGCCCCCAGGAGAGAGACTTGGGAGTACTTGTAGAAAAATCATATGCATGAATACAGGATGTCCGGTGCTGTACTCGGAGAGAGCCCCCAGGAGAGAGACTTGGGAGTACTTGTAGAAAAATCATATGCATGAATACAGGATGTCCGGTGCTGTACTCGGAGAGAGCCCCCAGGAGAGAGACTTGGGAGTACTTGTAGAAAAATCATATGCATGAATACAGGATGTCCGGTGCTGTACTCGGAGAGAGCCCCCAGGAGAGAGACTTGGGAGTACTTGTAGAAAAATCATATGCATGAATACAGGATGTCCGGTGCTGTACTCGGAGAGAGCCCCCAGGAGAGAGACTTGGGAGTACTTGTAGAAAAATCATATGCATGAATACAGGATGTCCGGTGCTGTACTCGGAGAGAGCCCCCAGGAGAGAGACTTGGGAGTACTTGTAGAAAAATCATATGCATGAATACAGGATGTCCGGTGCTGTACTCGGAGAGAGCCCCCAGGAGAGAGACTTGGGAGTACTTGTAGAAAAATCATATGCATGAATACAGGATGTCCGGTGCTGTACTCGGAGAGAGCCCCCAGGAGAGAGACTTGGGAGTACTTGTAGAAAAATCATATGCATGAATACAGGATGTCCGGTGCTGTACTCGGAGAGAGCCCCCAGGAGAGAGACTTGGGAGTACTTGTAGAAAAATCATATGCATGAATACAGGATGTCCGGTGCTGTACTCGGAGAGAGCCCCCAGGAGAGAGACTTGGGAGTACTTGTAGAAAAATCATATGCATGAATACAGGATGTCCGGTGCTGTACTCGGAGAGAGCCCCCAGGAGAGAGACTTGGGAGTACTTGTAGAAAAATCATATGCATGAATACAGGATGTCCGGTGCTGTACTCGGAGAGAGCCCCAGGAGAGAGACTTGGGAAGTACTTGTAGAAAAATCATATGCATGAATACAGGATGTCCGGTGCTGTACTCGGAGAGAGCCCCCAGGAGAGAGACTTGGGAAGTACTTGTAGAAAAATCATATGCATGAATACAGGATGTCCGGTGCTGTACTCGGAGAGAGCCCCCAGGAGAGAGACTTGGGAGTACTTGTAGAAAAATCATATGCATGAATACAGGATGTCCGGTGCTGTACTCGGAGAGAGCCCCCAGGAGAGAGACTTGGGAGTACTTGTAGAAAAATCATATGCATGAATACAGGATGTCCGGTGCTGTACTCGGAGAGAGCCCCCAGGAGAGAGACTTGGGAGTACTTGTAGAAAAATCATATGCATGAATACAGGATGTCCGGTGCTGTACTCGGAGAGAGCCCCCAGGAGAGAGACTTGGGAGTACTTGTAGAAAAATCATATGCATGAATACAGGATGTCCGGTGCTGTACTCGGAGAGAGCCCCCAGGAGAGAGACTTGGGAGTACTTGTAGAAAAATCATATGCATGAATACAGGATGTCCGGTGCTGTACTCGGAGAGAGCCCCCAGGAGAGAGACTTGGGAGTACTTGTAGAAAAATCATATGCATGAATACAGGATGTCCGGTGCTGTACTCGGAGAGAGCCCCCAGGAGAGAGACTTGGGAGTACTTGTAGAAAAATCATATGCATGAATACAGGATGTCCGGTGCTGTACTCGGAGAGAGCCCCCAGGAGAGAGACTTGGGAGTACTTGTAGAAAAATCATATGCATGAATACAGGATGTCCGGTGCTGTACTCGGAGAGAGCCCCCAGGAGAGAGACTTGGGAGTACTTGTAGAAAAATCATATGCATGAATACAGGATGTCCGGTGCTGTACTCGGAGAGAGCCCCCAGGAGAGAGACTTGGGAGTACTTGTAGAAAAATCATATGCATGAATACAGGATGTCCGGTGCTGTACTCGGAGAGAGCCCCCAGGAGAGAGACTTGGGAGTACTTGTAGAAAAATCATATGCATGAATACAGGATGTCCGGTGCTGTACTCGGAGAGAGCCCCCAGGAGAGAGACTTGGGAGTACTTGTAGAAAAATCATATGCATGAATACAGGATGTCCGGTGCTGTACTCGGAGAGAGCCCCCAGGAGAGAGACTTGGGAGTACTTGTAGAAAAATCATATGCATGAATACAGGATGTCCGGTGCTGTACTCGGAGAGAGCCCCCAGGAGAGAGACTTGGGAGTACTTGTAGAAAAATCATATGCATGAATACAGGATGTCCGGTGCTGTACTCGGAGAGAGCCCCCAGGAGAGAGACTTGGGAGTACTTGTAGAAAAATCATATGCATGAATACAGGATGTCCGGTGCTGTACTCGGAGAGAGCCCCCAGGAGAGAGACTTGGGAGTACTTGTAGAAAAATCATATGCATGAATACAGGATGTCCGGTGCTGTACTCGGAGAGAGCCCCCAGGAGAGAGACTTGGGAGTACTTGTAGAAAAATCATATGCATGAATACAGGATGTCCGGTGCTGTACTCGGAGAGAGCCCCCAGGAGAGAGACTTGGGAGTACTTGTAGAAAAATCATATGCATGAATACAGGATGTCCGGTGCTGTACTCGGAGAGAGCCCCCAGGAGAGAGACTTGGGAGTACTTGTAGAAAAATCATATGCATGAATACAGGATGTCCGGTGCTGTACTCGGAGAGAGCCCCCAGGAGAGAGACTTGGGAGTACTTGTAGAAAAATCATATGCATGAATACAGGATGTCCGGTGCTGTACTCGGAGAGAGCCCCCAGGAGAGAGACTTGGGAGTACTTGTAGAAAAATCATATGCATGAATACAGGATGTCCGGTGCTGTACTCGGAGAGAGCCCCCAGGAGAGAGACTTGGGAGTACTTGTAGAAAAATCATATGCATGAATACAGGATGTCCGGTGCTGTACTCGGAGAGAGCCCCCAGGAGAGAGACTTGGGAGTACTTGTAGAAAAATCATATGCATGAATACAGGATGTCCGGTGCTGTACTCGGAGAGAGCCCCCAGGAGAGAGACTTGGGAGTACTTGTAGAAAAATCATATGCATGAATACAGGATGTCCGGTGCTGTACTCGGAGAGAGCCCCCAGGAGAGAGACTTGGGAGTACTTGTAGAAAAATCATATGCATGAATACAGGATGTCCGGTGCTGTACTCGGAGAGAGCCCCCAGGAGAGAGACTTGGGAGTACTTGTAGAAAAATCATATGCATGAATACAGGATGTCCGGTGCTGTACTCGGAGAGAGCCCCCAGGAGAGAGACTTGGGAGTACTTGTAGAAAAATCATATGCATGAATACAGGATGTCCGGTGCTGTACTCGGAGAGAGCCCCCAGGAGAGAGACTTGGGAGTACTTGTAGAAAAATCATATGCATGAATACAGGATGTCCGGTGCTGTACTCGGAGAGAGCCCCCAGGAGAGAGACTTGGGAGTACTTGTAGAAAAATCATATGCATGAATACAGGATGTCCGGTGCTGTACTCGGAGAGAGCCCCCAGGAGAGAGACTTGGGAGTACTTGTAGAAAAATCATATGCATGAATACAGGATGTCCGGTGCTGTACTCGGAGAGAGCCCCCAGGAGAGAGACTTGGGAGTACTTGTAGAAAAATCATATGCATGAATACAGGATGTCCGGTGCTGTACTCGGAGAGAGCCCCCAGGAGAGAGACTTGGGAGTACTTGTAGAAAAATCATATGCATGAATACAGGATGTCCGGTGCTGTACTCGGAGAGAGCCCCCAGGAGAGAGACTTGGGAGTACTTGTAGAAAAATCATATGCATGAATACAGGATGTCCGGTGCTGTACTCGGAGAGAGCCCCCAGGAGAGAGACTTGGGAGTACTTGTAGAAAAATCATATGCATGAATACAGGATGTCCGGTGCTGTACTCGGAGAGAGCCCCCAGGAGAGAGACTTGGGAGTACTTGTAGAAAAATCATATGCATGAATACAGGATGTCCGGTGCTGTACTCGGAGAGAGCCCCCAGGAGAGAGACTTGGGAGTACTTGTAGAAAAATCATATGCATGAATACAGGATGTCCGGTGCTGTACTCGGAGAGAGCCCCCAGGAGAGAGACTTGGGAGTACTTGTAGAAAAATCATATGCATGAATACAGGATGTCCGGTGCTGTACTCGGAGAGAGCCCCCAGGAGAGAGACTTGGGAGTACTTGTAGAAAAATCATATGCATGAATACAGGATGTCCGGTGCTGTACTCGGAGAGAGCCCCCAGGAGAGAGACTTGGGAGTACTTGTAGAAAAATCATATGCATGAATACAGGATGTCCGGTGCTGTACTCGGAGAGAGCCCCAGGAGAGAGACTTGGGAGTACTTGTAGAAAAATCATATGCATGAATACAGGATGTCCGGTGCTGTACTCGGAGAGAGCCCCCAGGAGAGAGACTTGGGAGTACTTGTAGAAAAATCATATGCATGAATACAGGATGTCCGGTGCTGTACTCGGAGAGAGCCCCCAGGAGAGAGACTTGGGAGTACTTGTAGAAAAATCATATGCATGAATACAGGATGTCCGGTGCTGTACTCGGAGAGAGCCCCCAGGAGAGAGACTTGGGAGTACTTGTAGAAAAATCATATGCATGAATACAGGATGTCCGGTGCTGTACTCGGAGAGAGCCCCCAGGAGAGAGACTTGGGAGTACTTGTAGAAAAATCATATGCATGAATACAGGATGTCCGGTGCTGTACTCGGAGAGAGCCCCCAGGAGAGAGACTTGGGAGTACTTGTAGAAAAATCATATGCATGAATACAGGATGTCCGGTGCTGTACTCGGAGAGAGCCCCCAGGAGAGAGACTTGGGAGTACTTGTAGAAAAATCATATGCATGAATACAGGATGTCCGGTGCTGTACTCGGAGAGAGCCCCCAGGAGAGAGACTTGGGAGTACTTGTAGAAAAATCATATGCATGAATACAGGATGTCCGGTGCTGTACTCGGAGAGAGCCCCCAGGAGAGAGACTTGGGAGTACTTGTAGAAAAATCATATGCATGAATACAGGATGTCCGGTGCTGTACTCGGAGAGAGCCCCCAGGAGAGAGACTTGGGAGTACTTGTAGAAAAATCATATGCATGAATACAGGATGTCCGGTGCTGTACTCGGAGAGAGCCCCCAGGAGAGAGACTTGGGAGTACTTGTAGAAAAATCATATGCATGAATACAGGATGTCCGGTGCTGTACTCGGAGAGAGCCCCCAGGAGAGAGACTTGGGAGTACTTGTAGAAAAATCATTGAAGCTGTCCGCGCAAAGTGCGGTGGCGGCGAAAAGGGCAAACAGAATGCTAGGAATGATTAAGAAGGGGATTACAAACAGATCTGAAAAGGTTATCGGGCCATGGTATGCCTCCACCTGGAATACTGCATCCAACACTGGTCGCCGTACATGAAGAAGGACACGGTACTACTGGAAAGGGTCCAGAGAAGAGCGACAAAAATGGATAAGGAAACTGGGCCTCTTCTCCCTTGAGAAGAGAAGACTGAGAGGGGACATGGTCTAAACATTCAAGATAGAGTAGAGAAAAAGAGACTGTTCACCCTCTCCAAGGTGAAGAGAACGAGAGGGCACTTGCTAAAGTTAGAAGGGAAAAGATTCCGTACAAACGTAAGGAAGTTCTTCTTCACCCAGAGAGTGGTGGAGGTCTGGAACCCTCTTCCGGAGGCTGTTACAGGGGAAAACACCCTTCAGGAATTCAAGATAAGTTCCTACTGGAACAGAACATACGCAAGTAAGGCTAGACTCAAATAGGGCACTGGTCTTTGACCTAAGGGCCGTTGCTTGAGCGGACTGCTGGGCACGATGGACCACTGGTCTGACTCAGCAGCGCTAATTCTTGTGTTCTTATGTTCTTAATATTAAAAGAAAAGTTCCAGAGATAACACACATCATTCAATTAAAAAAAAAAAATCACTACAAACAAATAGAATTAATATCTCAATCTGTCTCTCCCTACCCTCAACCAGGTTTATTCAGTTGGGAGAAAAAGTGTGTTTTAATAGAATCTTGACATGGGGAAAAGGTTGTTCAGCTCTGATGACATCAGGTACATAACAATAGCCTTACTGGGTCCATCAAGTTCTCACGGTGGCCAATCCAGGTCCCTAGTACCTGGCCAAAACCCAAGGAGTAGCAATATTCCAGAATCCCAAAGAGTAACAAAAGATTCTAGAACCTCAAAGAGTATCAAGATTCCTTGCAGAATCTCAAAGAATAGCAAGATTCCGGAACCCCAAAGAGTAGCAACGTTCCATACTACCGATCCAGGGCAAACAGTGGCCTCCCCCATGTCTGTTTTTCTCTAGAGGTAATAGCATCAATCAATGGCCCTTCACTTTGCATTACTGCTGCTGTAATCCTTGCAGCGTGTTTTCTGATGCTTATTTACCAGCTTGACATCTTTGTTCCCGTTTCACATGCAGTAGAGCTCTGCTAGGGGGGTCCCTCTTTTAGTATGTTTTACCACAGATCTATTTCTTTAATGATTACTCTGCTATTCTGAATCGGTCTTCCATCCAGCACACTAGAAAGTTTTCATTTATTGCTGGTTACCCTTCATTATTTGCTGTATGATGCTGAGATTCCTCTTGTGAATTGGAATTAACCAATCAATCAGTGACGAGGTCCTGTGGGTATTACCTGACAGTAGAAGCAGGCTGACTCTCATTGTGAAATACTGGTTAAATTAAAATGTTTTACAAGTGTGTCTTATAAAGGCTGAATCAGACATACAGGTGGGTTACATCTCATGCCACCAAGATTAGATTGACTTTGAAACTTGCCTTAAAGTCCATAAGTTATAGTCGCCACCTGTGGCCTGACAAATTATCTGAGATGATTCAGATGCTCTTGGATGAAGAATCAAGGTAGAAAAAAGATGCACTTTTAAGATACGCACCACTGAACTCTCTACCTTTACAAACACTTTACTGTCCCTCTTGGACTCTTAAGATCCTCAAACCAAAACAACCTTATCGTTCCCACCTTTCGTGAAATCGACTCAGACACCATCCGTAGCACCATGTTTTCATTCAGGATCCTGAGCTATGGAACCTTCTTCCACCCCCACCTAAGATTACAAACCTCCCTAGACGAATTCAAGGAGGATCTTAAAACTTTCCTTTTCTCGATGCGTATACCTGACATCTCCTTTCAACTATGACAACAGTCTTGTGGTGTAGATATATTGATTACACATAAAATATAAGGGACCTTGTTACTTCAAAGGTGATAACCATATAACAATTCAAAAAATAATCACCTTATTTCCACATAAATAAACGACCAAATACTTTTATGGTCACACAGTGACTCTAGATTTCTAAGTGAATGCTCAGGCCCATAACCAAACTCTTGTGAAAAGTCACGGAGTCAGTTATAATAGAGACCATCACAGCAAGTTCACTGTCTCTGCCACCTGCTAATAACATACAAGAAAAAGATAGATAACTTATCTGAATGCAGGATGGCACTGCTGTTGCTCTTTCACTGCTCCGGGGACATATTTAAAGTACTAACTCATTGCAACTGCCATAAGCTGTTAAACCCCCCAACTTCCTCAGGAGGGGGCACTGCAAAGGAAAAACAATGACATTCTAACCACCTTCTACTGTGACAACAGGGTCAGGGCGAACTGGAAACCCAAGACTAATAAATGCATTCACACTAAATGTTTCAAAACCTTTCCAATACTATTAAACAGGCTTCCCAGGGACCGGACACTCCTTCACCCGGCTGACAGGCAACTCTAGCGATGTCGAAACCCGGAGCAGGCCCAGAATTTGAAGCTCCAGCCAACCAGGGTCGACCATGATGTCAGACGTTGGGGGCTGAGCTTCATGATGTCACAAAATTTCAACAAACTTTAAATCTGAAACCAATCTATTTCATTAGTTAAACCCACTGGAGCTAAAGTTTGCCAATCGTAGATGAATCGATCTTCCTGCTGTAACAGGTATTAAAACACTTTTTATAAACTTTTCACGATCCTCAGAGGGTTAAAGAATCCCTTTGGTTCATGTGAATTCTATCACAGACCCAATTGTCGTTGAATCAATACTTTATGTATATTTTTCTATACTTTTTTAGATTTTTCCAGTTTACATCCATGTCCATTTTAAAGAAAGCCTCCCTGATTCCCAATTCCTTCGATATCGTAGACTTTGCGCCACAAAAAATGAATTTAAAGATCAAGCAAAGATTTTGGGTAATAAATGACTAGAAATTTTTTCCTTTTGGAAATTTAAGGGTGAATTGTTGGCATAATACCCAGCATTTAATTAACTGGAGGTTGATTGAATTCATTTGAAACTGATTTGCATACATGATCTATCTTATGCATATTTGCCAAGGATATCCTGAACCTCAAGGACAGTCAGTGAGTGTCACTGTTTGTTCAGTTATTGAAGTCTTAATTTGACCCAATTCATGGACTCAAACCGCAGATCAAGTGAAGAAGGTTAATGCATATCTGGCCTCGCCTGGCCTGAGACCCGACTGGGCACTTTGCTGCTTCTAGGCACATCTTTGACTTTTTGTTTCCACCCTGTGCCTAAAACATTACACATTTGTAAAAGTTTTGATTGTGTTTATATTTTAGAAACAAATAAAAGGAATGTTCTCCAAGGATGAATTGAACAATGTCAGCTGTGCTTAGCTATTAAAAATAATTCATACAAATTTTGCCTCTTTTAAAATTGATGTTAAGCCGACATTTTGATCTGAAATCTTTTCTGTGAGGTATTTTTACATTGACTGTGTTCCTTTGTAGGGACATTTCCAGCCTTAGGAATCAATAAAGTTAATTAGTAGTGATTAATGAAAGAATGTTGATTGTTGACTGTTCATTATTAGAATTACGGAAGGGTGAAGGATGGGCTGGAGGGGTTCAGGTTTGGATGGCAAATCTCTTGGCTGCTTCTTTGATGCATTTGCCTTTTAGTGGAATGAAAACACAACACTTATTCCCAGTCTGCCTATTATTGTGCCCCAAATCCTTGATCTGGCCATGAAACAAAGTGGACAGTCAATAATCAGTGCCAATAAATCCCACAATCATTTTTAGTCTGCTTTTGGAAGGATGGAAGATGTTTATTACCCTTGTTTTTTGGTGAAGTATCTTCTGGCATGATTTACAACTAGGGAGAGCATGCAGCAAGACCTGATTAGACTCCGACAAGGTGTGACTTGCAATAAATACAGGGATCCATTCAGCATGGTTTACTTAGGCAGGAGAGACGGCTGCCGGCTTAAACCAAGTTGAGTGAGCCAATCACCGATACTCAGCGTCACGGAATACGAGCTCTAATCTCTTGGTCAAAATCCAGACAGTGCAGAGGCCATCAGGGGTAGAGGTGGGGAGGAGGGCAGCACTTGCATAGCCATTGGCCATAGAAGGTTCTACTGTCGTTGGCTACTTAGCTATGTGGGTGTCGATACTGTGAACATTGGCTGGCACCCACCTAACTTCCTCAAGTTGCTGTCTCCATTTCTACTCCCCCCATGATCCAATCCCCTAATCTCCCCACCCTAATTTACTCCTCCCTCCCCTTTCCTATCTCCCTCAATCTCCTTTCTTATCATCCCTGCTCTATTTCCTAACCCCCTCCCTCAGATCTTCTGCCACCTAGAGGTGCCTGGTGGCCCAGGGAAGGAGTAACCTCTCTGCTCCCATATCATCTGACCCCAGGTTTAGCAATGGCAGGAACGACCCCTGACCGTGGTCTCACAGTATCATCAGTAGAGGTCAGCTTTCCATGTCATCCCTGCCATTTTTGAACTAGAGCTGGACAGGGCAGGAGTGGATGGGGATCACCTCAAGGCAAGACCCAGGAGTGGCAAGGGTTTATGTTTATTAAAAACTTTATTTACCGCTAAATATAGCCAACAAAGGATCCAAGTGATTTACAATTTTGAAACAAACTCCATTCAAAATAGAAAAGGAAAGAAAAAAAAGGTTTTTCCCCCCCTAAATACATAATCTTCTAAAACAGTCAATTTAACAATTTATCAAAAATAAGCTGAATACAAACTGCGGTCCCAAACTCATTCCTTCAATTTAAAAAGGCCAGTTGAAAGAAATGTGCTTTCAAATGTCTTTTAACATTTATATGCAATTCTTCCTTTCTCAGTTCTAGAGGCAATACTGATCCACAACCTTGGAACTAAATTAAAAAAATGCACATTCTCTAGTTGAGAGAAGATGGGCCTTCAAAATATGGGGAAGAGCTACCCTATTGTCATTTAAGGATTGTAATAAACACCTCGGTGCATAGACTAATACCAAGTTGGAAAGATACAACGGTTGCAACTCAAATAATGCCCTATGTGCCAACATTAAGATCTTAAATTTGATCCTAAATTCCATTGGCAACCAATGGAATTTCAGATACAAAGGTGTTACATGATCCCGAATATAAGCCTGGCCTAGCAGCCTGATTGCAGCAGAGAAGGAGGGTTGGAAGCATCCAAACTGGGATTTAGACGTCATATTGAAAATTGCCTTCCACATGTTTCTAACAGTGGTTCTTAAACCTGTCCTGGGGAACCCCCAGCCAATTGGATTTTCAAGATATCCCTAATGAATATGCATAAGGAACGCAGCGGTAATTCTTCACACATTATAACTGATTTGTAAGGTTAAAAGTTCATCTCATTGACTGATGCAGTTTTCTTGATATGAAAATATATATTTTCCTTGTTTTGTAGATCTATTGTTGCATTTATACTAAGCAATACAAGTATTTTTAAACATTTCTTGAAGTTGCACCTGTATGTTGTTCTTTACTATTTTCCATTTTATTATTATTTATTTTTATTTGAACAAATTATCAAGAATAAACTTCTTGTACAGAGTATGATTAAGACATCATTAATATAACAATCAAAAGAAAAATAACAATTAGAAGAAAAATTATACACTTAATCAATTTAAAGTCCCAAATATAGAGATCCATAATGCAATCATGAGTGAACAAACAAAATAAAGAAAAAAGAAGACAATGTCATATTACCAATTAGGTGGATAGCTGAGAATGATACAAGAATAATCTAATAAATTAAATTGTTACTATCTTCCCTTTAAGGCGTTTCCTGGAGAGAAATCCCGTTAGTTGTGAAGGTTCGAATAATATATAATTAGAGGACTTATATTTTACAATTTTCATGGGTATCGTAATAAAAATAATGCACCCTTTTCAGTGACCCCTGACTTAAGAAGCAGGAACTCTTTCCTACGTTTCTGGGTTTCTTTTGTCACATCAGGAAATATTTGAACTTTGAGTCCAAGAAATTCTTTATGTTTATTCTTGAAGTACAACTTTAATATGCAGTTCTTATCAGGTGATAGAACCACCGTGACTAATAAGATAGCTGGTCTGGCTACCTCCTTCATTGAGGATTCCAGCATCGTTGTTAAGTCCATCTGTTCACCCTGTTCTTGTTGTTCTAAAGGATATTTTTCCTCCAATCTTTTTGTTGGAAGATAATATATTTTTGAAAAAGGGGGGAAAGTATCATGAGGAACATTAAGAACTTCAAGAAAATATTTTTTTAAGACTCCTTTAGGAGACAATGAAGGTACTTTCTGGAAATTCAAGAATCTAAGATTATTTAGACAATTATTGTTTTCCATCATTTCCACCTTTCTTCTTAAATTAAGATTGTCTCTAATTAAAGTGGTTTGCACATGATGGATTAGCGGTATATAAGAAATAAAATTACATTCCATTACATTTACTTCCAATTTCTCTTTTTCAGTGTTTTCCACATTAGTTTTTACAACAATATTATCCTGTTTAAGTCCATTTAATTCCTCCCTTTGTTCTAAGAATTTCTTTTCTAAGTCATTGATTTGTGGTGACAAAGTCTGTCCTAAAGTAACTACTAAATCCCATACTACATTACATTACATTACATTAGTGACTTCTATTCCGCCTGTACCTTGCAGTTCAAGGGGAATTACAAAAGAGCTAACTGGACATTTCCAGGATAGTTACAATTTTTGGGATACAAGTGAGATAAGAATGCTGGATATTTCTAGGAGATATTGCGAATTTGATAACAAATAAGTATTGGACATTTCTAGGCAATATTACAAATAGGATAACAACTAAGAAAGCTAGACATTTCCAGGAGCTTTACATTTTAGGGAACTGTATTCTTGGTTGATATTTAGAGTAGGAAAACATTACCAGAGAAGTGGAGGCTTTGAGAAGGGAATTACTGGGGAGGTGAGGGAGGGAGTGGGGGTTAAGGTGTCTGAACATATTTCTTGAATAGCAGGGTTTTGATCTCTCTTCGAAATGTTTTGAGGTCGCTCGTTGTTGTCAGCAGGTTGGAAATGGAGCGGTCGAGTTTTGCTGCTTGCGTCGCAAGTAGGTTGTCAAACATCTTCTTGCGCTGAGTACCTTTGAGAAGAGGGTAGGTAAATGGGGTCAGAGTTCTTTGTCTAGTAGTGAGGATCTGATTTAGGCGGTTGTTTAGGTAGGAGGGGGCAGAGCCATTTAATGCTTTGAATAGTAGACAGTAAAGTTTGAATTGAATTCGTGCTTGTATTGGTAACCAGTGTGAGTCTAGGTAAGCAGTGGTGATGTGGTCATATTTTCTTAGTGAGTAAATCAGTCTGAGAGCAGTATTTTGTATCGTCTGTAGTTGCTTTAGCATGTTGGCTGGGCATGGCAGATAGAGGGAGTTGCAATAGTCCAGTAGACCCAAGACTAGGGATTGGACAATGAGCCTATATTGTTCTATGTTGAAGAATTTTCTTATTTTACGTAGATTTCTCATGGTTAAAAAAGCTTTCTGGGTTGTCTTATTGATTTGGGCCTGCATTGTGCAGCATCTGTCTGTTGTTACTCCTAGGAGTTTAAGTTCGGGCTGTATTGGGTATTTGATGGCTTTAATTTCTAATTCTGAGATGGTGGGGGTTTTGGCCTTTTTGAGCAGAAGGAATTTTGTTTTGTCTGTGTTTAGTTTCAGTTTGTGGGCGGTCATCCATTTTTCCACTACTTCTAGTGTTTTTTCCAGTTTTACTGTCGAGGTGGGATCTGGTGAGTCAAAGGGGAGGAGTATGGAGATGTCGTCTGCTTAGCTGAAAGATGTAACATTTAAGTTGTCTAAAGTGGTTCCGAGGGAGGAAATAAAGAGGTTGAAGAGCATAGGTGATAGTGGAGATCCTTGTGGAACTCCGCAGGGGTTGGACCATGGGTCTGATTTGAGATCGTTGGACTTTACTCTGTAGGTTCTTGATTTTAGGAATCCTTGGAACCAGTTGTATACCCTGCCTGAGATTCCTATGGCTTCAAGTATCTGTAGTAGTATGGAGTGGTCGACCAGGTCAAATGCAGCAGAGAGATCAAGTTGAATTATCAGCATCTTTTTGCCTTTGCTAAGGTGCTGTCGAGCAGTGTCTAGTAGGGTTACTAGTAGTGTCTCTATGCTATGGTTGGTTCGGAATCCTGATTGTGAGGGGTGAAGTAGGTTGTGGTCTTCCAGGTAGTTAGTGAGGAATTGTGCGACTAGACCTTCTATTATTTTAACGTATATTGGTATTGATGCGATGGGTCTGTAGTTGGCGGGGATGTCTTTTGGGCCTTTGTGATCTTTCACAATTGGGGTGATTATGATCTCTCTTAGGTCCTGTGGGAATTGTCCTTCTGTTAACGTGGTTTGTATCCATTGCATAAGGCTGGCTCTGAATTTGGTGGAGGCGTTTGTTATCAGGTATGTGGGACAATTGTTTAGGTCGCATGAAGCTTGGCTGTATTTTGCGACCTAAACAATTGTCCCACATACCTGAGTGGTTAATATAACTGGTTTTAAAAAAGGTTTGGACAAGTTGCTGGAGGAAAAGTTCATAGTCTGCTCTTGAGACAGACATGGGATGGTAGCATGGCTATTATGTTCTTAGAATATTGTGTGCAGTTCTGGATGGCGTCGATCCAGAGGAAGGCTACTAAAATGGTGTGTGGTCTTCGTGATAAGGCGTATAGGGACAGACTTAAAGATCTCAATCTGTATACTTTGGAGGAAAGGCGGGAGAGGGGAAGCTCAGGAGTAATCTAAGGGTGGTAAATGCGTGGAACAGTCTCCTGGAAGAGGTGATCGAGAAAGAGACTGTATCTGAATTCAAGAAAGCCTGGGACAGGCAGTTGGGATTTCTTAGGGAGGGGAGGAGATAGTGGATGGGCCGTTTGGCCTTTATCTGCCATTATATTTCTATGTTCCTATCTTTCTGCTTCTGCATATGTTTCACCTATTTGAAAAGAAAACATGCCTTTGTAGAACAGCTGCACAGAAATTAGTCGGCCCAGCAGTTTACACATGCTTTGAGCCAGGCACCTGTGTTCTGCTTACCTTTGTGCAAATAAGTGCATATTTTTTAGATAACTCTGTCCAACCACCTGTGCACCCTCTGGATAAAAGTATTTGCAGTGTGTACTTTGATGCATGCAGAACAACCGCAAGGCCATTTTTAGAAGCACTTCTTTCTGTGGCTAAGATACTATTTTAACCACAGAAACACTTTATGAAATTGCCTCAGCATAGGAATAACTGAAGTTGGGTTTGTCTCTCAGCATTTTATATACAGTAATTACCTAACAGCCATTTTTCCCACAGTTGCTATGAATAAAAAACACTCTGAGCTGGACCAGGAGCACTTGTCAGATAAGGTCTGTTTTTCCGAGGTAATAAATATGCACATAATTGAACTCAGAATGAAAAAGATCATAGTCAGCAGATTTTATTTTCCTCTTATCGCCTTACGTGACTTGAAAATTCCACCTGAAAAAGCTGCATAATGATGATTCGTAGACTGGTTTTCTGCACAGAGAAAGGCATGATATGTATTTCCAGGCCTGTCTTAAGCAGAGAACATTTGGGATTTTAGATTTAATTTCTCATGGTTCCAGTCCTAAACTGAGAGATATTTAGGTATGGTATAAGGACTTGCAAATCAAGGGCTCCTTTTATCAAGCTGCACTAGGAGGTTTTTAGCATGAGCCAGTGCAGTAAATGCTCCGACACTCATAGAATTCCTATCAGCCTTGGAGCACTTACTTCGCCAGCCCGCACTAAAAGTTTGTACCTGAGTCCAGGGAAGGTTAAGCAACTTGCCTAAGGTCTGCCACTTTAACCACTAGGCTACTTCTTTATATCACAGAAGATGAGAGAAGATAGAGAATGACACAGGGAAATACTTTTAAAACCAATAGGAGGAAATATTTTTTCACTCAGAATACTTAAGCTCTAGAACGTGTTGCCAGAGGTTGTGGTAAGAGCAGATTTTAAGAAAGGTTTGGACAATTTGAGACAGATATGGGGGAAGCCACTGCTTGCCCTGGATCAGTAGCACAGAATGTTGCTACTATTTGGGGTTCCAGAATCTTGCTATTCTTTGAGATTCTGCCTGGAATCTTGATACTCTTTGGGATTCTAGAATCTTTTGTTACTCTTTGGGTTCCGGAATCTTGCTATTCTTTGAGATTCTGCCTGGAGTCTTGACACTCTTTAGGCTTCTGGAATCTTTTGTTACTCTTTGGGATTCTGGCACGTTGCTACTCTTTGGGGTTCTGGAATCTTGCTATTCTTTGAGATTCTGCCTGGAATCTTGATACTTTTTGGGGTTCTAGAATCTTTTGTTACTCTTTGGGATTCTGGAATGTTGCTACTCCTTGGGGTTCTGGAATCTTGCTATTCTTTGAGATTCTGCCTGGAATCTTGATACTCTTTGGGGTTCTAGAATCTTTTGCTATTCTTTGGGATTCTGGAATGTTGCTACTCCTTGGGGTTCTGGAATCTTGCTATTCTTTGAGATTCTGCCTGGAATCTTGATACTTTTTGGGGTTCTAGAATCTTTTGTTACTCTTTGGGATTCTGGAATGTTACTACTCTTTGGGGTTCCGGAATCTTGCTATTCTTTGAGATTCTGCCTGGAATCTTGATACTCTTTGGGGTTCTAGAATCTTTTGCTATTCTTTGGGATTCTGGAATGTTGCTACTCCTTGGGTTTTGGCCAGGTACTAGTGACCTGGACTGGCCATCGTGAGAACAGGCTACTGGGCTTGATGGACCTTTGATCTGACCCAGTAAGGTTATTCTTATGTTCTTAACTCATTTTCCTGTCCCATCCTGGTGAGTTCTTTTCCTGTCCCTGCCCCATTCTTGCAACCTCCATCCTCGTTCTTGCAACCTCTGTCCTCATCTACACAAGCCTGAAACACTTTAAAATCATAAGTGTTGGAGGCTTTTGTGGTTAAGGCAGAGCTTATAAGAATGTGGCAGGGACAGCGACAAAACACGTGGGGATGGAATGGGAAATTGAGTTCCTATGGTGTCATTCTCTAATAAGAACCTCTATTACCCAGTGAATGAGAGAAAGTGAAGGGGACGGGACTTGCTATACTGCTTTTTCTGTATGGTTTACACAATTAAAGCAGTGAGGTGTTAAGTAACTTGCCCAGAGTTACAAGGAGCTGCAGTGACATAACATAACATAGTAACATAGTAAATGTCGGCCGATAAAGACCTGAACGGTCCATCCAGTCTGCCCTGTAATCACATGATTGAATTAAAATGTCTTTTTTATTTATTTTATTTAAAAGACTTTTATCCTGTATATCCAACAATCTAAGCGGGTTATAGTATACATTCACATACTATAACAGACAAACAATTTAACAAAACATTCTATAAAATCTTTACAATGGCAATCTAAAAGGGAGGAAGTGATGTCATGAGCAAAGATGGCTGCCTAACCTCGAGGCCGAAAAAACATTTTTTTTATAAGAGGTAACAGTCATTGAGGAAAACAAGACAACCACCACCAGACCTCGTTAACGGAGCCCCTGCAAGATCTTAATTTATCTTAGAAAGCAAACATATTCTCAGACCTGCTCTAGACAGTGGGAGAGGAGGTGAAAGGCTGAGAAAAGTTACCGTTCCTAGAATAGCTAAGCTTCATTTGCAAGAACAAAAGAGGTGCCATGGGGGTCAGATCAAAGGTCTCTCAAGCTCAGCACCCTGACCCTGGCCAGACCCTAAAGCACTCACAGCTCTCTCTGGGAATAGCAGAAGCCTTCCAAAGTCTGCTTTGCTAATAATTGTTTATGAACCTTTTCCTTCTAGAAATTTACACCATTTACATTATTATTAACGCAATAATGTTAAATGCCTCCACCATATCCTGTGGTAACAAATTCTGGAGCTCAACTGCTTCCTGAGTGCTTTAAATACATGTTTTACCTCTTAGATTCATGGAGCGTCCCCCTGGTACTAAGATAGCTGGAAAGTGTGAATAATTGCTTCCTATTTACCGATGTCATTTATTCTTTATTCCTGGGAGAAAAAGCAACATTTGTTCAGAATCTACATATACCAAGCAGAATTTGGCACAGGGACCAAAAGTCTATTGGCTGCTGCAAAAACAAGGAAATAGCAGTGTTCTCCTAAGCAGAGGGAGGGCACTGTCAGCTGTGGGGTCTGGAAAATAAGGAAATTGAAGTAGCAGCATCAGCTCATGCAGCCAATGGAAGTGAAGGAAGCAAATTGGGGAGCATCTTAACAAACTGTTCCCAGCAGAACCAGCACAATGACATGGACTACAGGGACCCAGCCTTGAGGTACTACTGAAAAGTTGTGAACTAAATCTAAAGAGGGCTGGAGGTTGATTTGTTTGGGGGAGGGCTGGAGGACGCCTACAGCTGCCTAAAATCGGGACGCACTTTTAGAGAATCAGGCCCTTAAAGCTTAAGACTATGAATTATAGGAGTCGAAGGTGGTGTTTGTGAGGGTTGTTAAAACTTCTAAGATGAATTACTTGGATGAGAATTTAAGATAAAACAATTAAATATTGTTCTATGAACGGAACACACTGATTGTTTTCATTGTTCTCATTTAAGGATAGAATTTAAAAAAAAACAAAAAAGTGCTATATATCAATAGGGAGAGAGGCCATGCAGAAAAATAGGAATCCTATTTCACTCAGCCAAACAACTAAATCAAATCCAGTCCTCCCCGTGGTAAATTTGTGCTGATTTCTGCAATGTCCTGCTTAGGAGGTGATTTGCTGAGACCTTTTTGTCATTCTTAGTAAATCGGGCCTTTAGAGACAGAGAGCGGGCGTTCCGCATCCATCCCATCCACCTTGTTCCACCAGATGCTTTTCAGAAAGAAGCAGTACAGCTGCATGTTCCTTCTTCTCATTCAGATGAAACGTTCACCCCCCAAAAAGGGAGATGCAAATTGTGAACTTTCAGTCTGGTAATTCAAGTCTCTGCAGTGCTACCAGCTCCAGAATTTAATTTCCAAATAAACTCTGCTTGTCATTTGATGTCCAGAGAGGATCAATAGAATGGAAATTGCCTCCTGTTCTTCTCAAGTGCTGCATTGGATTAGCGCTCTTGCATTTTACTTTGGTCACCCTCTTTGCTTACCTGAGCAAAGAAAGTGTGAGATTATTGATAGCAAAGAGAAAGTAATTTATCTACACTCCCCTGCTCCAGAGATCTCACTTTTGCTCATACTTTCCATGTAACTTTCATACAGTTTTTTTTTAAACGTAATAAATGATTAATGTAAGTGACTGAGAAGGAACTTCACTGCCTATAAGGGGGAAGAGATGAAGGAAAGTGGTCCAGCAGTTGTGCCAATCATTTCACACTCAGTGGTCTGATGATTCTCACCCCTTGCTTGAACCATTAGGCTGCTTCTCTATTCCATCTACCCTATTGCATATTTTAGGATCATCCGCAAAGAGACAAACCTCACCAAACCTACCTTCTGCGATATCGATTAGAAGAATGTTGAAAAGAATAAGACCAAAACCATCCCTCTGGCCAGTGGTGTACTGTGTGTGTGTATGGGGGGGGCGGATCACCTCAGGTGCTGTGTCAGTGGGGGCTCCAGTACCTCTACGCCCCACCACACCATGCCACGCCCGTGCCATGCTTCCCCCCAGCCTGTATCTCTGTAGATCTTTGCTAGTGTGAGCAAATTCTCATGCCTGGTTCCCCTCTGAATCACTTCTTGGTCATGGGGCCAGGAAGTGACATCAGAGGGAAATCCAGCACTGGCGTGAGAAGCATGCAGGAGAAGCCATTTGCGCTGGCAAAGATTTAGAGGTACAGGTAGCGGGGGGAAGGCGGGATGGGCACTGCCACCCTGGGCATCTTACTATGCTACTGTCTGTTGTCAGCCCAGCCTGTCCAATGTCAGCAAAGGCCTATGGGAGATCATATCATTCTTATCTGACCTTGGGGGATGTCAGTGCAGATGGGCTAGCAGCCTCAGAATAAAGCAGGGGTCTCAAAATCCCTCCTTGAGGGCCGCAATCCAGTCGGGTTTTCAGGATTTCCCCAATGAATATGCATTGTAAGCAGTGCATGCACATAGATCTCATGCATATTCATTGGGGAAATCCTGAAAACCCGACTGGATTTCGGCCCTCAAGGAGGGACTTTGAGACCCCTGTACTAGAGGATAGTTTATTTAAACTTAGGGATCTCAAAGTCCCTCCTTGAAGGCTGCAATCCAGTCGGATTTTCAGGATTTCCCCAATGAATATGCATGAGATCTATGTGCATGCACTGCTTTCATTGCATATTCATTGGGGAAATCCTGAAAACCCGACTGGATTGTGGCCCTCAAGGAGGGACTTTGAGATCCCTGGAATAAAGTAACAAAAACTCTGCTACAACCCTGAGGTGCCAAGAGGTGTTAATGTCTGTGCTTAAGATATACCGTAAGCCCAGCTGCATGGTCTAACACAGATAGGGTTAATCAGAAACCAGTGTCAGAGTGATACTGAAAATTACATTTGACTCCAGTATGTGAGGGACAGTTTCCCCCTCTTCCCCACTCACCATTGTTTCAAACAGTTTACGAAAGATAGGGGGACTTAACTTCAGTAGATTCTATTTTTAGAACAGGTCTCAAACTTATAAATAGGAATTAAACCACTGGGACTTATCAGACATTTTAATAGATCTACATAAACAAAATACCCAAATAAGAGCTATGTTTCATACTGCTTCTTATGCTTATAAATAATTCATCATTATAATAATATAGCGCCATCAAAACATTTAAAACATAACATTGTTTCATACTAAACTGAAGTGTTAAGAACTAAGGTCAAACGCCAGTTTGAAATAATAAGCTTTCAAGTGTGATTTAAATGATTTAAGAGATTTTTCTGTCCGCAGATCTAACGGGAGGAAGTTCCATAGCGTTGGAGCCATTACAGAGAAACTAGAATCTCTGTAAATATCTAGAAAAAGCTGCCTATATGATGGACTAGTCGGTAAGGATTGGTTGGAGGACCGCAGCTCCTTCCTCAGAAAGGATGGAATCAGATGAGAAAATAAAAATAGAGGAGAGCCAAAATCTGAAAAGTAAGGAGGTAACTCTTGAAAAAGTATCCTGAAAGAGATAGGTAGGATGTGCTCAGTTTTGAGATGGTCGAATTTTGAGCGACCGTAGAGGAGTCTGAGTCAGTGGCACCAAACACAGTGTTCTTATATTGGAGACCCAAGTGGGTTCTCCTGTGAACCCATCAACCGTGTCTCTTCATCTTTATAATCATAGTGCAACATGGCAAGGTCATTGGCTTATAATCTTCCTGTCCTTGCAGCAAGTAAAAACAACAAAAAACATGTCCTTGAATCACTACGGCAATGGCTCAAAAAAGGTTGCAGGTTGCTGTTGATTTCCAAACCCAGTTCCAATCTTCAGGTCTTTACACAGCCCTGTTTCACTGAAGCTTCTTCAGAAAACTCAGATACGCTAAAGTGATTTTCAAAAGAGCTTTTACTCTTAAAAAGATAAACATCACAACCTGTAAATCAGCTTCCAAACGCAAACTATATCCAAATTTGTGTTCATTTAATGCAATGCTACTCTGTGATCCCCGGAGGTTGCAAAAGGAAAGGTTGAATCAAAGTTTGAACAGTTTTGGAAATGGTGTGTCAGCTCAGTCATTTGATTCTGTGTCCGTGTCATTAGAACATAAGAACATAAGCAATGCCTCTGCTGGGTCAGACCAGAGGTCCATCGTGCCCAGCAGTCCGCACACGCGGTGGCCCAACAGGTCCAGGACCTGTGCAGTAATCCTCTATCTATACCCTTCTATCCCCTTTTCCAGCAGGAAAATGTCCAATCCTTTCTTAAACCCCTGTACTGTACTCTGCCCTATTACGCCCTCTGGAAGCGCATTCCAGGTGTCCACCACTCGTTGGGTAAAGAAGAACTTCCTAGCATTCGTTTTAAATCTGTCCCCTTTCAACTTTTCCAAGTGTCCTCTTGTTCTTTTATTTTTCGAAAGTTTGAAGAATCTGTCCTTCTCTACTCTCTCTATGCCCTTCATGATCTTATAAGTCTCTATCATATCCCCTCTAAGTCTCCTCTTCTCCAGGGAAAAGGGGATATGATAGAGACTTATAAGATCATGAAGGGCATAGAGAGAGTAGAGAAGGACAGATTCTTCAAACTTTCGAAAAATAAAAGAACAAGAGGACACTTGGAAAAGTTGAAAGGGGACAGATTTAAAACGAATGCTAGGAAGTTCTTCTTTACCCAACGAGTGGTGGACACCTGGAATGCGCTTCCAGAGGGCGTAATAGGGCAGAGTACAGTACAGGGGTTTAAGAAAGGATTGGACATTTTCCTGCTGGAAAAGGGGATAGAAGGGTATAGATAGAGGATTACTGCACAGGTCCTGGACCTGTTGGGCCACCGCGTGTGCGGACTGCTGGGCACGATGGACCTCTGGTCTGACCCAGCAGAGGCATTGCTTATGTTCTTATGTTCTAATGACACGGACACAGAATCAAATGACTGAGCTGACACACCATTTCCAAAACTGTTCAAACTTTGATTCAACCTTTCCTTTTGCAACCTCCGGGGATCACAGAGTAGCATTGCATTAAATGAACACAAATTTGGATATAGTTTGCGTTTGGAAGCTGATTTACAATCCCTTATCCAAAGCACTGAATAATTGCATTTTTCCTGAAAGCATAGGGGAACTTTATTCTTCACCAATGCCCTGCAATCACATATAGAAGAAAATGAAATGTGTGTGTTAAAACTTGGCATCAGTGCCCTGTGACCTTGCAAATCATCGTGTTATCTATCTGTTATTAGTGAATGCTTGCATGTGTTGCATCGTTAAGAAGGTAGCTTACTCAGCAAGAGTGGTTGACCCATAATCAATGAATGAGACTGGAGATTGTAAATTAAAGAGCCTTTGACTAACACCTGGGATTTGGCACGGTGTAATGGAGTACTCTGCGGTGTCATCTTATGAATTATACAGCACTCTGGTAGCCAGTGAAAACATCGGACTGAACACAAACCTTTCTAAAAAAAGGCGCAGTGAAGGGAGGGGAAGTGGGCCATCAGATATTTAGAGTTTTGCAGTGGAAGGCTTGTAGCAGGATAAGAGAAGAGAAAATGATTTGTGACCTCAGCGGGATGACCCTTGCTTTTGCTGTTTGCAAAGTGAAGGACTGGGAACCTTTTATCTCTCTGGACCAAGGTAGGTGCAAGAGGCTGAAGATATTTGCACTATAATGACCTCAGTTGTAAGAAGGAGGTTTTTTCCCCCTTTAAAAGTAAAGTTACTGTTTGTTCAGGCTCATTTCACCTGTGCAGAGTGAACATAAGATCTGAGGTTTCCAGTTCTGGGCTTGGATTACGTGAGAAGCATAAAAGAGAAACTTATAATTGTTCCACAAATTAAAATAACTTCCTATTTTCAAGATTCTGTTTTTATTGTTTAAAAAAATTGCAATGCTGCTGACACGGCAAGAGGTATATGTTCCGAGAGGTATCTCTTCCCTTAGTTCAATATAAATTCATTAAACTAGTCTTATGGATCATGAATTTTAGAAACACCGAAGCAGCAAACAGTAAAATGTTAATAAACAAAGCTATTTCACTGCTCTGTTTATTGAAGTGATACATGCTTGGTTTTTGTTATTTGTTGACTGGTAGATTAAGATACCCTGCTTGTTTTGGTTAACTCTTGGAGGTAGAAAGAAATAACAGGCAGCTGCCTAGTTGCACGTGGCAAGAAAATGTGTAGATTTCCATAGTCTAATCCACTTAAGTTTCAAATTTTATTTAAATTTGATTCAATCACTTATCACAAATTACCAAGCAAATTTACAAAAAAATTAAAATCGGTTGTCATAAATTACAATCAAATGGACGTAAATACAAGATACAACATTATGCAGACTAATCTAATCTAATCTAAACCTTAAGTTTATATACTGCATCATCTCCACGAATATGAAGCTTGACCCGGTTTACAAGAACTTAAAATATAGGTAGAGAAGGAAAAGGTTTACATGAACTTATATGTAGAAGAGAAGAAAAAGGGGGGAGGATAGAATTACAATTTGGTGAAAAGCCAAGTTTTCAGTTGTTTGCGGAATAATTGGATGGAGCCCAGGTTCCGCAGCGGGATGGTGAGGTCGTTCCAAAGTCCTGTGATTTTGAAGAGAAGGGATTTTCCCAGTTTACCTGCATAGTGAATGCCGAGTAGAGAGGGGAAGGCTAGTTTATACCTTTGGGCGGTTCTGGAGGAGTCGGGACTTGAGGAGTTGTAAGATAGTGGGATAAGGGGAGGAAGGATGCCGTGAATGATCTTAAAAGCCAGGCAGGAACATTTGAAATGGACTGACTGGGGCATCAGGAAAGGAGGCGGAAATACATTATTTTTATAGGAAAGAAAACATTTAAGGTAAAAACAAATGGGAAGGGGTTATAACAGGAGCCAGGAGAATGAACTGAAAGAAGCTTCTATTGATAGCGGATTATGAACTGAAGCTTTTCAGGTTACCTTTAAATTTGTCAGTGTTTGTTTCATCTCTAAGGTATAGCGGAAGAGCTAGTAGACATTGGTCAGTGGATCTAAGAGAACGGAAGTGTGTGCATGACTTCTGACTTTTCTGCCAGCTGCTCTTCTGTATTTGCTGTGATACTTTGCCAGCGGGTGTGGACATGGGCAGAGATTGGACGGGTTGCGCAGGAACTAAATTATATAATAGGCACGCATTTAGATGTGGGCGTTTACGTCTGCTACAGGACTATAGTGTAAAGGTCGGATTCTAAAAATGGTGCTGATCTCGCATAGAATTGCAGCTATTTTTTTTTTTTAACTGGCACCTTAAATGTAGGCCAGCATTTTAAAGGTCTACATTTAAGGCACCGGTCTTGTGCATAGGGTGTCTCTTATATTGAAGGTTTGCTCAAGGTGTCCTATGGTAGGACTCATCTCTTAACTTATTTAGGTGTTTGACCATGATTAGATATACAACCGTGTCCCAGAAGATGTGTTAGCCGTCTAACACTGCTGCATGCATCTCAAATATTGACTTGACCACAATCAGATTGATTTCAATTGCAAACTGAGGAATTGGGCGAATCCATTGACAACATGGAGAGGAAGTTCTGTGATGGCAAGCTCTTCTATACTGGATGAGAGGCTGCAATGTTTCCAGATGCTGAGCACTGATGAGTGTACAAATGTGGTTTACTTCTTGGATTATTTTTATGTTGCATTAGTTAACAAACCACTTGGAGATTTAGTTCTTGTATTTAGTCTGTTTGCATAAATATGACCAGAGTTTGCAGCTTGTCATTCCATCCCTAATAACACATTGCAGTCCTACAGGGAAGGGTGTCAAAGAAGATTTGGGATATGGAACAACTTTGAAATAGGAAGAATGAGCATTCTTCAGGTGGGAAAAAGAGATGAGTGAAGGGAGATATGAAAACGAAATCGTGAAGAGAGTAAATAAGGAGCTGTTTATTCAGTTGGGGTTCCTTTTACAAAGCTGCCGTATTTGCTGTGATGCCCATTGGCATGTAATGGGCATTGGAGCGTTTGCCATGCGGCAGTTGCTACTGTGGCTTTATAAAGGGGGGTAGGTTTGTTGGATGTCATTTAAGTCTTTTATTGTGAGGCAATGGGGCAGCAGAGAAAGCCCCTTGTTTAGAATTACCAGATGTCTGGGAGAACTGGCTGGACAGACTTTCCAAAACCCAGTAGTTTGTCTGAGTTTTGGAAAGCCCAAACCTCTGGCCGTGTATGTTAGGCCTCTGAGCACGCGTGGATAATGTCACATACCCTCCAGACACGGCCCGGAGGTGGAAGAAGAAAGACGAAGCTTTGTGAGGGTGGGACCAGGGGCATAATGGAATGGGATTGGAGGTGGAACAGGGCGAAGCCATGTGTCAAGCTTTCTACCACAGAAAATCTGTTAACCCTACCCTTGTTCATATCATGGAGTTAGGGGATTCAGGACTGGACACTAGAAGGGCATGACAGGCATCATGCATGCAATTCTGTTCATTTTGGGTTTTTGTGCTTCCAAGCAAGCTGTAGGCCAGTTTCTTAAGATGCCTATCTGTCTTCACACTCTGACCCAGTTTTGCAGTTCTTAGAGTTTTTCTGCTGTCAGGGCTGAAAATGGAACACTAGCTGCCTCCTCCTAAGATTGGCAGTGACACGAATCTTCTGCTAACGTTATATCACCCTGCTGCTAATAAGGCTTGAAGCTTTAAATCTCCCTTATTATACCTTCAGCTCTCTATTGTCACTGCTGGCCTTAGGGATTTTGCAGCCCTGGACACGAGACTCATTTGGGACCTTAGGGCTTAGATTTGATGACCTACAAGCCTGTCACTTAGAACATCTATAAAGACTCATTTCTTCCCACCAGCCTTTGGTGCTATGGACTGACCCTTCCCTCTTCCACTTTCTCATGCTCTTCTCTTTGGATTTTATGGAGTTCTTTTCCGAAAACTCTATTTTATTATTGTATAAAAGGCAATACCTTAATTTACGATAAACATTTACCTATGGATACAAATTCTACAGTGAGTGTTAGCAATAGATTTGAGAGAAACAGATCATATTCCACATACCCTGGCCTGGGATTGAGGTTCAGTTCAGGGGAAGTTTCTATTTGGAGTCTTTGATCCCAACCTCTCACTTTCTACGCACATCTAACAAACTGCTAAGACCTGCCCCTTCCATCTCTACATCACCACCAAAATTCACCCCTTCCTCTCTGAGCACACTACCCGGACTCTTTTCAACACACTCGTAATCTCACGCTTAGACTACTGCAATCTACTTCTAACTGGTCTCCCACAGTGCCGCCTCTCCTCCCTGCACGAATCATCTTCTACTAACCTCCCTACACCCATGTCACTCCTCTCCTTAAATCACTTCACTGGCTCCCTATCCGCCTTCGCATACAGTTCAAGCTCTTATTGCCGACCTGCAAATGTGTTCATTCTGCTTCCCCTCAATGTCTCTCATCACTTTTCTCTTCTTATACACCTCCCAAAGAACTCCGTTCCTAAGATAAGCTACTCTTAGCTGTACCCTTCTCCTCCACTGCCAATTCCAGCTTCATTCCTTTCATCTAGCTGCCCCCTATGCTTGGAATAAACTACTCGAGTTTATCCATCAAAGCCCTTCCCTTACCTAAGCAGACTGAAAACCCACCTTTTTGATATAGCCTTCAATCCATACCCTACTCCCCACTGCCCACCAACCCAGCCAGCTGATTAACCGTTCCCTTTATCTGTATCCATGACATCTTGTTTGTCTGTTTAGATTGTAAGCTCTTTGGAGCAGGGACTGTCTTCTTTGTGACTCTGCACAGTGCTGCGTACGTCTGGTAGCGCTGTAGAAATAATTCATAGTAGTAGCAGTCCTGTCATGGTTTGCTAGAGATGGTGGGAGTTATCAAATCGTCAAATATTCCTTTCATTAGCACACGTATTTGCCAGATGGCGATTGGTTTTCTTTGTTTATATGTTTGTCATGAGACTTTTATATTTTAAATTTCATTTCGATTTGGTTTTAGTTTTCATTACTTATTGATGCCCCAAGATTGTCATCAACCGGGTATGTTTTCTAATTGCACACATTTTAAACCACTTCATTCATTCATAATTCACATACAAACACAAATGTTCATAACAGTTAAGTCACTTGAATTATACATTCATTGTTATATTGTTTTATATATTTTTGGAGGTTCACATTCATGAGGTAATATACACGTGACAAAGTTCCACTTTATTAGTAATGGGAATGGCATATCTTTTATTGTTTTTATTAATCTATGCTTCTTTAATACCATTAATGATTCTTTTTAATTGTATATGTATATATTTTTATGGATTTATAGTTCATTTTGATGTTATTGCATAAATTTAATTCATAATGTTATTTTATTTTTATGTATTGATTTTACTATTGATTTATTTATATATGGTTTTACAATTTGCTTTGATGTCATTGCATAATTGCATTCAATTTGTCGCTGTTTGTACTTTAGATGTTAAATGTATCCCTGAAGCAGGCTTTTATCTACGTATTTCTGTTTTATCCCCCTTTTACAAAACCGTAGAGCGTTTTTTAGCGCCAGCCGTGGTGGTAACAGCTCTGATGCTGAATTCTATGAGCGTCCGAGCTATTTACCACCATGGCTAAAAACCGCACTATAGTTTTGTAAAAGGGGTAGGGAGGGGTTAGTTTGTGATTCCATATTCCATACTAGGCGAAGATGTGTTCCGTGTGTTCGAAAGACCTTCTTCTCTGTTAGCAGGCTCGATCTATGCGAGTCTGGCTTGTTTAGTTTCACAATGGGTGTATTGTTCTTCTGCTCACTGCAGTATGTAAGATGCTGCCTTTCCCTAGGTGCACCCTTGTTGTGCGACATGTGGATTGTTACTAAAAATCATGTTTTTCCTACAGATGTGTCACTCATGCTAGGTACGCCACTGGGCACAGCTATGGTGTTACCAGCTGCCTACACTTCAGGATGTCTGCTGGTGCTCACAGGGACTTCCCTGGAACAGTATCTCAATCTCATTCTATATGTCTTAGTCGTAACTTAATATTTCTCACGTCTGCTTTGCATTGACTTTCACAACATCTGTAATGATGATGTTTCACCTTTTTTTCTCCACTGGGCTTGGTTTTACTTATGTAGCTAATTCTGTTTCTACTTTTCATTTTGTTCTTATTGTTTGATTTTTCTGATATTTTCTTTTGGAATTGCAAGTTTGAACATAATAGTTAAAAAAAAAAATCACATGTTAAGGGCAAATAATGCACATTTTTGCTAATTAATGCACATTCCGTATCTTGCTAAACTAGTCCAGATGGGTGTGTCATGCCACCCCTCTCCCCCAACCAGCATGTCTGTGATATCATCACCACTGTGAAGTATATCACTGCCCTGGAACTTGCCGGAATTTCTCTAGCTTGTTCTGTTTATGTAAAAATTATTTCCCCTTGCTCTGGAAAGTGGTAGTTTGGAGTGGTTTCTGTTAGTTCCATCCTAGGGGAAAGTTACTGGGAGTCATACTCGACAATAAGCTCACTTTCCATGATTAGATAAGTGTTGTTATACAGAAATGCTTTTACAAGCTAAAATTAATATGTTCCATCTCTTCTAGACCCTCCTCTCAATATTCTTATTCACTCTTTGGTTATTTCTCACATTGACTACTGTAACTCTTTCATCATCTTCAAATTCTTCAGAACACAGCGATCAAACTTATCCACAAAGCAAAAATATTTGACCATGTTACTCCTGAGCTGAGGGATTCTGGTAATCCACTGGTAGAAACATAGAAACATGATGGCAGATAAAGGCCAAATGGCCTATCCAGTCTGCCCATCCGCAGTAACCATTATCTCTTTCTCTCTCTGAGAGATCCCACGTGCTTATCCCAAAAGGAACATGTGTTGGGGTATCTGACCATACTTGAGATTTGAACCCATGACTTCCAGAGGAAGGAAGAAGTGCCTTTATCTGCTGAGCCACAGGTGCTTCAGGTGCCCCAGTAAGTTCAGTGGGGTTTCTGCTAGGGTCCCCCTGATAGTTCGGCATGACTCTTAAGTACTTTTGGTTGCTTACGTGGAGAGGAGGGATAGTTAGAAAGCTGTAATGCCTTAACTTGTTTAATTGCTTTTTTCCAAACAAATACATTGGGTTATTTTGGTGATTTTATTTCCCTGGCTTATTTTTCAATCTGATGTACTTATTTACCACAGTTTCCTCTTACCAGGTTTGGTCTTTTTCTATTAAATTTATGGACAGTTATTTTGCTTCTGACAGACATTTCATCAATGCCTTATTTATAATTTTTCCTACATTCTGTTGGTTGGAAAGAATAAAACTGTGCACGAAATGTGAATAAAAAGAACTCCCATCTTGCCCTTTTATGTAATATGTTAATCTGCAGACGTAAAGCTTTCCAAATGCAGCCAGTGTTACAGCCTGGGGCCCCTGATGAGTGCAGCGGACCGCGCAGGCTGTGAAAATTATTGACTTGGGGAACCCTTCAGGTTTAGTACTTGTAGGCAGTGGCCAGAAATTAGTATCTCGGCTAAGTATTTTTCTCCTTTGTAAAGACATGAGTACTTCAACAAAAGTTCAGTTTTTTTCAGAATTTATGTTGGCCACTGGCCAGATCTTGGGCTTAAGGTTCACCAGGTTACTGCACGAGCAGCAGCTCAAAACGGAGAGCAATAAAAAAATAAACACAACTTTTCTCTTGGATCAGAATGGCATAAAGTCAAATAGCTGTTTCTGAATTTTAGGATATTTGGTTACAGTCTTCTCCATCAGAATTGTCCCACACTTAAGTATTTGGTTCAAGTTTGTAATCCACATCAGCAAACTTAAGCAGGTTCTTCAAACAGACTGAAATTGGTAGCAGCACAAAACAGCCTTTCTTTCCAAACCCACTGGGCAGGTTCTCTTTGATAACAGAGAGTGTTCCTTCCCCTCACATTAGCCTGAACATGCTCTCTGGCTTAGTAAAAATGTTCAGTAAACAAAAAATAGCTTGAAATACTGGAAACAAAAAGAAAAGGTAAGTTTTTACCCAGACCAAGGCTAGGCTGCTTCAGCGTTTGGGAAAACATTCCTCGCACAGCTGTTGCAAAGCAAATCACACTCCAGCTGACTCAGCCCAAACGTAACTCAGTAAAAACCAAACAAGAAAACAAAAATACAAAACAAAAGGTTTCTCCTTGGGCCGTTTAGGAATAGCCTTAAAGTCCTTAGTTTTAAACAGTTTAGTGTTTTCCCTGGCAGGCAAACTTTCTTCAGCAGGAAAGCACAGAACACCAGAGCTCAGAACAGTGTCAGCATAAACTGTGTCAGTTGCAAATGTCACCAAACTCACGTTTGCAGCAGCTGTTGTCCATGGCTTCGGTGCAAGGTACAGGTTCTTTTCCCATTTCTTGAGTGTCCAAAGTCTCCATTTTTTCAAACTGTTCCACAGCTGGGGAAGAAGAAGCGTCCTCCATCTCCCAGTCCTCAATCCTACCTCTCTGTGGCTGGGGTAAGGGCAAACATCTCTCCCTGCGTGGCTGCCTCCTTTCCTCTCTCACTGGCTTCTCTTTACATGGCTCATATCCACACCCCCTCAGCCTGGTTAGGGGGATGGGGCTAGGCTCTCTAGTGAACTGTGTGTGTCTTTCAGAAGCTGACTTCTCGTGCCTCTTTTAAAAAGAGAGACTGTGATTTAGGTAATAAACTTTTGACTGGGTTTGAAATATCTCTGCACTGGTGAAAGCCTTCCTGACTCACCCTTGCTAATATAGTAGTTAGGAGCCTAAGGAAGTCCCTGATTGGTCAAAATAAATATTGACTGAAGATTTGTTTTTATTTAGATGTAAGGAATGAGATCACAGCATGGCTAGAAAGCCTTGAGAACTGACAACTGATTTAAATCGGAACCGCTATAGCAGGGATAAAAGCAAAAATTCTATCAGCTCCACCTGTGCTTTACAGGAGGATTTGGGCTGAACACAAGAAGCACGTTTCAGAGCTCTTTTTAGAGAGAGGTCACTTTACAGGGAACAAAAAAAAACAAAACTGTTAGTCTGGAGGAGGGAATGGCTTCTGGCTTTGCTTCACTCCTTTCCACGTAACTAGAAAGAGAGCTTCTATGGAGAACCAAGGACGGGGCATCTTTGAAAGCACCAACCAAAGGGACATTGGCACTGTCTGAAACTGACAGGATTTACTTCAGCTATTACTGTGAATGAATAATTTTCAATTCAACAGTGATATGGGTTCACAGCAGGTTAATTGGTAATAATGTGTTTCATTGCAAAACGTTGAGACTATATTTTCCAGCAAAAGAAAAAGCCTGCTTTGCACTGGCATGTCTAGGATATCCTTGCTGGCAGGGCTCTGTGCAGGATGTCAGAGTGCATGCAAAGGAATTAATACCTTTTTTTAAACTTCCAAGAGCTTCAGTACAGTGGTAGTAAAAGAGTGGAAAATGAAGTCCAAGCACAGTCCCTCTTCTGTGTTGTGGAATATGCATTGCTGTTGACCCGAGAAGGCACCCACTTGCCCTCCCCACCTAGGCCGCCCATAGAGTGTCAATCGTGTTCTGGATCCAAGAGAGGAGAACTCACACGTTTCATATGTTCACTCTTTCTGCAAGTGCTTCTTGTCGTGTGGACGTTTGCCACCCAGATACTATGCTTTTGATAATGGACTCCTGGATTGTAATTATGGTTAGTAAAGTCTGACCAGACTTAGATTTACAACATCTAGCCCAGTGTCCTGTCTTCACAGAGGCCAATCCAAGTCAGTGGTCTCCCCCATGTCTATCTCAACAGCAGGCTATGGACTTTTCCTCCAGGAACTTGCCCAAACCTTTTTTAAAACCAGCTACATTAACCGCTCTTACCACATCCTCTGGCAATGCATTCCAGAGCGTAACTATTCTCTGAGGGAAAATATTTAGGCTAATAATATAGAAATAATGATTGTGTAATATCTGTTACTCCAATCCATAGCCATTCCCTTTGTGGTTAAGGAGGTTAAGGGTCTCATTTTGATTCTGAAGGATTGATATTTCAGGAAATAGGGTATAATGGAAGCATTAGCTGTAACCAATGAAAACATGACCACCTATGCCTGCTTGACCCTCCTTCACTTCAGGATCATTTTGAGTGACTTAAGAAAATCCATCTAGGATCATTCTGGTCTGACATCTTTCTTTCCCATCCCCGTGATCCAGCATCTCTTTTACTTTCCCCATGCTCTTCTCCCCCTCCACCCCCCAGTGAGATCTGGTGCTCACTTACCGTTCTCGATCCTAGCCGCACTGCTGTAATTGTTAGGGCCTCAGGCAGCGTGAGCGAAGTAAACACACTGCCTCTGGCGACCTGAAAGCTTTCTCTCTGTTACTGCTTCCCACCTATGTGCTGACAGGAGGCAGTAGCAGAGGAAAAGCTTCCAGGTCGCTGAAGTCAGGGTGTTTACTTCACTCACGCTGCCTGTGGCTCGAAGAGTTAGAGCAGTACCGCTGGGATTGAGAACGGTGAGCAAGCACAGGATCTCGCCTGGGGGGGAGGGGGGGACTCTAAATAGGTGCGCGGGACTTGCATGTAGGGTTTCCAGATGTCCGTTTTCCCTGGACAAAAATATCAAAATAAAAAAGCCGCCTGGACTGCCGACAGAGGCCAGGATTCACTAACCTGCCTGATTGGGCCCGATCCGGGCAGGTCCGACGCATTCAGGAAACTCCAACATGCAGATGAGGGCGATTGGAGGAACACCCCCATCTGCAGGCATGGATCGCGCTATAGCAATCCCCGCGTATGCGCATACCATCTGTAGATGGTCTGAGCATGCACGGGACCTCCGGGCCATCGGAGTTGGTTTTTTTTTTTGGGGGGGGGGGGGTTTCTTCTATTTTTTTTACAAGTGCTGGACCTCGGGTTAAAACCACAGGCTTGCAGTGTGGGGAAGAGTTGGGGCAGGCAGGCAGGGTGTTCGGTATAGGGCGGCCGTATAGGCTGCGGGGTAAGGATCGAGCTGTGCTTCCCCATGCCTAGCAGAAGGATATAGGCGAGTGGGGGCTGCAGCCCGGGGCCCGGCCAGCCCGTACAATTACAGGGATCATGTAGCCTGGATTGCCTGGAGACGAGTGTGAATAGGTATGTCCTTGGCTCCCGGCAATCGCAGCTGTGTTCGGGGCAGGCAGCACGTTCGGGGCAGCATATCAGGGCTGACAGGGCAGAGAGCAGGGCTGCAGAAGGCAAGGCAGTCGCAAAGGGCTTCAGCGACTGGTCCTCAGAAGTTGCTTTTTTTTTTATTGGCCAGCCCAGTTGGTTTTGCAGGGTTTTGTTTAGTGAATCGCGTCCCTGCCTACTTTGCATGCCTTAGAGATCATAAAGGCATCAATTACTTAATTGATTTCGGATTGGAGGATGGTTGGAAGCCAGGTGAGTGAATCGGGCTGGGGTCGCAAACCGATCGGTACACGATTAGTTTGCTTTGTGAATCTAGGTCAGAGTCCATGTCCAGGTAAATCCAGCCATCTGGTAACCCAAAACTCCACCCCAGACCAATTACACAGTGGGGGGTTTTGGCTTTACTGATTAGAGGGGATACTCAGTGGTGCTATCCAGGTAATGCCTCACTGCCTTTTAACATAATTAATTTAAGTATATTTGTGACATACTTCCCTTTCTCATGTAAAGAAAAAGGATGTAAACTTTACCCCTTCTTTAGGAATGGTGGGAAGGATGGCCCTGTGTTCTGCAGAGTTCACTTCCCCCTCTGGGAGCTGCTGGCTAAAGCTTGTCAGTTCTGTTGGGGAGACGACTCTATGAAGTCTTCATTATTTTGCTGGCTGCGTGCTATACATTTATTTATCATTCCCTGTCAGGCATTTGACAGCACGGAGAGAGAGGAAGGAGGCAGCCACCTTTGTTAGGGGTTATAATAACATAATTAGTTGGCTGCTCATACTGGGCCCAGATGCACTGAAGAGTTTTCCCTATTTTTGTGTCTATGAGAAAAAAAAACTTTTTACATTTCCCTCACTGAGGGGTGAGAGTCAGGGATTCAGGCAATGGGAGATTGAACCAAATGTGGTGTGTTTTTTTACCCTTCCTTCAGGACCAACTTGTAATGCACTGCATACGAAATAAATCATCCGAGGTTGTTTACTACAGGTGTAGATTGATATAGACAACTCAGAATAGTGATATAACTGTCGTAAAATGTATTTCAAACGTTTCTGGCATGCATCATCTATAATTCTAAGTGAGCTACAGTTTTACATACATATTCATATAGCAGCAAATAAATAAAACCAGTCAGACAATGGAAACTAAAATGACCAGGGGGTCTCATTTTCAAAAGAGAAAAACATCCCAAAAATGGCATGACGTTTTTCTTGCTGAGAAAATTAGAGTCATTAGATAGGAGGCAATATTCAGTTGTGGATTAGGAACTGGTTATTGGATAGAAAACAGAAGGTAGGGTTAAATGGTCATTTTTCTCAATGGAGGAGAGTAAACAGTGGAGTGCCGCAGGGGTCTATACTGGGACCGGTGCTATTTAACCTATTAATAAATGATCTGGAAATTGGAACGATGAGTGAGGTGATTAAATTTGCAGATGACTCTAAACTGTTCAAAATTGTTAAAACACTTGTGGATTGTGAAAAATTGCAGACAGATCTTAGGAAGCTGGAAGACTGGGCGGCCAAGTGGTAGATGAAATTTAATGTGGACCAGTAAAATGGAGAGTGGAGTATAAGGTGCTGATGATAATAGTTCATCAGGTTTTGTATTAGCATGAATAAAATAGCCAGACAACAATGGTTGAAATAAATAATGTTATTTTTAATTTCATGAACGGAAAATGCTGTTTTACTGTAAATTTACACTGCTTTCTTTTTATTTTCCAAAGTGTAGAGTGCTATTTCCCTTTCCCTGGTATTGAACTGCACATGGCTTCTTGAGGTTTAAATTTGATTTTTGTCTACATTTATTTAAGTTTGTGGTTGCTTGTAGTTGTGTTTTCCTACGTAGGGGCCTTGTGAATATTTTAGCTTTGGGATATATTCATCACAGATATTTGTATTATGTTTAAGGAATCCCCCCCCCCCCCCTGCACCTCTTCTGTGTTTCTCTGAAAAATCAGGAAAAACTAGAATTCTTGAGCCTAGAAACATATTATTCATAAAGTAGAAATACAATCAAAGGATATCTTTCAAAGATTCTTCAACTGAAGACACTCTAGTGGTCTGTTGGTCAATAGCCTTGTGCAATTGTTCCTCTTGAACTTGTAAAGATTGCATGTCTACATTAAACATTGATGATAGAATGAAATAAGTATGTACTCCTTGAATTGCATCCCAATCAGACTCTTAAATCACAAAGGCCGGTTTAGCTAAAAAGCCTTGATTTACTGGTGCACGCACCACTGACTCCAACACTCGAAGCAAAATTGACTCTGAGTTGCATATATGATGATCCGACAGTCAGTGGTGAAGAAGTGGCTCATGTGGTTCCTCCTCTTCTGGTGAGGGAATTGGACAAAAATTGCTCTTCCCTTTCCGGTTGGTGTGTATCACCCAAGGTCCTTCCTGGTCTCGGCGGGCCTGTTCTGCAGTTCATGGATTCTACAGCCCCTGCGGTCCCTACCATACTGCTGCCAGACTCTCTCAGAAGCTGAGCACTGAACTTCTCCAGCATAGTCTGACCTGTCATTGCAGCTCCACTGGGGTTAGAAGGAATCCCCTGGGTCTTCCCCTTCCTTTTTGAAAGGCAAATAGGTATGATGCTGAAGAGAATGGAGCACAGCCTGAGATGTTCTGTTTATCTGCCATCTTGGTCTCGAAATTGGGACTCTTTTGAGGGATCTTTTGGAAAGGATACGTACAGGACTGTTGTGTTGGCCTAACGGAAACCTTAATACCCAGCACTTCTCAGTGTCCCGTAGTGTGCTTGTAGCAGTCTGGTCAGCCATAGCTAATGAGCAGAAGCAATAAGATACACCCAGTTTGCAATATTTGAGCATATCTTGGACAACATATGGTTGATGTCTAAGCTAGCTGTAAAGCTCTACAGACATTTACAGTGGCTTGAAGAAGGGTGGTTTGAAGTTATGGAAGTTTCAAAACCAACCTAGCCACCAGTTGAATATTAGTTGAACAGTTGAGATGGACCCTGCTAGCTGAGGCTGAGTTTTGCTGTTGGTGTTGAGTTCATTGTTCTGCTGAGGATGCAAAGATGCAGGGTGGTGGAGGATGGGGGAGGTTGTTGGTTGCGCTTTCTGTGACTGATGTGTGTTTCAAAGTTATTTGGTTATTACGATTATCAATAAATGGGTCGATGTTCAAAGTGATTTAATTGGCCAGAAATGACCTGTTTGGGGTTAACCACTATTTTTCAACGGCACTTAACCAGTTAGGCCCGGATTCTTTAACTGGTACTGTTGTCGTCATCCACCTTAAAAGAGACCACCAATCACGTGTCAATCATGCGATGGCGCCAGGGAGAGAATCACGCCTCTGGAAAAGGTAGGAGCTGAAAATGTAGACCAGGGTTTTCCTGGACTACATTTCTGGCACCTACCTATGATGTGAATCATGCTGCCATAGGTGATTTGGGCTGCCTAACATCATGTCATCAGTGGCGTTAGGCAGCCTAAAGCCCCTACGAAGGCATGATTCCAATGCCGATTATTTTTTTAAGCACCTTGAAACTCGGTCAAAAACGTTGTTGCAATTATGTTTTTTTAAATTGAGTTTGGCACCATTTAGAGAATCCGGACTTTAGTGCTGCTGAAAATAACAATTAGCACCAAACTGAAAACCAGCTAATTTGGGGTGGAGTCAGCACTTGGATTGGATTTATTGGTTTGATACACTGCCTTAGGCCAAAGTTTTAAGGTGCATCACAAATAAAAAAAGCAATTATAGAAATTATTCTGCACTTAACTGGCCATAAATTGGGCTGCATGAAAGTCAGCCTTGTCTTTATGTGGCAGCCCTTAGCCAGTTGAATGCTGAATGTTGCACTTAACCAGCTCTGCAAACCTCAACATGGCCCGACATGGAATTTCCAGGTTTAACCCCAGCGGCAGTCAGCAAAACGCTGATCACCCCCAGCTGAATATTGAGCCCAGAGCTTTGAAATGAAAAAACACAACTCAACCCAACCCTCTTAGCTCCTGATTTTGTATAAAGATGTTTTAATGCAGAATAAGGGATGGTTGTGCAAACTGCAGACAAGAGAGCTCCGCTGCTAAACATGTCTGAGTGGAAATTAGGCAGAGCTTTAAGAATTGAAACCATTCTCACTGGCAGTGCATGAAGTACGAAAGAGCATATCACTTTGTGTCCTAATAACTAGAGGCTCCCATGGATGCAAAGTGATTTTTAATCGGTGTCTGTAGAGCAGCCATTTGGCTTTGTGGCATCTGAGGAAATATGTAAACGATACTTGGGTTGAAGACACTGAATTATTGCAGTATGAATACGGAGATCATTGAGGCTGAAACTCTTACCTGTGATTTTGTCAGTGGCTGCTGCGTAGCTATGATGTTTTGATCCATTTTGGTTAGCTTGATGCTGTAAATATTGAATAGAAATTCAAAATTAAATTTAATAGGTACCTTCTGAATGCAAAAGAGTT
This sequence comes from Geotrypetes seraphini, assembly GCF_902459505.1. Taxonomy (NCBI): domain Eukaryota; kingdom Metazoa; phylum Chordata; class Amphibia; order Gymnophiona; family Dermophiidae; genus Geotrypetes; species Geotrypetes seraphini. Next base: position 73,448,945 of record NC_047097.1, on the reverse strand, counting down.
GGAGATCGCAGAGTGTAGGGAACTTCTTATTAAGGCATGGAATGTTGCTACTCCTTGTGTTTTAGCCAGGTACTAGGGACCTGGATTGACCACCGTGAGAACAGGCTACTGGGCTTCATGGACCGTTGGTCTGACCCAGGTAGGCTATTCTTAAGTTCTTAACAGCCAGGAAGAGATCAGAATTCACGAGGAGGAGCTGCATAAAACTGACGAAACAACAGAGTGCATGTGTTTCCATTTTTAGGACTTAAAAGGGAGGGGTACACTTTTGGCCTTGATAACCTTGAGGCAGTTCTAAACATGGGGAAAAGACTTGGAGAAACTTGTCCCTACACCTCATTAATTACGTCCTTGACACAGCTTAAAAACACATACTGTGGGACACGGTTTGGAGTCCTGTGGTAAATGAGCACCTTTGCTCTCATAGTATGTCCCACATATCCCACCTAAGATATTTTGTTGAAAGAATAATTAGATTATTTCCTTGGGAGCTCTTCATCATATACGTGTTTTTAAAAATTAATTAACATTGCACATCATTAGTAATCAGCTAGGTTTAGCTAATCAAAGACAATGACATTTGTGGTAAGATTTTGAGAACAAACATAATTTTTTAAAAACTGAATTATTGATTTTATGGTTGGAAAGTAGTAATTATACTTGACTTTCATGGGGTCTCATTGAGTTTGCTGCCTGCTGTGAGCATGAACAATTTCTGATGACTTCCAGCTGCTGACTGGAACTACATAAATCACCTTGTTTTCAAAGGTGGCTTTTGAAATACAAAAATGCACTCTGTTTGCACTTAAAAGGGTTCACAGATTTGTGCATTTTGGCCATAGAATTCAGACAGAAAGTATAAGCCCTCTGTAGATTTTTTTTTGTGTGTGTGTGGCTAATCCTAGCTCTGGTTTTATTTATTTCTTTATTTATTTAAAACATTTGTATTCTGCTTTTAGCCAAAGCGGCTCACAATTAACATACACGAAAAAATCTTAAAATTCACGTCACAGATAAGAGCAAAAGGAGACAGAGGTCTAAATGTAAACATTATGTCATCCTCATTCTAATAAATGATTAGATATTCCATATAAATTAGGTACAGCTAGCAGAAAAATGCTTGTGCAAAAAGATAAGTTTTCAACAGTTTTCTAAAATGTAGCAGATTCCCACAAAATCTCAAAGTGCCCGTCAGAGCATTCCAAAGAGCAGGTCCAGCAATGGAGACACAGGATTTCTTGGTTTGCCCGTTATTGAGTAACAAGTGGTCCTCGGAGCTCAGTGCTGTGGATGGTTTGTCAATGCCATAAATGCCCTGCTGGACAATTTTCAGTATTTTAAAATGAATTAGAAAGGGAATCGATAACCAATGGAAATTTTTTAAGATCGGAGATATATGTTTGTAACGAGACGCTCCCATTAACATCCGAGTCGCTGAGTTCTGGACCATTTGTCATGCCTTGATACGGACAGAAGGTAGGCCTAAATACATACCATTATAGTAATCTAACTGGGATAATACCATCATTTGTAGCACTTGTTTGAAATTCCAATTAGTTGACTGCATTCTTTAGCTGGGACACTTTTCGCATGGCAAAATATGCAAGTTGTACCACTCTTAAAATCTGTGATTTGAATCAAGAAACACACCAAGTACCCTAATCACTTCACTGATCTTTATCACATGGTCACACAAATGGATCTCTCTAAGCCAGAGGTGTTCATCTTTTTCTCCAGCAATCATAATTGCCGTTTTTCCGAAGTTCAATGCAAACCCTTTACTCTGCATCTACTCCTGAATCTTATTCATATAACCATTTATCTCTTGAAGCAACTCATCCCTCCATTTAAGAATCTTAAAGAAAAACTGAATATCATCAACGTAAATCCTGTAAGAGACACCCATTTTGTCCACCAACTCCCCAATGGCGAGAGGTAGACATTAACTAGGGTAGCTGAGAGGTTTCAAGTTTATTTAGGCTAACTATACTACCCTTGAGATGACCTTCAGAGCAGTTCACCGTTGCAGCATCCTCTTCCCTTACTGAAGTCAGTAATTCCTTTTTGAAGTACATTCTTCATAGCAGAGCAACTTTTCAAAATCCGTTTCTTGCCATTAGAAGTGAATTCTGGCATTCACTGCACTGTGCTAAGCAAAAAGCAAAGTGAACAAGATTATAAAATAGATTTTATGATGCACACAAAATTTCTAAAGGCATTCTTTACAATAAAAATGAATATCCAAATGTGTCATCTGGGGATAGAGAAATACCTACATCGCCTGAAAGTCACTTGCCTTGAGCTTTTGCTGAAAAGTTATGAGATACAGAGGTTCATTTTCGACATGACATCTAGGTTCAGACGTTTTTCGAAACACACACAAAAATCCAGGACCAAATGTGTTCATTTTCAAAACTGCAAAATGTTTTTTGTTTTTTTTTTAATGGATGTGTTTGTACTCATTGCATCTATTTTTTTGAACCATTTTTGAAAAAGACACATCCAAAACAAAAACTCACAGACCAAGCCACACAGCCATCCCAGCAGAGCAGTGGGACACCCTAAGAGGCACTGGGGTGAACTTCTCACCATAGTCCCCTCATATTGTCTGTTGAGCCCTCCATAACACACCCAAAACCCACTGTACCCAACTGTACCCCACACCAGTAGCCCTTATGCCTGCATGTTGGTACAGTGGGATTAGGATGGGGTTTGGAAGGCTCACAAATGCTATCATCAGTGTAGTGGTTCTCCATCTCTATATACAGGTAGTCCCCAGGTTATGAACAGCTGGAAAAACATAACTCGTTCTTAACCTGGGGACTATCTGTATAATGAGATGGAGACTTAGGTCCACTCAAACCACTACACTGACGATAGCATTTGTGAGCCTTCCAAACCTTATGAACAGCTGTAGATTTTAAGATTTTTGCTGCTTAACCTCTGCTCCCAGCTGACAAAAGGGCCAACTGTCCCTACCAGTCTTCCCTCCAAGGTACAGCATGCACAACCACACATTGTTCATAATATGGCCATGCATATTTCCTGAATCTGCTGCAGGAGAAGTGTAGGAGTCCACGCCACTGGAAATACTGCTCAGTGAAATCAAATGAAACCAGAACCATGTCTTTAAGTACGAGTCGTACTTAAGTCAGGCATCTGTAACTTAGGGGACTGCCTGTACTCCAGGAACATGGCCATCATATCTGAAGCTATCATACAGCTATGTATTGTTTCAATCATATCTTTGGGAGGTAGGAGGGGGGGTCAGTGACCACTTGGGAGAGGATGGGAGGTGCTCATGCTTACATCCCTCCAGTGGTCATCTAGCACTTATGTGTTATTAAAACAGGTCAAGCCCCAGACATCTAAACTGTGCCCTGGACGTATTCTTAAAAACACCCAAATCATAAGCTCGCCATAGTCACGCCCATTCCAAGCCTCTAGCACGTCCCCTTGAGATTGAAATAAACAGCACAGAAATCTGTCTAGCAAATAGGTTTCAATAGGTTGATTTCAGTGGAAGTAAAACCTGGATGTCTCAACCGTCCTCTTTTTTTCTGGAGCCATATGGTAACCCTAGGTTTTGAAATTAGCGAATTGGAAGGATTTGGTGAGAAAAATGTCTCCTCGCCCCTTTGTGCCACTTTCAGATGCGATAATTTCAGTGGCTGAAAAGTATTTGTGATTTTCTGCAAGTAGAATATTTCAGGAAATTACAAGACAATTCAATTTATATACATTATTTTCTGATCCTGCTAAAACGTTCTCCCCTGAAATGTCCTCCTCCAAAGTAGTTGGCACATGTATTATGAACCAGCCTTGTGTACATTTAGTTAAATTTCAAGGAGGCCAACTTTCAATAGATAGAGGATTACAGTGCAGGTCCTGGACCTGTTGGGCCGCCGCTTGTGCAGACTACTGGGCACGATGGACCTCTGGTCTGACCCAGCGGAGGCACTGCTTATGTTCTTATGTTAACATTTGAGAACTATACCTGAACTCGGCTGCTGAAATTGTCTTGTGGCTTTTTCTGAGAATCAAGGGAGCTGCAATAGAGATCTCAAAAATGCCTTAGTCTTTCACCGAGACATTAATGTATTAATGCTTCTCAGTTTTATTTATGAAATACTGCACATTACTCAGACTGTACAGGCTTTCTTTAACTACATGTCAGGAGAGGTAAACAAATTAGCACAAGATGTTCAAGAACTCACATCCATCAGGGATACTTTCAGACAGTTCTGGTGCTCAAGAAGCTGTTTCTAAGCAAACTGGAATAATAGCTTTTCTTTGTTGCTAATTTAATTCCAAAAGGTCGTCCTTGTTTTAGAAGGATCCTCACGTGTACATGGTAGATGTGTAAAGACTATTTTAAAAAGCTGCTGTTTACATATAGAAATGTAGAAACATGATGGCAGATAAAGGCCAAATGGCCCATCCAGTCTGCCCTTCCGCAGAATCCACTATCTCCTTCTGTCCCTATTGGCTAAGACTCTTAACATTTGCATCTCCTCTTCCTATAGGCTAAGGCTCTTTACACTTACATTGTGAGGTCATAGAGCTTTATGGTTATAGAAACATAGAAACATGATGGCAGATAAAGGCCAAATGGCCCATCCAGTCTCCTCCTTCTTCCTATTGGCTAAGGCTCTTTACACCTGTGAGGGGGAAGGCCCATCATTCTGAGCATGTGGCCCTATAGGCAGGAAGGAGTGGCCTTCCCTCTGCCGATTTGTCATCTGAAGGTACGGGAGTGTCCATGGATATCGGGTGGGGGAAGGGGAGGAGGATATCCAGGGATGTTGAGGGAAGAGCTGTAGGGCTTGGAGTTTGGAGGTGCCTGGGAGGGAGGGAGAAGAGGAATCTCCCTGTCAGTTCAGCTGATCCTGGCACCGGCAGACACCTAGATCACGCCTATGAGCGTCTAACGTAAATTGTTTAATTGTGTTTAAGTGCTGTGATAAATGGTTGCACTATTAAAGAACATAAGAATTGCCGCTGCTGGGTCAGACCAGTGGTCCATCGTGCCCAGCAGTCCACTCCCGCAGTGGCCCTTAGGTCAAAGACCAGCGCCCTAAGTAAGACTAGCCTTACCTGCGTACGTTCCGGTTCTGCAGGAACTTTTCTAGCATTGTCTTGAATCCCTGGAGGGTATTTTCTCCTATGACAGACTCCGGAAGAGTGTTCTAGTTCTCCACCACTCTCTGGGTGAAGAACTTCCTTACATTTGTACGGAATCTATCCCCTTTAAACTTTAGAGAGTGCCCTCTCGTTCTCTCCACCTTGGAGAGGGTGAACAACCTGTCTTTATCTACTAAGTCTATTCCCTTCATTATCTTGAATGAAGCTAAAAAACAAGCAGATATTTTGAAGACTTGGAGGAACATGATTAATATTTTCTACAAGCTGGCAAAGTGGCCTTTGATGATGCGTTGTTTTCTTCTTGCCACAAATACCAGTTGGATGCAGTTTTTCTTTGCTATCACATCCCATTGGTGGACTAATGTGTGGCAAAAACAGAAGGAAGAGGAAGGCCATGAGCTCATCAGGCATCCCTCCGCTTTCTTTTTTCAATGCATCAGTTAAAGATAAGTCAGTGTAGGGATAGAAGTCTTCTAAATGTATTGTGGGAAGGAACCTTAGTGGCTGGATGCTTCTTATCCTCTTGGCCATGTCCTCGGACATATGGCATTCTACTTTGGCCAATGACTTTTTGTAAGATGGGTGGTTTCTACACCTTGGTGAGCAATTTTCTGGAAAATTAATTAAACCACAAATATATTGGATTGGAAGTATTATTGATTTGGTTTTAGGCTGATATAATTAAGCTTTGTAGAATGTGGAAAGGTAGAGAGCCAATGAGATACATTTTTGTTGATTTCACGTTGCAGGCTTTGCTTCAGGGGCCGTGACATGGGATGCAAAGATTTCAGATTGGGTATTCATAACCCATAGCGCAAAACTAATTATTTACATTTTTGTTGATTTTTCCAACTGCTGCAGGCACAGAAGAGGAAGATGAATGATGTTTTTGTAGGTGCCCTCTCTCTCCCCCCTCTCCACCTCCATATTGAGCGTTCACTGCAGCTGAAACTGGTTTTGTGGCCTGTCTGTAAGAGGTTATTGAATATTAGAAAGTAAAAAGAAGAAATTTAAAGAAGAATGAGGATTTAATGACCCATAAAATTAGTCAGTCTGTGGAAAGGTGTCCTTTTCTCACAACTAAATTATTACTTTCAGATCACAATATAATTCTTCTGACTTGAAAAATTCAAGCAGCGTAGGTTTGGTGTTAAAATGCCTCTTAAAGGGGCCAGTGTATTAAATGTGGTGCATCCTATTTAGTGCATACTGTCTGTTAAAAGAGCCACAGATTGAGCAGATGTGCTTTAGATGGTGAAGGAACAGGTAGCCCCTGTTGACACCCTTCTCTAATAAGGTTCTTCAGCTTTGCTTGGCTCTCTTCCAGTACAGGCAGATGTGGTTCTCACGCTGGGACTTATTCTGATATTATTCCCAAACAGTCCAGATGCAGTGGGGTCCATCCAGGTTGGGTTCTGCGTGGTATTAGGAAGTGAAGAGGGAAGCAGACCACAATTACTGCTGCTACTAGGAATTATTTCTATAGCGCTACCAGACATACGCAGCGCTGCACAGAGTCACAAAGAAGACAGTCCCTGCTCCAAAGAGCTTACAATCTAAACAGACAAGACAGACAAACGGGATGTCATGGATACAGTTAATCAGCTGGCTGGGATGGAGGGCAGAGGGGAGTTCAGAACAATCAAGCCATTGTGACATCACTGATGAGGCTGGCTCTTATTGGTGGAATGAGGCATTATGACATCACAACCTCAGCTCTGCTTCCCAAAGACTGAAACTCTTCACACTACTACTATGAATTATTTCTATAGCGCTATCAGACGTACACAGCGCTGTACAGAGTCACAAAGAAGACAGTCCCTCTCCAAAGAGCTTACAATCTAAACAAGACAAGACAAATGGGATGCCAGGGTGGGGGTTGCAGCCATATTATTTGTCTGATATACCATTGATTGGCCTTTATCTGTCATCATGTTTCTATGTGGTATGAATAGAGTTACCATATGGCTCCAGAAAAAGGAGGACGAATTGAGATATCCAGGTTTTACTTCCATTGCTTTCAGTGGAAGTAAAACCTGGATGTCTCAATCCGTCCTCTTTTTTTTTTTTTTTTGGAGCCATATGGTAACCCTAGGTATGAATGAAATCTATCAGTTGCATTGACTTCTGCAAAATCAGACATTTATATGTACCAGTAACCATTTCTTGTAGCCAGTGTAGGTCAATTTCTCTGCTTTGATACAAGCCAATGTATTTTTGTCTTCTATCCTTCCTCCTCCTCTTGTCTCTAACTCCATCTCACCCATTCTTTCTTCATACAGGTTTTTCTCACTATTGACTTCCTGCTGTGCCCTGAAGAGCATTGGAAGGACTCAAACACTTCTATCCTGCCTCTGAAAGATGTAGCTGTGGAAAACCTGAAATAAGTTTTCCACTCTCTGAGGTAAGACAGCTAAACACCCTCAACACTTTACTGAACTGGCATGGAAAAAAATTTTTTTCTAGGCTCTGTGATTTCCTCTTCTTTGAGGTTCCTAACTGAGTTGGGGGTGTTCCAGGGGTGGGCTTAGCATTTGGCTGCTTAAGGGCTGATATTCAGAAAAGTCAGTCCTATTTTGATGTGCTGGCCCAGGGCAGTTTAAGTGCTTAAAAAGATCTGGCTAGTCAACGCCAAAGGCCTAGCTTCTAGAAATGGTGCTGGAAGTTAGGCGTCTGGATCGGCCCACCCAGCCCATCTACGCCCTCTTTTCTTAAGCTGTTTCTACCATGGCCCAGGGCGCTAAATGCTCGGATGCTCAGAGGAAGTCTATGAATGTCAGAGCAGCATTGGAACATTTAGCACGCCAGGCCACGGTAGAATCCTTTACCACGGCTTAGTTAAGGGGGGGGGGGGGTAATTTTTTAAATTGAGTTAATCAGTGCTGATAAAAGCACCATTAAAAACCAATTTAAAAATTATTTTAAAAAATTAATTTGCTTGCCTCCACTGCTGGTAGTGACTGAATAGAGCTTTTGAGAGCCTTATAGGTAGCCATGGAATGTGTGAAATTTGCAATAAAAGGCATTTATTTGTAAAATATTGGAGAGTTGCTGAAAAAAATGTCTTTTGGTGGATAGAATTCTTGGAAATTTATTCAGAGACCTGCTTTTTGTACTTCACAGATTGTAGAACTCACTTCTTCAATTGCAAGTTTATAATATTGTTTCAGGTGGCTAACATCGTAGTCAAAATTAATTTCTAAATGTAGCACGGTGTGTTTTTACCTTTGGTGTTGATTTTGTGTACGGACGGCTATTTTGTATCATGCCACTGCTTGCCCTGGATCGGTAGCATGGAATGTTGCTACTCTTTGGGTTTTTGCCAGGTACTACGGACCTGGATTAGCCACCTTGAGAACGAGCTACTGGGCTTCATGGACCATTGGTCTGACCCAGGAAGACTATTCTTATGTGGCCTTGTAAGCTCTTCTGTCTTTCAGATAAACTTTGCAGGAAAGTCAGACTTCATTGTTTCCCTCAGGGTCAGGGGAGAGAGAAACTACCAAACACATACAAGCTTCTGGGTTAGAAGTGTTTGTTGAAAATGCTTTTTGGCCTACTGCCACCTAACTTAATTGGTTTAATTGCATTAATAAAAAGATAGGTGCCTTTTGGCACCAAAATCTCATCTGTGGAGGTGCCTACCTTGACGAAAGCATGGTTAATGCCGGAAATGACCGTAGGCATTGGTAGGCACCGCCGTCAAACATAGGTGGGCCTTCAAAACCCTGATCTGCACTTCTGGCACCTGTTTCACTTGGCTGCGATTCTACAACCAGCGCTGGTGCTTGATCGGCATGCGACTGGTGCCTGTTGTGGAGGCGCTGGCCTATACTGATGCCGGTTGCAGAATCTGTCCCTTTGTGTAATTCTATGTCCTAAGAAGTGGAAGCTTTACATTAACCTTTGTGGTATTGCAGCCAGTGAAGTCAAGCTGAGAGTAGTGGAGAACTGGACTGATTAGCCTCCCACCATCTGATCAACAGATAAATTAATGACTATAGCATTTAAGAATCAGTCTATGTTAGTATATACAGTCTATATATTTTCCTGTGAAGTGGACTGGCTGCTTCATTAAATTGTATGGTGCTTTACACTTGAGCTGGATAGAATTAAAACAAATTGTGAGAATTATTAAGTGCACCTCGAGCAGATGCAGGGTAGAACTGTTTCCATTTGATGGTAAAATCAATGGTCTCAGGAGTGCTGTTCAAGGATCTGTAGCTGAAAGAATGGGAAGTGGATTTTGAATCCAATGTTCATTTCATTAGGGCACCCTTTGAAGGCAGCCCCACTTTTGTTTTCCAGTGTACAAGTGGAGAAAATTGTTAAGTACTTGCAAGAAGCAGACAAGCTATGATGCCACAATTGCAAGGGTTGTTTTGTTTTCTGCCTTGCGTGCTCCCAGACTCACAGGCTAATTCAAAAGGTGGCAGATTGCCCCCACCTCCTGTACCAGCCCTGGCCACTTCATAGACTTTGACCAACAGCCTACTCCAAAAGGACAGCGCCCCACACCCGAATCTACAAAGCCAGCATAGCTGAAAGAAGCATCACACGCAAGTGACTCCTTGGTCAAGTAGGGCAACTAACATCAAGCCTTGGAGACCTGAAGCCATACTTTACTGTCTTCTTCCTTCTTAGTCTCAGTATCTCAGCAGGTGCCAGGACCAACCGAGACAGGATAGCAGGGAGCTGGTTTCTGTTGTTTATAGGGTGGCCATGGGGGTGATAAAGTATAAGCGCAAGATCAATGCTCAGGGGCAATAAGTGAGGAGGACATAGAGGAACTGGTTCCATTTACTTAGGAGTCTACATGGAAAATCTTTCTACTTTTTCCCTCTTTGTTTCTGTCCTTTTGCGTGTGCTAAAGTCATTTCCTGGTTATTTCCATAAGGAGCTGTCAGGTTTTAGTTGGTATGGATGCAGATGTAATGTAATGTAATGTAATTTATTTCTTATATACCGCTACATCCGTTAGGTTCTAAGCGGTTTACAGAAAATATACATTAAGATTAGAAATAAGAAAGGTACTTGAAAAATTCCCTTACTGTCCCAAAGGCTCACAATCTAACTAAAGTACAGATGCCAGTGCTTTAGATATGTCTGTGCATTTGCTTGAATGACCATTTTCTGGCTAGGGTGTATTCTCTAAGTGCATGCATACTTTACAGGTGGGGTTCATGTGGGTGAAGTTTGGGCAGAGTTTGAGTGGGGTACACATAGAAGGGTCCACCAATGTTAGGGGATTTGGGGGGATGTCGGGAAGGGTCTGTGGAGGGGGGGGTCCAGCAATGTCGGGAGGGGGTCCAGCAATGTTGGGGGATATGGGAGGATCCAGCAATGGGGGAGGGTCAGGGGGATGTTAGGGGATGTCAGGGGGGAGGGGTGTAGGGCTCTACGGCTCAGCTGATCCTGGCAGGGGGAATCCCCGACTCAGCTCATGGGGCTTCCTCTGTCACCATCAGACAAGGTAGTTGGAAATGTCTACAAAACTTGCTTTTGTGTGTTTTTCATGTGGACGTTTTTATTTTTGAAAATGGCCAAAAAAGATAGACATCCTAAGGAACAAAACTTATACATAGGTCATTGTCAAAAATAAAAGATAGACCTCTGGCAGTTTTGAAAATGGACATTATTTCTGCTGGGTTTGTGGATGTCTTGCCCAAAACGTCCAACAGACTTAGACGACCTGTCAAAAATGCCCCTCCACATATACATATTTATATACACCTTTTAGTCTTTTTTAATGTGCTTTTTAAGGTCCAGTGCTTTATATTTTAATATTTATTAACTATTTTGTAATTTATATTGTTTTATAGGACCCCTGATGCAGGCTTGTTAGCAGAAACACGGTCCATGTCAGGATCGTTTTTTAGATCCACCCTATATGGTTGTCATTAAAGTATTTTTTTCAGCTTGGTGGTCTGGTTTTCTCTGCTCCATTCTGTATTTCTGTTGATTTGGTGCAAAGTTTGTTGCTTTCTTCTTTTTGTGAGTGTAGAAGAGGACTGACCTGACTAAGGCATTAAAACCTCTTATCATTTCCGGAGGTGACAGCAAATATTGGACCTGGGAGTGTTTCACATCTGGAGCAGTGGCCAGCCGGAACGATGGTGATGCAATCAAAATGACTGCCAGCATCACTGGTCAGCATGTGACTAAGAAACCACGGTTATTGTGTGCAAACCAGTGAATACCTGATTGGCACGTATTCAGGTAAAAACAAAAGCATCCCCCTCACCTATTGTGAGGAAAGCCAGCCATCACAGACTCAGGGTACATGTCTGCCAGGTTCGAGAAGCTGTGTAGTTGCTAGGGCAGAGGAGTTATAAATTGCCCCCCTGCCAGTAGTTGTGAATGAAAGCTCATAGCACTCTAGCCCAGTATAGGCTGACTCTAAATTAAGCTGCAGGTAGTTCAAGAATATGACTGCAAGATTCCTGACAAACACAGGAAAGGAGGAGACTCTGCAGCCATCTCTGGCCCAGTTCAGGGTCTTAAGCACTGGGTTGCAGGAGAGAAAAGCTTGTGAAATATGTGGCAAACAGACATTTCTGATCATCCCAGGAAACCCTGCTCAGTATTCGTCCCGTTAAACCATGGTAAGCTAGAGCGTTCTCGGCAACGAAAGCTGAGCTTTGTATGTGTTCCTGCGGGAACTACAGATGGCTGGCAGCTCTTCGTTCTCTTTTAGGACGCAGCTAAAGACAACATTTTCTTTGTTGAACTTTGGCTCACAGAGGAAGGTGAGCGGGTTAGGGGTGGGACGAGGTGGAGGGTCTTTCTTGCAGTTCAGGGGAAGGGGGTGGGTGAGGCAGAGCGTATTTCTTGCAGCTGAGGAAGTGTTTATGTCTAGTGTTTTAATGCTTGTCAAATTTTGTACTCTGGAACAATTGTTGGCATAAAAGGTTTTATAAATGAAGGGGAAAATATTCAGCCCACAGTGGTCAGTCAGCAGCAGTGAGCGTGTTTGTAGCCATCACCAGTGTTCCTGAATATTCAATGCCAGGCCATGCTCGGACACCGGCTATCTCTTATCCAGCACTTATCCAACTAAGCAATGCTGCATAAAATTACGACTGACTTTTATGTTGTCCAGTATGGCTGCCTAACTTAGCCCCAAAATAACCGGCTGTGGTAATATTCAGTGGCATTAACTGGTTAAATGCTGCTAGGTATCACCAGATAACCCCAAACAAGTGATTTCACTGGCTGAATATATCACTGAGATTTTTTTTTTTAATGCCAGACCAGAGCCAGATGATTTCACACCAAAGCTCTTCCTGTAGTTTCTTTTCAGTTTTGACCCTGTGGAAGTCAGCCTAGTGGGCTTTTATTTATTGATTAAAAAATGTCTATACCGCATATTGGTTATGCAGTTTACAAATTACATCCACATTATCTTAAGCTCCCTACGATTACTAAAAAACAAACAACAACGGATGTAACACAGGAAGACAAACTAGCCAGACACAATTTCAACATCTTCCCCACACTGGAGGCCCAGTGAGCACAGCCGCATCATACGGTCAAAACTTATTTTTATGTTTCCGGGTCTAGAGTTTCCTCAGTGCTGGTGATTTATCTAGAAACAAAACTAGCTCCAGTCTAAATACCAGTGTCTAGGCAACGAGATCAGTCATCACGGACACTGCCATGCCCTGCCATTCAGTCCATACCATGTCATTTCGTTTTTGTAAAACCATACAAACAGGACAAGAAATAACAGGTTGGGGAACATAGACTTACTTGAGTGTGTTTGTGACCAAAGAAAAACTGACATGTAGAGGCATGAGCCAGAATTAGAAATCATGCCTAACACGTGTTATCATGCCACGCCTTGTACTGTTATTCACTTCCACACTTTGCCAGACACTCCATGCTATACCACACCTAGCCATACCATGTACCATCATGCATCCTAATGCACTGCCACGCTCTGTTCTGTGCTGCCTCACCACGCTTCTTACTGTCAGGCACTGTTGAGCTCTATTAGTTCCAAACTCAGCTCTTGTCCTCTCATATCTTATTAAGCATCCTGCTCCCCTGTGGTTTGTCCTATCATGTCTTGACTTAAAATGTACATTACCAGACCCTGTTCTACTGTATTATGTATATAATCTTTTAACCCGTTCTGAGCTCTTCTGGGAGGACGGGATAAAAATCCAAAGAAATAGATTAACTGCAGGAAGACCTTTGACCTGACAAGTGGTCTTGTGACATTATGGAAAGATCTTGCATTGGGGAAACTGCCTTTTATGCCGTGGACCGATTAGTCCTTGAGTTAGAGCTCTTCTGGAAACAAGAATCCCAGGTATGAGCAAGAAGCCCATAAAATAGCCGATTGGTCTAGTACAGATAACATTGGCTGCCACGTCCATGTTTTTTTAAAGAGACTGTTGTATAGTTTTAAAACAAATTTCCCCGATTTATGTGGCATGTCTGATATCCTGAGCAGAGATTCCTAAAACACTGTAATGAACACACACCTTTTTTTCCCCTTATTTGCAGGTCCAACGATGGTGTCCTGCCTGGTAACATGGTGGGTTGTAAATGCAGCCATTCTCCCTCTGCTGCTGAAAACGACCCTTTCTTTAAATCCAGATGACCCCAACGTTTGCAGTCACTGGGAAAGGTAACGGGATGCTTCTTTTGCACCCCCATAAAATACCAGGCGTTTGCTAACGATAAGTTTAACCAAGGGGGCGTAGAAATGATTAGCAGTAGCATTAGATAATCGACTGCTGGTCATGGGAATTTTTCTTTAGCAGATATTTATTGCTGGGCCATATCCAGACATGTGATTTTTATCTGGGTTCATGCGACTGGCTGTCTCTTATGCAGTATATTATATTGAGTACTTAACTGCGTAAGTGACTTTTAGACAGTCAGCTTAGGCAGTTAAGTGCCTGAGTGCGGACCCCTCCCCCACACTGCCTGCAGAAGAGCAAGTTTTTAGTTTAGTGGTTAAGTGTTGCCGATTATCAACGGAGAGCCTGAACAGTGAAATCATTCTGAATATCGACCCTTAGGAATCCTAGCAGTCAGACAATAAAGAAATTAGCCAATGGACTGATGATAAAATCCTCAGTCTTTACACTAACACTGAGCAATACGAGTCGTCATGGCTTGTCCGTAGAAGAAAGAATCGGTTGGTGCTTCAAGTGTGTCTCTATAGCAGTACGGTATTACTTTTCAACTGCTCAGGAGTCTTTTGCAGCTTCAAGATGGCATTTTCATTTGTGAGGGCAGACGGAGCCCCCTGAGGGTCCTACGGAACCTGCCTAGCCCTCATGATTGAAAACATCATTTTGAGGCACTGCTTCCCGCGGCAGGAATTCTTCTCATCAATAACTGTCAGACTAAATTTTGGCTTTCTAACTATATGTAACTGATAGCTGGTACCTGAAGTTCCATTGTAATTGTGTTTTTGTTTTTTATTTATTTATAACAATTTGTTTTCCACTCAGGACCGGCTCAAGGGACTGTGGAGTCCTGTGCCAACTTTTACATTGCCCCCCCTCCCCCCAACGCCCCTGCATTCTGGTATCTCTGTCCCTCCCCTGTCTGTGATCCAGAATCTCCCGCTTTCTCAAGTTGTCTTCTCCTGCTGGATTAGGTGAGGCCTTGGTTCTGGGCACTAAAAATAAAGGGTGCCAAAATCCATCCCAGTCTGGCATTTACCCCTCTAGAAGTCTGACAGTAGGCCAGACCAGGATTGTGGCACCCTGGTCCATGGCCTCACCTGGTCCATAGGATGTGCTGGCTTTGTTTCCACTTATCTAACATTCTACGCCAGGGGTTCTCAACCTTAGTCCTCAGGCCACACCAAGCCACTCAGGTTTCAGAATACCACAATGAATAAGCATGACTAGAGGCACTGCATGCAAATTTACCTCATGCATATTCATTTGTTGAAACCTCTGTTCCAGGTAAATAACGATACAACATATGACCTTAGTTAAAAACGTTGACAACCATATTTCACGCTGGTTATGTTGTAAAACTAAAGGAATTTTGTATGCCAGATTTCAAAAAGAGAAAATGCAGTGAGCTTAGCACCTTGAGTATAATATAAATTGAAACTACCTAGAATAAATCCCCTAAAAAAAGCCACAGCATGATGGTTGAAATGTCGGTTCCACTTAAATTCAGATACACAAGACCTGGCTAACTGCAACAATCATGATGGCAGCCGTGGAAGCCTAAGAGAATACCTAGGTTAGATGTTTCAAAATATTTGTTTTCTGCGCAGCTGAAATTTCACCTCGGTATAGATTAGGTAACTGGAGATACAAGAGATAACGGAACTCCCCAAGGCCTCGCAGAGTCTGTGGAAGAAGAGGATATGAACTCATCTGTATTTCTCGACTCATACGAGCTTATTGCTTGCATGACCCCCTTTCCTCATGATGCACTTCTTTGAGGGAAGAGACTCTCCTTACTAAAAACTCCAGGTGTCACATTCTGACAGGACTATGGAAGCGTTTTCTTGTGAAATTTCCATTCTTTGTTTCCGTAGAATGCATTCCAATCACAAGCGGCAGCTATTGATTTTGTGCAAGGAAACTGAGTAGCACACAAACCCAATCAAGAAGAAACAAAAATTAAATACCAGAATTGATTGGTTGTACCGACCAACATGACTTTGTTATTAGGTGTTAATAAATCACATAACAAGAACTGAGTTTAGGTTGGCACCAAAAATAATCAAGCTTTTTGCTTGTCCTCATCTGTACTATGTGATAAATAATGATTGGTTTTCTGGATAGAAGCATTGGTTGTGACATATTGAACCTTATTTCTCGAAGGGTTCTCTGGTTCTGTTCCAATAACCAAAGCACTTTTGAAAAAGCATCTCCTGCTCCTCACAGAACTGGCTCACGTCTCCTTGTAACAACCATAGGGCTTCTTTTTTCAATGTCCCCGTTTCTCTTTCTGCTGCGGCCTCTGCTTAGGAGCCTATACTGGTATAGCGTCAGTTACATTGAACACTGGAGTTTCAGGGCTTCACTTTAAGAACAGAAGAAGAGCCATCCTGGGTCAGACCAGTGGTATCCTGTTTCCATAGTGGCTAATCAGATCACAAGTACCTGACAGAAACCCAAATTGTAGCAACATTCCGTGTGGAATCCCCAAAGAGTAGCAAGGTTCCAAGTAGAATCTCAAACAATAGGAGAAGATTCCAAGTAGAATCTCAGAGAAGCAACATTGCAGCTACTGATTCCAGGGCAAATAGTGGCTTCCCCCAGGTAATCTATAGGAACATAAGAAGAGCCAATGGTCCATCTAAGAACATAAGAATAGCCTTACTGGGTCAGACCAATGGTCCATCAAGCCCAGGATCCTGTTTCCACAGTGGCCAATCCAGGTCACAAGTACTGGCAGAAACCCAAATGGTAGCAACATTCCAGAATCTCAAAGATTAGCAAGATTTCCAGGCAGAATCTCAAACAATAGGAGAAGATTCCAAGTAGAATCTCAGAGAAGCAACATTGCAGCTACTGATTCCAGGGCAAATAGTGGCTTCCCCTATGTATTCTATAGGAACATAAGAAGAGCCAATGGTCCATCTAAGAACATAAGAATAGCTTTACTGGGTCAGACCAATGGTCCATCAAGCCCAGGATCCTGTTTCCAGGCAGAATCTCAAACAATCGGAGAAGGTTCCAAGTAGAATCTCAGCTACTGATTCCAGGGCAAATAGTGGCTTCCCCTATGTATTCTATAGGAACATAAGAAGAGCCAATGGTCCATCTAGCCCAGGATCCTGTTTCCACAGTGGCCAATTCAGGTCACAGTACCTGGCAGAAACCCAAATGGTAGCAACATTCCAGAATCTCAAAGATTAGCAAGATTTCCAGGCAGAATCTCAAACAATAACAAGATTCTATGTAGAATCCCAAAGAGTAGCAACATTCCATGATACCAATCCCAGGGCAAGCAGTGACTTCCCCCATATCTGTGACACTAGCAGACTATGGACTTTTTCTCCAGGAACCTGTCCAAACTTTTTTTTAATCCCAGTTACGGTAATTGCTGTTACAACATCCTCTGGCAAAGAGTTCCAGAACTTAACTATTCGTTGAGTGAAAACATATTTCCTCATGAAGTAAAACATCGATTCACTTATACCTGTTCTATACCACTCAGGACTATACTGGAAAGATCCTTAGGAGCAAGATAAAGTGATGTTACTTATGGTAGTAAAAAAAACAAACAGAATGAAAGAAACGGATAACAAAACAGAGACTATTAGAATGTCTCTGTATTGATCGATGTAGCAAGCTCATCTTGAGTATTTCGTGCAGTTCTAGTTACTCCATCTCAAAAAGGTTGTAGCAGAATTGGAAAAAGAACAGAGAAGAGCAAAGAAAGGGAACAGAATGACTTTTCTGAAGAAAATCTGAACAGATAAGTGGCTTGTCAGCTCAGAGGAGAGGAGATTGAGAGGGAATGTGACACAGGCATATAGTGACATGGAAAAGATGCATCAGGAATGCTTTAAAACTGTACCAAGACTAGGAGAGACTCATGAAACTAAAAGAATCTTTTAACTCAATGAATAATCCAGCTGAATTGTGTTGCCAGAGGATGTGGTGAACGATGTAAAGTAGCTGAGCTTAAAAAGGGTTTGGACAGAATCATAGGGAAGAAAACCATCAACAATACCTGAGCATGGTCCTGCTCTTAGCTAGGAAGGAGCTGTGCAGAACGGATCTGTTCTTTGGGATGTACCAAGCACTTCTTAGTGACCCTGGCTGAACATTGTCAGAGACTGGAGGCTGTTCTTGATGGATGTTTGGCATGGGCCAACATGAAAGGGAGACGTTCCTGCTGGCTTATTGTATCAGAGGAGGCTACCCTTGTAGTCCTTTGCTTGCAAGGGGGCAAAAATCACTCAGAATTGATCTGGCTGGGGGAAGTGTACAACAGAGCACAAACAGGAAGAACTGTTCTTTTACCCCAAGAAGTATTCTCAATTTGCTCTTTGAGGGTCATATTCAGCAGAACCTATCGAGATAGGAGCCGTTTCTCCCTGAATAAGTATACTGGGTCCATAGCTGGATTTCAGTAATATTTTCTGGTTAGTGCTGTTGGATCTCTGGTTAGATTGCTCTGGTGTTACCTGGGTAGTGTCGGAGTGGTCCAGGGCAGAGGTGGGAGTTATACAGATAATATTCAGTCAGCGCCCACATAAAAGTGAGGATAGAAAGAAGGGTTAGCCTAACTTTTCTCCCCTTTTATGAAGCCGTGATAGGCTTTTTTATCGCTGGCCAGGGCAGTATTAGCTCCGACACTCATAACGTGTTCATAAAAGGGGAGGGGGGAAGGTTATCAGGTTACCAATCCAGGCGCCTGTCTGAACATCATATAAGTAGTGCTGACCAGCCTATATCTAGATAGCCAATGCCAGCTGGGTAATCGTGTATAAGAAGCATAAAAAACCCTGGTAGCTGCTGCAGGTTGAATATAAGGATTAAATTCAAGTACGCTCATGGAAATAATTGAAATAGGAGTGTCACGTGTCAGAAATATTAGAAGAACTGAGAAAAACATCAAAGAGAACAAGAAAGGCAGAAATTCAGCCCTTGAAATGGGAGGAGGCACAGGAAAATGGAAGGAAGATTGAAGGTCCTTCTATTGGATTCATCAGATTTGATTCATTATTCAGGCAATGATCCAAATACCCTCTAATAACCCCCATAACTAAAGCAGAGTATCTTCGGATGGCAATGTCACTCATTACTGCCAGGTTTGTCCTGTGGGAAATTTTCTAAATGAACCAAATGAGAAACCAGAAAACAGTATTTCCATGTGAGTCTGCCTCCTCTGTCTGGTCTAAGGCAAAGGTGACCTTCAAGGTGGGGGAGAGGAGACTTCTTTCTTAACATGTCATCATTCCCGGGATTTCTTAACGACACATCATTGTGATAATCTAAAGGTTACCTTCATTTAGATTTGCATCACACTTAAAAAACTAGGCAGATAATCTATCCTAGATATATGAGTATGTGTGTGTGTGTGTGTATGTGGGGGGGGGTATGGACTTGGGGGAACCTTGAAAATACCCACCATGTATCTCTTGAACATTTCTTGTGAAGTAATGAATCTTTATTTTAGAAAATTTGCAGAGCATAAGATCTCCCTCCTTATGGGATTTTGCAAATGCTGAGCCTTAACGTTATAAAATAAGTTATCCTTAGTTGTGAAATGGAAAACTGTACACCTCCAGAATGTATATTTGAATTACAACCACTAAGTTCTGCATCCTGGCTTTCAGGCTTGGATGCTTCTTCTGTACATAAGTCTACATTTGGATATAAAGAGGAGCATTTTCTAGAGAATGTTCAAGTCACAATTGGGATGTCCTGCTCATAATGTCCCCCCCCCCCAAACATCCATCTCGAAACAAATTTTCAAACTTGAAAGATGGTCCGGATTTTGCATTAGTAAAATCTGGTAACCCTAAGCATGCATGGCATAAGGCCGTGTTGTATAAACCTTTTTTTTCCTTTGGACCTAATGTAAGACAAAATGTTTAGCAAGATGTAATAAAAGAAAATCACTTCTCCCTATAAAGATGAAGAAAAATATTTGTTTACTATTTATTGAAAGCTTCTGTACCTCTACTAATGACTGGGAAGTCATTTCAGAGCGGTTTACTTGCTATAACCACTTCATGTCAAGTAATAACTGAAATTACGTACAAGGATAATTGCTAATTTCAATAAAATAAGTATGATAAAAAAAATCAGATACTTTTACTTATATTTAACTTCAGGGATGGACTAACTGGCTCTTAATATCTTTCCAGTCTGGATCAAAAGATGAAAGTGCTATTTTCAACATCAGGCCTCTAGTTTACAGTATCATGCCATCGCCACCTCCAGGAGATGAAATGAGCCCCTGAGAACAAAAGTGGACCAAATCTACTTTGTTACAGTGGGAGATACTGGCCACAAGATATTTTAAACACTCACCTTATGACAAAATTTCAATAACAAGAGCAAGCAGTGCAAGCCTGAATTGGCTTTAATCTGTCGCCTATCTACTCACAGGTGGTAACTCAACCCCACAAGACATGGACATGGCTCATTCTTGTTCCAAAGATGACGAGGAAAGTAGACAGTGCATAAAGAATCCCTCACCAGATGATAGAATTGGTTAGGTATGAACTTGGCCCAGTACCTTGTCTAAGACTTAAGAACATAAGCAATGCCTCCGCTGGGTCAGACCTGAGGTCCATTGTGCCCAGGAGTCCACTCACGGGGCGGCCCAACAGGTCCAGGACCTGTGCAGTAATCCTCTATCTATCCCCTTCTATCCCCTTTTCCAGCAGGAAATTGTCCAATCCTTTCTTGAACCCCAGTACCATACTCTGCCCTATTACGTCCTCTGGAAGCGCATTCCAGGTGTCCACCACACCTGGGTAAAGAAGAACTTCCTAGCATTCGTTTTGAATCTGTCCCCTTTCAACTTTTCCAAATGCCTTCTCGTTCTTTTATTTTTCGAAAGTTTGAAGAATCTGTTCCTCTCTACTCTCTCTATGCCCTTCCTGATCTTGTAAGTCTCTATCATATCCCCTCTAAGTCTCCTCTTCTCCAGACCATAGAGATTGAAATAATGCCTAAAGTGGAAACGGCCCACATTTCTTTGAAGGGTGAAGAGGGTATAGTGGCAAGGGTCCTTCAGCTTGGAGAACAGATGGCTGATATGATAGAGATATGTAGAATTGGTAATAAATATGGACCGATTGTCTTGTTCTTCCAAAAAGTACAAAGACCAAGGGGATACTTGATAAAGTGACATGGTAGTACATTTAGAACAAATGAGAGGACATCTTTTTTCACTCGGTGCATGGTTTAGCTCTGGAACTCATTGCTGCAGGATGTGATAAAAGCAGTCAATGCAGCAGGGTTTAAAAAAAAAAAAAGCCTGAACAATTTACTAGAGGAAAAGCCAATAAACCATTATTAAGAGAGATGAGAGAAAGCTACTGCTTCTCTGTGAGGGTAGGATTGTGAAAAATTGCAAGAGGACCTTGTGAGACTGGGAGTCAAAATGGCAGATGACGTTTAATGTGAGCAAGCGCAAAGTCATGCAGGAGGGAAAGAGGAACCTGAATTTTAAATACATGATCCAGGATTCAATGTTAGGAGCCACTGCCCCGAAAAGGAATCTAGGTGTCATTGTTGAGGATACGTTGAAACCCTCAGTTCGATGTGCTAAGAAAGCAAGTAGAATGTTAGGAATTATCAGGAAAGGAATGGAAAACAAAGATGAAAATGTTATAATGCCCTTGTATCGTTCTATGGTACGGCTGCACCTCAAATACTGTGTGCAATTCTGGTCACCGTATCTCAAAAACGATGTAGCATAATTAGACAAGGTACAGAAAAGGGCGACGAAAACGATAAAAGGGATGGGATGACTTCCTATGAGGAAATGCTAAAGCGGCTGGGGCTCTTCAGCTTGGAGAAGAGATGGTTCAGGGGGGTTATGATAGAGGTCTGTAAACTACTGAGTGGAGTGGAAAGGGCAGATGTGAGTCACTTGTTTACTCTTTCCAAAAATACTAGGACTAGAGGGCATGCGATGAAGCTACTAAGTAGTAGATTTGAAACAAACTGGAGAAAATATTTCTTCATACAACTGGAATTCATTTCTGGAGAATATGGTGAAATCAGTTAGCTTAGCAGGGTTTTAAAAAGGCTTGGATAGTTTCCTAAAAGAGAAGTGCATAGGCCATTATTGAGATGGCTTGGGGAAATCCACTGCTTATTCCTAAGATAAGCAGCACAAAATCTGCTTTACTACTTGGTATCTAGCTAGGTACTTGGGACTTGGGTTGGCCATTGTTGGAAACAGGATGTTGGTCTTGATGGACCTTTGGTCTGTCCCAGTAGGGCAATTTTTACGTTTTTTTGTTCTTAAGTAGCATGGACTCTTGCTATTTTGGGGATTTTGCCAAGTATTTGTGACCCGGCCTAGACACTTTTGGAAACCAGGTATTGGGCTAGATGGACCTTTGGCCAAAGTAGTTTGCAGAGAGGAGTGTGAGGGGTGAGGGGGTCTGATTTTTCTTTCTCTTTCCAGCTATGCTGTCACCATACAGGAATCATATGCTCATCCTTTTGATCAGATTTACTACACACGATGTACGGACATTTTGAACTGGTTCAAGTGCACCAGACACAGGTAAGAACACATTTCAAGGTCATTTATAATGTGGAAATAAGCTGCTTTTCAACATTTTCCTTCATTTAAATGATAACTTTCTTTATCATTAGAAAATGAAGGATGTAAAATAAAGAACTAAGGCTGCTATTGGACAGTCTATGTTCCCTATATGGTGATTCGGTGTGGGATGGGCTGGGGTGTCCATCAGTGTGAACTCCACTCATATGGAACAGGAGGATGCTACTGGCCAGACTTTACGGTAGATGTCCTGCAAACAATGGGAGGGTTGGATGGGCTGGAGTGAGTTTGGACGGCAACTTCAGCATTTGGAACCTAGGACAATCTCAGACTTTACAGCCTCTGGCCCAGAAATATCAAAGAGACAAGTTAATCTAATTTTTTAATGAGTATAACTTATAGGCAGACTGGATGGACCGTTCATTTACTATATTACTATGTAAATATATCTCCTTCCAAAAGACAAATGTTTTTTCCATCAACAAGCAGGATTGAGTCGGGCAGTTAAGTGGGTGATATTACCTGATAGCACCAGGATGACCAGCTCTGCCTGAGCAGAGACACATGTATGAAGTTCTGAGCACGCATGACCTTGCCCCCATGCAGCAATCTCTGCTTCTCTCCTCAGTTGTGTTCTTTCCACTCTGCTGGACGGATATGAAACAAAGCTCTCCCTACATTATGTGTTGTCTAATCTTTTAAAATGTATTTCTTCATTTTGCTCTTCTCCTTACTGCACCAGAATGTTCCAGAATACTGACCCACCTCTAATCTGCTTCCGAAGCTTAGATGTAGGCTAGGACTAGGATTACTGTCTCTTCTGTCATGTTGTAGCCCTTTGTTCCAAGAGAACATCTGTGTTATCTACAGAGTTGTAGAGACAAGCTCATGGATTTTCAGTTAATAATATGTAATTTATCTTTAAGATGAAGCATAGTACCGGAAGGTTGGAGGGTGGCCAATATAACTCTAGATTTTAAAAATTATAGATCAGTGAGCCTGACATTGGTGCTGGGCAAAACAGTAGAGAATATTATAAAGAACAAAATTACTGAGCATAGACATAAGAATAGTTGGTGAGGCAAGATTTTCCTTGACTAAATCCATGTAGGCTTTGTCTCGTTAATCTACTACATTTCTTTGAAGGGGTGAATAAACATGTAAATAAAGATGAGCTGGTCTAGGATCAGTTTTCTTAAGACACCATTTGGGGTAAACTGTTCCTTACTTTGTCTCCTGCCTTTGATTTAATTTCCTAAGGATGGCTGAAAGCTGCGGGGAAGGGGTTGGGATATTCTTTATTTTATATCAAAGCTTTCTTAATGCTTTGCCCTGGGTCACAGCTACGTGTACAGTTACCCTAGTACTAAGGGGGGACTTCTTCAACGTGGGCTACTGTTAAAGCAGGTTATTGTACCACAAGTTGTACAGGAGTATACGGAGTAACGAGCTGGACAATCCTTCAGGATTCTTAGTGGTCAGCATATCATTCTTAAAAAATTGAAAGTGGTCCCGAATATTGCTGTTCGCCTCATTTTTGGTTTGAAAAAATGGGAGCTGGCTGCCGTTGGAATCCAGAGTCTTATTTAAGTTTTCATGCCTCTGCTATAAAGAGGTTTTCGGCATGTTACCAGGCTATCTCTCTTCTCATTTCATCCTGAATTACACTAATAAGAGTTCACGAAGAATACATCTGTTTGCATACCCTTCTATAAAATCCTGTCATTCCAAGAGGTTCCTCGAGAAAATCTTCTCATTTCAGGCGGCCAAACTGAATACATGGCTTGCCAAAATTGTGTTAGAGGCTACCTCTTATCTTGATTTTAGAAAACAGATAAGATACCACCAGCTTGTTAAATAGTTGTGTCTTTAATGTATCTTATTTTTTAATTCAACACTTTTTTATTCTATTTTAAATTGTTTGTATTTTCTCTACATTGTATGCATTTAACTTCGCCAAATCTTTCAGATGCATTTTAATTCAATGTATTCATTTGCATTGCATATATTAAGTTTAACCGTTATGAGCCGCCTAGAACTCTTGGGTATGGCGGTATATAAAAATAAATTATTATTATTTTAACACAAGGTCTCATTGGATAAATGGGACCCTGGGTACAATTACCTGTCTTAACAGTAGTACACGTTGATGAATTCCCCCTTTCCTATATGTCTGATGGGACTGAGGAATAAAATGGTGTCTATAATACTGCAAAGTATCTATTTATTAGATTTTTTTTATTACGTTCTTCATATCAGAAATCTTTGTGCATTTTTAAATGGTTCATGAGTCATCTCCTTACCATAATTTAACACACATTTAATTTTAGCAGCTAGTATAGATTTTTCTTTATCAGTATTCCTAAACCGTTGTCTGTCTTACAATCTAGAATAAGTTATAAAACGGCTTATCGGAGAGGACTTCGAACAATGTACCGGCGGAGGTCTCAGTGCTGCCCAGGATACTATGAAAGCGGAAATTACTGCGTCCGTATGTATTACAGGCAGATGAATTTAAAGTTGTTTCAGCGTTTGCATGCTCTGTGATGCTGGTTCTGGGTGATTTGGGAGGATTTGCAGGCTGCTACTAGGTCAGGAGAGGCAGGGGAACTTAGGGGGAGGTTTGGGGGTGATGTAGAAAACAATGCCGTCTCGTAGTCATTCCAGTGAGGTAAACTAAGCGGCTTTTACTTCAGGGGGCTTTTCTTTTAAGGTCTTTTGATTTGTTGTTTTTGTGTATTTGTTTCATAAAACAAAAAAAAGAGTTGAAAAAAAAACAATGAAAGTGTTGAACGTCTCCCAGGGCTGGTGCTGGGGTTCAGGATTGGTGGTTAATGGACAATGTGTAAAGCAGGTTAATTGGACCATGATTAGCTGTTCTCTAGTTTCTTACAAAATCTCATCTAGCCTGATTGGTATTTTTTTATTGATGCAAATTTCAAATATGTTCCGTAATGGGGTCTACGTCAAATCCAGGGAAATAATTATTGTAGCTGAAAGAAAAAGAATTAATGACAAAGTAGTTAATTTAGTCCCAAATAGACCTAAATATTTGAAATTCCGGAGTCTTAAGGAAAATCTAAACTGCAATCAAGAACGAAAGTGAAAGTGTGGATGGGCATCTTTGATATGATGTCTAAGACCAGTAATAGATGTTTTGCTGAAAACCTTTCAAATTCTTATCCTGAACATAACATCCTAGAGCAGGGGTGTCAAAGTCCCTCCTCGAGGGCCGCAATCCAGTCGGGTTTTCAGGATTTCCTCAATGAATATGCATGAAATCTATTTGCATGCACTGCTTTCATGGTATGCTAATAGATCTCATGCATATTCATTGGGGAAATCCTGAAAATCTGACTGGATTGCGGCCCTCGAGGAGGGACTTTGACACCCCTGTCCTAGAGAAAAAAATACAGCTACAGTTGTTTTATTTGATATACCGCCATTTTTAACAAAAAAGTCAAATCAAAGCAGTGCACAATAAATAAACACAGTGGGCAATATTTAAAATAGAAACATGAGAAGGGGAATGTACACAAACAAATTAAGCAAACCAGACACAAGAGGACAAAAAGGGCAGGAAAGGTTTACAATATCTTAAGGGAAAAACAAGCAGGGGAGGATGCAGAAAGACCAAGAAAAGTAAAGCTAAGCGCCCCAAAAGAAGCTGGGTGGCACCATTCCTGCTAAACTGGCCACACAGACGTCCCAGCAGAACAAAAGGCCAGTCCAGTGGTCAGTGCAGTGAACTTCAGGACATTAGCAAAACTTTCCATCTTAAGCTAAATTCTTCCCAAACCTTTTATCATTATTGTCTGAACTTGGGTCATATTCTTTCTCAATTCCATCCAAATGAGTAGCAAGTTGAACAGACAGAGCCAGCTTTCCCCTTGCAGCTCAATAACCCACTTCTTCAGGCTCTCAGGCCTCTACACTAACTATTAAGCTCCTTCTCCTCCTCCTCTTCCACCTCACAGATAGAAACATAATGACAGAAAAAGGGCAAATGGCCCATCCACAGCATCCACTATCTCCTCCTCTCCCTAAGAGATCCCATGTTCCTATCCCACACTTTCTTGAATTCAGACACAGTCTCTGTCTCCACCACCTCTACACATCTATCACCCTTTCTGTAAAATGTATTTCCTTAGATTACTCCTGAGCCTATCACCTCTTAACTTCATCCTATGCCCTCTCATTTCAGAGCTTCCTTCCAAATGAAAGAGACTCACCTTGTGCGCATTTACGCCATGTAGGTATTTAAATGCCTCTATCATAGGTAACTATTTGAACGTCACTCCTGCCTTTCCTCCAAAATATACAGATTGAGATCTTTAAGTCTGTCCCCCATGTGCCTTATGACGAAGACCACACACCATTTTAGTAGCCTTCCTTTGGACTGACTCTATCCTGTTTATATCTTTTTGAAGGTGTGGCCTCCTGAATTATACACAATATTCTAAATGAGGTCTTACCAGAGTCTTATACAGTCTTATGCTCCTTTTGCCTACAGGCCATACCTATCCCTATGCATCCTAGCATCCTTCTAGCTTTTGCCATCACCTTTTCAACCTGTTCGGCCACCTTAAGTTCATACAAAACCAAAAAAGGAAGAACAGGGCTGGCCTCGCACTATATATGTTGTTATTTATAATAAACGTAACTGTATGTTGGAATAGACATCTCTCTTGCCTCTTTTTTTGTTGTTCACCTTAAGTTCATCACATACAATCCCTCCCTAGTCCCGCTCTTCTGTCATGCACAGAAGTTCTTCACCCCCTAAACTGTACAGTTCCCTTGGGTTTTTGAAGCCCATACATTTCTTAGCATTAAATTTTAGCTGTCAAATTTCAGACCATTCTTCAAGGTTCGCTAGGTCCTTCTTCATGTTATTCATACCATCAGAATGTCTACTTGTTGCAGATTTTGGTATTATCCGCATAGAGACAAATCTTACTTGACCGCTGTTCATCAATACAAAAAAAAAATACTGGTAACATCCCTCTCTTCAAAGTGATCCACATTGACCACTATCCTCTGTCGCCTTCCACTTAACAAGTTCCTGACCCAATTCGTCATTTTGGAGCTCATCCCGAGGGCACAATTTATTTATTAGACACCTTGCTAAAATCTAACTACACCACATCTAGCGCACATCCTCTTTCTAATTCTCTGGTCACGCAGTCAAAGAAATTGATCAGATTTGTCTGACAAGACCTACCTCTAGTGCATTCATGTTGCCTCTGGTCCTGTAATTTATAGGATTCCAGAAACGTCACTATTCTCTGTCTTAAAAGCGTTTCCATTAATTTACTTACCACACAAGTCAGACTAACTGGCCTGTCATTCCATAATTCTTCTTTACATCTCTGGTACCACTCCTGACTCTAGAGAAGCATTGAAAAGGTCAGCCATTGGAGCCGCCAGAACTTCCCTAAGTTCCTTTAGTACCTTTGCTTCAAAACCATAACAGGATCATCCCCAATCTACCTGTCTCATCATTTCGAATTTCCAGGCACAACCTGTACAGTGCCTACCTGTTCGCTTTTCCATCCTTGAAGGGCTGTATCTACAAGAGATTTCTTGACAGAACATTATCATTCCAAACAGGCAAATGGAACAAACACATTTTCTTATCATACTTTCAGGAAGCCAATCAAAACTTATCTCTTTGATAAATTTCTCTGACCCCCACTCCTGCCTTGATGTACTTTTAGACCACTTCCAGATAAATTTGACCAATCTTAACATACTAATGTAACTTTGATAAGCTTTCTGTTATATCGCTGTTTGTATACAGTCTCTTTCTCTGTAAAACGCTTTGAACTGTTTGTAATATAAAAATAAAGTTATAATTATTATTACCCTTGAAAATATGCCATATGGCCCCATTGCTTTGTCCACTTTTAGTCTGGCGAGCTCCTCATGAACACAGTTCTCTGAAAATCGATCAGGGTCTACCACACCTCCATCCCTAGACATCCTTGATGAGGGTTTCAACATTCTATAAGCTCTCAGGAAGTTCTTCAAGCTCTACTAGTGCTAACATATTATCACTGAAATTGTTTCCTAGATCAGTAGGATTGAGGACAGCTGAGGGTAGTTCCTCATTCTATTGTTCCCATGTGGACAGGATAGTGTGCAGGGAGCTGATGGCTCCTCTTTTTCAGTTCAAGTCTATAATTGTTTGAATATTTTTACCACTGTATGTTGCTTATGTTTGCCTTATTCTTGCTTCACTGGCTTCACGTCTATTGCAGGATTCATTTCAAATGTGTCTGTATTGCTTTCAAGATCCTTCATGGCATCTTTGCTCTTCTTGTCCCTTTTCTTGGAATGCTTCTAGATCCTGTCCTTCAAGAAGCACCCAACGATATAAGCTCTCCTTTCCCTCAGTTAAGGGAATAAAATCAACTAGGAATCAACGTCAATCCTTGACTTTCAAACTAACAGAATTATGGAATGGAATTCCCCTTAATCTAAGGGTCTCCAGTTCCTTTCAATTTTTTCATAAAGCTGTAAAAACTGTTTTGTTTTCTAACCACCTTAGAAAACTGGCTTTTTTTCCCTTCATATTGATTTTCTTTTTTTAAATACTGTTAACCAAATTGAGCTTCTTGTTTGGAGATGATCTGGTATACAAAGCTAAGATTTTAGTTTAGTTTAGTATACAGTCTTGAATTAATTTATTCAAAATGATGGTAAATAAACCCTAATACATAAATTTGTGAAATGTGCTGAGGAGAAAAATGGTTAACAGGTGGAACACAAACTCATTTGCACAGCTGTACTGTTAGGGATTGTACTATTCACAAGCTCTGCAGTTTCCAGGAGAGAAGCTCAATGCTAATTCCATTGCAGGATGTAATGGAAAGCATTAAAACAGGCCAAAACTTGCTGATGTTTTTGGAACATTAAAATAATCTTGCAGCAAAATTGTACGAAGTGGTGAATTGCTCACATTCGCTTCCCTTATCTCATCTTTTTTGTCTTGTGTATTGTTCATTTACAAAGGTTTCCCTTTGTAGAGGTCTGAATCATCATGGGACGATTGTAAGATAACCCTCATGGGAGCTTTTAATGTGCGCAATTTGAAAAAACATTCTTCAAGAAAGTGTCTACATGTTTCACAGTGAAGACGGGGCAAAAGAGAGCATGCGCATTTGAAGACGGAACGTATTTCGGGTGTTGTATTAACCTGATCTAAGTACCCCACTGGGAAGAACTCTTATTTTTCATGGCTAAAATTATATGTCACATGGAACTTGTGCATGTCATATTTATAGAGGGTGGTTTTAAGTAAAGTCATTGTATGTGGATATAT
This sequence comes from Geotrypetes seraphini, assembly GCF_902459505.1. Classification (NCBI taxonomy): domain Eukaryota; kingdom Metazoa; phylum Chordata; class Amphibia; order Gymnophiona; family Dermophiidae; genus Geotrypetes; species Geotrypetes seraphini. The sequence goes on along the minus strand of NC_047097.1, from coordinate 73,419,271 downwards.
TTTCTTTATTTACTTCAGTAAGGGTTACTTTTAGAAAGCCATGGTAACAAGTCTCGGTGTGGCAAATGCAACACAGCCTATAGGAATTGAATGAGCTGTGTCGCTTTTGCCACATGGGACTCACTACCATGGCTTTGTAAAAGAGGCTCTAAGGCTCAAATTCTATAAATGGCGTCCCGATTGTAGGCGGCCAACTGCTGCTTAACCAGCCAATCGGGACGCATGTTTTCTAAAAAAACAAAAACCTCCCGAGGCAGGCCACCTACATTGGAGGCGCCTCCGGGAGCCTAGGGAGGTGCGCAAGCCCGCCTGAGCTTGCCTAAGGCTAGGCATGGGCATGGCTTGGCCCTGAGTAGCCTTAGGCGGAACTCGGCGGCTGTACATGTCTCTAAGGGCCTGCAGTAGACGTGTATATTGCTAGCAGAAGGGCCGGAACACCCCCCCCCCCACGAATGGTCACGGCAGGAGGGATGCCCAGTCCCTCCTACCGACATTTGCTACGAATTTTGGAAGTTGGTTGGGCTGAGAGCTTCCTGTCAGTGAATTTTATCTAGAGCAGATTACTGTAATGTTTTGTACTTGTGTATTTCTCAGGCATTCTGTTACAAAATGCAGCAATAAGGTTGGTGAAAGGGTTGAGTTGTGTTGATCATCTTACAAAGAACTGCATTTGCTTTTTTTTTTCTCTGTTTTAAATTGTTGACGTTGGTTTTTAAGGACCATGAATAGTTTGTCATCTCTATATATGTTCCATGTATTAGAAAGTTATTAGCCTGAAAAGTAGTTAAAATCTGAAGGGTCACATCAATTGGTTGTATTTACCCTTAACAAACTTGTGCTACTGAAGCACTAAAGGAATCCTATTCTTCATTTGCCGGACCTTTAGTGTGGATTAACCTGTCTGTAAGCTCCTGCTTTGCAGCAGGAACCGTCTCTTGAATGTTTTAATGTAGCATTATAGAAATAAGTAGTTTCAGTAGTAGGAAGAACTGGAGGTTTGGATAATCTGTTTTGCTCTTCATAGCACGCAATGCATCATTAATCAGAAGCATTACACACTATGACAGTATTCCTGGCAGTCTGAACTGATCAGAACAATTCATTCATGTCAAGAGAGGGACCCGGTGTTCTCAGTGTTATACAGTCCTCCAGCGCTCTGTGTGAAATGGTTTCTTAAGATCGCTTTTGCCAGCCGGTTATCAGATAATAGGAACAAGAGAAATGGAACGGAAGACTCTATTAAAATTTTACTCAATGTTATATTCATTCCTACTTCTGAAATACTTTTCAGACATTCAGTTAAATGGGTGGGAGATGAGGGGCTCAGTTTGCACAAAGTACAGGACCTGTACAGGGCAGCCATTGCTGTTGAATAAAGCAATAACGGAGATTAGTGTGTGTGTAGGGGGGGGAGGGAATTGTGCACTTATAGGTCACCTAACTGGCACAGAGTCTATACAGGAAAGCTTTCTGCATTTTCCTCATAGAATACTAGCGTTACTGAGTTGATGCATACCATGTATGTAACCTACGTGCATAAGTTTAGCAATTTTCTTATGTCCGAGTGTTTCTGTTCACCGTATCTTCCAAACCACTCCGGATGCTGCTTCTTTTTCAATATCACTTTGTATCAGACTTCAGCGCTGCCACTCAGGGCTCCAACATCTCATAGCCACATCCGCCATCAGTCATCTCTCTCTTCATTTTATATCTTTAAGAATAAATATTACTTATATGTGACATCTTTTATTGTTAACTCAATAACTTTCATCCACTAATAGCCAGGGGATATTTATTTGCACTTATAAGCTGTGATTATAAGTTTATCTGGGACATGGTTTGAATGCGTACACATACTATAAATCACATGCCTATCTGTGTACAATAAACTGGGATATTTGTAGGTACTAAATATTGGGTGTAAATACCGAGGGTTGATTCATAAAATCATGGCAACTATTTTTTGTTTGGGATGTTCCTAAAAATGCGCTAACACTGGAAATCTAATTTATACCTCCTAATCTTGTCACCAGATGAGAAATGAGGAAAGGGTAGGGGAGAAGCATTTGAAATCATAATTTTATGATGGCATACAGTGTACAATACTATAAAAATCCTTTCATACAATAATGCAAGGTGTTGGGAGACCCATGTAATATGAATAAATATTATACCAAATGAACAACAATGCAAATTATATGTGGTCCTCAGTTATCAAGCCTCTCGATCGTCAGGACAAGCCTGTAAGGAGTTGTGAGCTGTCTTAACTCAAAAAGGGTGAATCAAGCGTAAACATCCCTGGACCTGTGTATAAGTGCATAGTGCTCTAAATAGTTGTGAAAACAAAAAAACTGGTGTAATTCACAAATAAATTAGTTAGTCACTCCAAGGAACACTGCAAAATTGTGCAGTCCAAATTTTAGTGTTCAATACGAGAGCAAAGCTCCCTTCACTGCCGCTGAAAAGGCATTTAGACTCCAGAGAGATTGAATTGAAAATTATACTTTGTCCAAGTGATAAGATAATCCAAAGTCTTGCTGAAAAATCAGTCGCTCTACAGAGCTCCGTTTCGGAGAAAAAAATCCCCTTCGGGAGCTAGCACTGGACAGTCACTGGAGAGGGTGGAAAGGCGCTTCGGCATGGAGATGCCCATGAAACTGCCGCAGGTCAAGAGATTGCGTAGTGATGTCAGCAAGCGTAATGACGTTAAACGTTTGAAAAATCCCAAAGTCAGTGTCCAACATGAACAACAAAGTGCAAGTACAAACTGTTTAAGTGTTAACATCTTTCAAAGTAGTCTCCCAGGTTGTCTTGTGTCATCTAGTTCGTGAGGGACATACGGTGAATGCACGGGATTGCAAGTCAATTTTGCGGTATCACCTGCATCGTACAGTATAGGGAAAATGTCCAGAACTGTTTCACGATGCCACAATCCTACATGACAACGCTTTGAAGGATGTTAACAGTTAATCATACTCCTCTCAAGCTGGTTGTGTTCTTAGTTTAGTGAAACAGCTAACGTCTATGACTTGTTTGTTAATAAAACAATGATTTCAATTGTCATGATTTATGCTGCTCCCCTATCAGAGACCACTGCACTCATCTCTCATCTGGTGGCAACATTAGGAGGTACATGTCACACACTTTTAAATGTATATATTAGATTTCCAGTAGTGGCGCATTTTTAAGAGGAAAAAGATTAGTTGCCATGACTTATGAATCAATCCTCTTATGTGACATATGTTCCTTCTAGGTACATGAAGATAGCACATCACACACTTTTCACTCACCAATATACCCATAACCATATCAAAACATCTGGCAGGATTTAAAGTTTAGTTAGCTGTTACCATAGGAACACGTCTAGGAATTAAAATTTGCTCACCTGTTTGATATAAATGAAAAGGGAGCATGAATGCCGTAATCCACGTGTCCTGTCTGCCATTTAAGGTATTTGTCCCTTTGTAAATGTATTGACTGGAGAAATATAATGCCACCTTTAAGTATTCTGAACAAATTCAAAACCATTCTCTTCTGAATGGGGAATGGCAGCCTGGGATTAGCTATTACGCAAAATAATAGTTTACAGTTTATTAAACTACGTAATATTCTACTTTTCTAATTCAACTCAAAGCAGTTTACAGTCCAATATAAGAGAAAAAGGAGAAAATAATGTCAATAATTTGATAGGAAAGATGCCATAGCTTAACAATTCACCTACTCACTGTATCCCTCAGACACCTGCCAATATCGCTGAGATTTCGCATTAATTGAAATAGATTTTCTTCAAAAAGTGCACTTCTAAAATTTTCATGAACTTTCTAAAGGAGATTTCTAATCTAATGTCTGCTGGAAGAGTATTCCGTGAAGATGGCTCTAGGAAAAAGAAGGCCATCTGCCTGGTGAACTCATAATGTACTTTAGCTGGTGAGGGAAGGACAAGACAATTGGAATCCACTGACCTAAGAGCCCTAGAAGGTATGTAAGGAATGACCAAGTTAGAAAGGTAGGAAGGGTTACCAAAATGCAATGCTTTGTGGGTTAGACGCAGAATTTAAAACTGAATGTAATATTGAACTGGGAGTCGGTGGTCAAATTTAGAGCACGTCTAGGGTAGAGGGACACCACAGAGTGTTTTCCCTAGTTGTCATGCCCTTAACTCTTTCACTGCTGTTTGCCACACCCATTATCCAACACAATGTTTTGTTTCATACAATGCTGATACTTCTCAGCACTCGTTGCGTCTTAGTGTCTCATCACTTAAGCAATGGAAGGGCCAAGAGGCTTCATTGTTGGGCATCAGCTGGTCTTAATCTGGCCCTGGGGAATGGATTCCAAAAATATTAAAAAGAAAAAAATAATTATATCAGTTACTGAACCAGAATAATAAGCCATGCAGCTGAATAGTCACCAGAATCTTAAAATTATGGATCCCCCCCAGCCAGATCCCCTAGGAAACATAATCTGCAAGAAAAAGTAAACAAAAAAGTCTGTGTAGTAAAAGTTACATAAAATTTAAAAAAACAGATCTCTTTCACACATTCAGTTTTCAAGCAGCATTAAGCCTCCCACCTTCCATCTAAAAAACCGTGAGAGTCAAAGCATAAAAGAGGTACAGTGAACTCCAAGTTGGAAAGAAGACAAAAAAAGAGATTAAATTTCTCCTCAAATCCTGACCTTGTCCACAGAATTATGATATATGAGCATGATTTCAGAGGCTCTCAAGAGCTAGGTAGCATCCCAGATCTAGCTGTTTCTGTACTGAATGTTCGTGCATTGAAATATGAGGGCAAGTCCAAGGCAACCTATAGCAGAGCTTCATTTATGCCCATCAAACAAAAGAAGTGCATAAATTCAAGTAGTAAAAATAGAAACCTTTCAGCTGAAATAAAGAGAGATTTGTCTCTGTGTAAGCTCTGCAGTTCACATCTGGACATGAAAAAAAAAAAGCTTGGACCAGAGTGCTGGTGTGTGTGTGTTAGGTGCCATTGACTCAGTTTCGAATCGTAGTGACTTGATGAGTTAAAGTTTCAAAACAAAGTTGGTCACATGCTAGTCTGAGGTCCTCCAGCATCATCCCCATAGTAGTTGTCAACGAATCCAGCCACCTAGTTGCAGATTGTCCTCTTCGCCTAATTCTTTCAATCTTTCCAAGCATGATGTCATAAGAACACAACATAAGAACATAAGAATAGTCATACTGGGTCAGACCAATGGTCCATCAAGCCCAGTAGCCCATTCTCACGGTGGCCAGTCCAGGTCACTAATACCTGGCCAAAACCCAAGGAGTAGCAACATTCCAGCATTTCAAAGAATAGCAAGATTCTGGAACCCCAATGAGAGCAACATTCCAGAGCTGAGATTGTGATTAGAGAATGACATGGGGAAAAAATTTGTCCCTGTCTCCGCCCCGTCCCCATGTCCTTTTCCAGTGATCTCTCTCTTCTAACAGTATGACCAAAATACGAAAGTCATATCTTCATTATGAGGCTTTGAGTGACATATTCAGTCTGATCTCTTCCAAAATTGATCTTAGGCTTCTAGTTGGGAAGTATGACAAAAGATAGCATTTCAAGAATATTGGAACTTTAACTGTTAATATTTTGAAAGTTAGTAAAGCTGTTTTATAGAAAATTCTGTGGGCTAGGGGCAACCAGTGAGCTTTATTAAGGAGTGGGGTTACATGATCAAATTTTTTGGTGTTTGTGATAATTTTGATAGCGGTATTATGTATTATTTGTAATCGGTGGAGTTCTTTTAGGGTGATTCCTTTGTACAAAGAATTGCAGTAATCTAGTTTTGATATGACCAATGAATGTATGAGGACGTTCAGGGAAGTTGAATCAATAAATGAAGGTAATGATTTGATCGTTCGTAATCTCTGGAAACAGCTTCTAACTACAGAACCAATTGGTCGTGATAGTTCAGTTTTTGATCCAATAGATCCCCCAATACCTTAATCTTAGTGACTTCTTGTAATTGAACCTTGTTAATATTAATCGGTGCACTTAGTTTTAGTCCTTTCCAAAGGAAGTGCATAATTTTTGTTTTGTCAGTGTTCACAGCTAGTTTATTTTCGTTTAACCAATCTGTTAGTAGTTCATCTTTAGAATTGGAATCTAATGGGTACAAGAGTTGTAGATCATCCGCGTATAAAAATGCCGTAAATCCGATTGATTGGCTAAGTGTCAGCAAAGGGGCCAAGAAGATGTGGCCAATCCAGGTCCCAAATACCTGGCCCAAGTACCTGGCAGAAACCCAAAGAGTAGCAACATTCCAGAGCTAGGATTGTGATGTCATAAAGCCTCATTCCACCAATGCCTAAGAGCCAACCTTATCAGTGATGTCACAATGGCTTGATTGTCCTAGACTTGGCTTGCATAAGAACATAAGTTCAGTATCCTGTTTTCAACAGTGGCCAACCCAGGTCACAAGAACCTGACAAGATCCAAAGGAGTAAATCAGATTTTATTCTGCTTATCATACCACTGGGGCTTGCGTGCATCTGAGAAGCTATGCCATCAGTAGTTTCACTACCAGCAGGGCCTCTCAAAGCAGACAAATTTCAGCATAGATGTCAGACTAACGATGTACCACCCCATCTGGGCAGTGTTGGAGGCAGAGAATCGCATTTGATGCGACAACGGTGACTGCATCAAATTTATACTGCACAGAAGACAGGCTCAGCAATCTACTTTTTTTGTTTGTTTATTTCTCACCCGCCCTTATCCAGGACGAGTTACATATTAACATACAAAATAAAAGATTTACATTTATCGTACAAAACACTTCAGAGACACACTATAACAAATTACATACTGGCGCACAAAAGTAAAATCGACAGTACAAACTCTATCCACATATGTTGTAAGAGGCCCCAACACGGGCCGTGTTTCGAGTAATAATGGGAGGGAGGGAGACAGAAAGAAAAGAAGAAAGAGACAGGGGCAAGGAGAGAGACAGAAAGAAAGAAAGACAGTGGGAGAGAAAGACAGAAAGAAAGACAGAGAGACATATATTCTAGCATGGGGGAAGGTAAAACAAAGGGAGAAGGGCTGCTGCTGGATAAGGGGAGCAGTGAAAGGGTAGTGGTGGACACAGGGGAGGTAAAAGGAAGGGAGAATGGACAGGGGGAGCAGGCAAGAGGTAGTGGTGGACAGCCAAGGAAAAAGAAAGACAGAAATACAGAAAGCGGCTAAGGAGAGAGAGAGAGAGAAAGAAATAAAGACAGACACACACACATATATTCTAGCACCCGTTAATGTAAAGGGTATAGGACTAGTTTGTTAATAAAATACAAGCAAAGGTCCGGGAACATTGAGTTTCCACAGTCTCGTTTGTTTGGAAAATCTAATAGAACCCTAAACACAAGTAAGCAGAAAAATAGTTTAATAATGAAACACTCTTTTACTTGTCATCAGAAACAAAGTCGATGATGACATGCTTAGCAATAAAGATCACAGTTGTGCCCTGATGCAAAATCATCTGTGGCTGGGTAACCAGACTGAAATGTAGTTCCTTTATTGAATAATTTACTGCAGTGTGACTTGACCTCCCATTTATTGAAAAGTCAGAAGACAGGAGCAGTTTGTGACCTTGGTGGACTAAGCCTCTATTTCTCTGCCAGGCTTTCGTTCTGTTGACCTTATCAGCAAAGTTGATAGTTGAACATTTTTATGTTGACTCATCTAGATTGATGGGAGTCCGTTTTGTTTTCCAGCGCTCCTGTTTTCCTATTGAGAATTCTCATCTGTTCAGGGATCCACTGTCTGTCTTTTTTTATTTTCAGGTTGCCAAACTGATTATTCTAATTTTGTTTCTCTTGATTTTTTTTTTTTTTTTTTTGCCAAATTGTTTTATTTTTTTCAATAACAGTGTGATGGGCAAGACAGTTCTACAACTTAGCACCACTTAATGGACCCATGCTTTAACTTCTAAGTTAAGTACAATTTCACAGCCTTTTTTTAGAGTATGTACATATTTATTTGTAGTTTTCACAGAAAAAATACTCAATATAAGAAAAAGAATTATATAAACAGTTGTGCAGTGATTGAGAACAAGAGTCACTTCTACAATGAGTTCTTTGCTCACATAGTGGACTCATTAGCTATCGTATCTCTGAGCACAAATGAATGTAGTGGCATGAGCCTTGAACGTGGACGTGTCTGGTACATGATTGTTGTTTTTTCCTGTAAGGCAGGGGTGTCAAAGTCCCTCCTCGAGGGCTGCAATCCAGTCGGGTTTTCAGGATTTCCCCAATGAAAATGCATGAGATCCAGCTTGTTGGTCGTCTCTGTTGTGTCCAATCGACAAAAATGGACACAGCAGAGACGACCAACAAGCTGGAATCGCTATGGGTTAAAATACCGGGAATGAAAAAGGGCCTGAAATAAAGATGGGCCTATACTATCGTCCACCCGGGCAAACCGGAGATATCGATGAAGAAATGGAAGCTGAGATGAAGCAAGAATGCAAAAGCGATAACATGGTTATTATGGGAAACTTCAATTACCCCGGAATAGACTGGAGTCTTGGAAGCTCAAAATGCGCTAGGGAGACAGAATTCCTGGAGGCTATACAAGATTGTTTCATGGAGCAGCTTGTTAAAGAACCAATGAGAGGAAATGCCACTCTGGATCTAATCCTAAATGGGTTAAGGGGACCTGCAAAGGAAGTAGAGGCAGTGGGACCGTTGGGAAACAGCGATCATAACATGATCAAGTTCAAGGTTGAGATAGGAATACCGAAAGGAAAGAGAACCATAGCGACAACTTTCAACTTCAGGAAAGGAAACTACGAAGCAATGAGGGAAATGGTAAGGAAGAAACTTAGGAACACTTCCAAAAAATGGCAAACGGTAGAACATGCCTGGTCTTTTCTCAAGAACATGGTGAGTGAGGCGCAAAATCTGTATATCCCCAGATTCAGAAAGAGGTGAAAAAAGAGTCGAACAAAAGACCCGGCGTGGATAACTAAAATAGTGAAGGAAGCGATAGGCAATAAGAAAAATTCATTCAAGAAATGGAAAAAGGACAAAACTGAGGGGAACTGGAAAGAGCACAGGAAGTATCAAAAAGAATATCACCGAGTGGTTCGAAAAGCCAAAAGAGAGTATGAAGAGAGGCTAGCCAGGGAAGCACGAAATTTCAAACCATTCTTTAGATATGTTAAAGGGAAGCAGCTGGCTAGGGAGGAGGTGGGACCGCTGGACGACGGAGACAGGAAGGGAGTGGTGAAGGAGGAGAAAGAAGTGGCGGAAAGACTTAACATGTTCTTTTTGTCTGTATTTACAAACGAACACACATACAACACACCGGAACCTGAGCAATTCTTCAATGGAAATCAAGCAGAAAAATTAACATCCATGGAAGTGAGCCTTGAAGATGTACGCAGGCAGATAGAAAAACTAAAAACTGACAAATCCCCGGGTCCGGACGGAATCCATCCAAGGGTTCTGAAGGAATTAAAGGAGGAGATAGAGGAACTACTGCAGCAAATTTGCAATCTATCCCTGAAAACAGGCATGATCTCGGAGGACTGGAAAATAGCCAACGTTACGCCCATCTTTAAAAAGGGATCAAGAGGTGACCCAGGAAACTACAGACCGGTGAGTCTGACCTCGGTTCCGGAAAAAATGGCGGAAGCACTGATAAAAGAAAACATTGATGAACATTTTGAAAGAAACAAACTTCTGATAACCAGCCAACATGGTTTCTGCAAGGGGAGATCATGCCTAACGAACTTATTTCACTTCTTCAAAGGAATTAACAAATGGATGGACAAAGGAGACCCCATAGACATCATATATCTAGATTTCCAAAAAGCCTTTGGCAAGGTGCCCCATGAACGCCTACTCCGGAAACTGAAGAACCATGGGGTGGAAGAAGACGTACATAGATGGATCAGAAACTGGTTGGCGGGTAGGAAACAGAGGGTAGGGGTGAAGGGCCACTACTTGGACTGGAGGAGGGTCACGAGTGGGGTCCCGCAGGGCTCGGTGCTCGGGCCGCTGTTATTTAATATATTCATAAATGATCTAGAAACAGGGACGAAGTGTGAGATAATAAAATTTGCGGACGACACCAAACTATTTAGTGGAGCTCGGATTAAAGAGGAATGCAAAGAATTGCAAAGGGACTTGAACAAACTAGGGGAATGGGCAACGAGATGGCAGATGAAGTTCAACGTTGAGGAATATAAAGTATTACATGTGGGAAACAGAAACCCGAGGTACAACTATACGATGGGAGGGATGTTATTGAATGAGAGTACCCAATTAAGGGACTTGGGGTAATGGTGGAAACGACAATGAAGCCGATGGCACATTGCGCAGCGGCCGCTAAGAGAGCGAATAGAAAGCTAGGTATAATCAAGAAGGGTATTACAACCAGAACGAAAGAAGTTATCCTGCCGTTGTATCGGGCGATGGTGCATCCACATCTGGAGTACTGCGTCCAATATTGGTCGCCGTACCTTAAGAAGGATATGGCGATACTCGAGAGGGTTCAGAGGAGAACGACACGTCTGATAAAAGGTTTGGAAAACCTTTCATACGCTGAGAAATTGGGAAAACTGGGACTCTTTTCCCTGGAGAAGAGGAGACTTAGAGGGGATATGATAGAGACTTACAAGATCATGAAGGACATAGAGAGAGTAGAGAGGGACAGATTCTTCAAACTTTCAAAGAATAAAAGAACAAGAGGGCACTCGGAAAAGTTGGAAGGGAACAGATTCAAAACGAATGCTAGGAAGTTCTTCTTTACCCAACGTGTGGTGGACACCTGGAATGCGCTTCCAGAGAGCGTAATAGGGCAGAGTACAGTACTGGGGTTCAAGAAAGGAATGGACAATTTCCTGCTGGAAAAGGGGATAGAGGGGTATAGATAGAGGATTATTGCACAGGTCCTGGACCTGTTGGGCCGCCATGTGAGCGGACTGCTGGGCACGATGGACCTCAGGTCTGACCCAGCAGAGGCTTTGCTTATGTTCTTATGTTCTATTTGCATGCACTGCTTTCATTGTATGCTAATAGATCTCATGCATATTCATAAGTACATAAGAATTGCCGCTGCCTGGTCAGACCAGCGGTCCATCATGCCCAGCAGTCCGCTCACGCGGCAGCCCTTAGGTCAAAGATCAGTGCCCTAACTGATACTAGCTTGAAAACCCGACTGGATTGCGGCCCTCGAGGAGGGACTGACACCACTGCTATAAGGTATCTTAAGCACTAGATTTATTTACAGCATATCCCATTTGGCTTTTTTGGGGTGAACACTTAATGTGTGCCAGAGACACTTAAATGGAAAGGTATGCTCTTAAGTGACCTAGTAGGCAAATTCTCTATAGTCTACCTAAATTAAACCCGGCTGCACTAACCGCCTTTGCCACGTTCTCTGGCAATGAGTGATAAAAAATATTTTCTCCTCTTTGTTCTAAAAATATTTCTATGTAATTTTATCAAGTGTCCCCTGGATTTGTACTTTTTGAAAGGGTGACAAGTCGATTCACTGTTACCCGTTGTACGCCTTGTCTTGTGTTTGGAAGAACTGCCGCCCTCCTTCCACTAAATATCAGCCAGTGCAGTCTAAGATGCTTCTTGGTTTGCTCCAGACCAAGCAAATGCATGAACCGCAGGAATTCTTTACAAAGGCCAATGCCCCTTGGGGTTTGTAAATCATGGAGATCTGATTGGGTTGAGTATAATGTAAGGCAAGTCTGAACGCCTTTCTGACTGTTCTTAAAGAAAAAATAATTAGAGGCACTCAGCTGATCTTTTGTTGTTTTGCCCTGTGAGTTCCACTAATTGAAATTTCTCTTAAAAAAATGTGTTGGGCAGAACGACCTTCTAATTCAGTGCCTGAGAGGGGCTTTTGTTTGGAAGTCTAATGCTTTGTTCTGTCTGTCCCATTCAGTCTTGAGGGAGTTTTCTTGCACAGTGTACAGCAGATCTATAAAGCAGTGGCAGGAGACATTTGTGTCACAAAAGCAGTCTCTGAGGGGAAGGATAAGAGTCCTGCAGTAAGCTCATGCTTGAGTCGGAGCTTGTGCATATGGTGAAAATTGACCTTTCTTGCTTTGTGATGATTCAGCATTGGAGCGTCTGGTGATTTATCTTTCCAACTCTGATTTTCAGTGGAATAGTAGGGGTGTGGATTTCTCTAATTTTTGTTTTTGTTTCCTGGGTGGCTCTATGAACTCTGTGGCCTTGGTATTAGAGAGATGCCCCATCAACATTTAACCTTAGCATCTCTCTGCAGTTGGTAGGAGGCCTCTGTGAAATTGATGGTTGTCTCTGTTTCCTTTCTAGGTCTGATCATGCTACTTCATGGCATGGCCTGACCAAGCTGGATCTGCTCTTTCCAGAGCAACCACACTCTCCCCTACAAAGATATTCAACAAGTCTTTTAAGGGCTGTTCTAAAGACTTGCTTAATATTAATTAATAGGAGCCTTTGGAGGTACCTTTCTATTTGATGGAAATTAGCAGGGTCTGTAACCTTTTTCACTTTAAGGGCCCTGCTAAAGTCTACATTACTTGTTGACCATTCACAATGCAGTGATCTGCTCCTTGCTCTATGTGTTTACTTCTCACTCCTGCCTGAACCAAGCTTCCTTAGCAGACAGTGCCTTCGGTCAGCCTGGTTTCGCCAATTTGTCCCTCTGAGCTAGCAACTCTTGCATTTTGCCACTGTGGCTGCTCTTCATCCACTTGTGTACCTGACTCAGCCCTTGCCAATGGAAGAAAACAATATTGCTCACCTGTAACCGTTTTTCTCGGTAGACCTCCCCTTGAGCTGCAAAATAACGTAAGCTTTGAAGCTAACTGAGGAGCTGAGGAGATCTAGGCATGCATAGAACTCTGAATTGAAGTTCTGAGTTGTAGGAGAGCAGATCCATCCTTGTGCTGGTGGATGACATCATCCCCTTGTGTGCCTGATTCAGTCCCAATGTCTACAGAAAACACCTGTTACAGATGGGCAACATTGCTCTCTCTCTTAGTTTCATACCTACCAAGAAATATCAAGTTAGAAACCCTCATATAACTACAATCTGACTGTCATTAGCTTCAGCCCTCGGATTACACTTAACCCTTTAATTGGCATATTGGGGAAAAGTTGATGCTTTATGTAACTTGATGTTGAACGAGAGCAACAGACATTTGGAGATGCAGATCTCCCATAAAAGCCATAGAAAATATACGTAGCTTCTGAACAACAATGCCAAATAAAGGATTAAACATGTGTTGCCAGTTCTGGATCCCTGAACAGTTTATTTAGATCCCTCTTTTTCCTTTCCATTTTGAACTTGGTCGGAATCAGGGTTGGGACCTGGTAGGGATAATAAGTTACCTGGGAATAAGTACCTGGGAATTTTTTTCTCCTGTTATATCTACCCCGAATCACTGAGTTCATACAGTGACAGCCAGGGGTCACACACCAAACTGCCGTTCAGACTTCTGCAGTCATATGCCCTAAATCCATCCAGTAGATGTCGCCATTGTACAATGACTTGGACTCCATCTCACCAGGGCATTTGAATGCTGCCTCTGACCCTGAGTTTATGGATTAATAGTTTTTTTTGTTATAGGAGTGCTGGGTGTTCAGGCTGTGTTTATGCGTTGGGCATTTTTCTTCCCACTTTGAACACAGTCATTGTGAGTTTGTCCTTTGAACTACTTTTTGAAGAAGAATTAGATCAGTTGGGAGGGTGTCGATCAAATCGGGGAGGATTCCAGAAGACTGGAAGGTGGCGAATGTTACGCCGATCTTCAAGAAAGGTTCGAAGGGTGATCTGGGAAACTGCAGACCAGTGAGTCTGACCTCGGTAACGGGAAAGATGGTAGAGATGCTGATAAAGGACCGCATTATTGAGCACCTTGACGGACACAATCTGATGAGGACCAGCCAGCACGGCTTCAGCAAAGGAAGATCTTGCTTGAACTTGCTGCACTTCTTCGAGGGCGTAAACAGGTGGATTTACAAGGGTGACCCAGTCGACATTGTATATCTAGACTTTCAGAAGGCGTTTGACAAGGTTCTGCATGAACGACTACTTCGAAAAATTGCAAGCCATGGACTTGAGGGTGAAGTACTCAAGTGGATTAAAAACTGGCTGGCGGATAGGAAACAGAGAGTGGGGGTAAATGGACAATACTCAAACTGGAAAAGCGTCACGAGTGGAGTGCCGCAGGGTTCGGTGCTTGGACCCGTGCTTTTCAACATATATATAAATGATCTGGGAATTGGTACAACGAGTAAGGTGATTAAATTTGTGGACGATACAAAGTTATCCAGAGTAGTGAAGATGCAGGAGGACTGCGAAGATCTGCAACGTGACATAAACACGCTTGAGAAATGGGCCGCGACATGGCAAATGAGGTTCAATGTGGATAAGTGTAAGGTGATGCATGTCGGTAACAAAAATCTTATACACGAATACAGGATGTCCGTGGCGGTACTTGGAGAGACCCCCAGGAGAGAGACTTGGGAGTACTAATCGACAAGTTGATGAAGCCGTCTACGCAATGCGTGGCGGCAGCGAAAAGGGCGAACAGAATGCTAGGAATGATTAAGAAGGGGGATCACGAACAGATCGGAGAGGGTTATCATACTGCTGTACTGGGCCATGGTACGCCGTCACGCTGTACCAGCACTAGTTGCCGTATTACATGAAGAATGACACGGTACTAGTCGAAAGGGTCCACTGACTAAAATGGTTAAGGGGCTGGAGGAGTTGCCGTACAGTGAGAGATTAGAGAAACTGGGCCTCTTCTCCCTTGAAAAGAGGAGACTGAGAGGGAACATGATCGAAACATTCAAGATAATGAAGGGAATAGACTTAGTAGATAAAGACAGGTTGTTCACCCTCTCCAAGGTAGGGAGAACGAGAGGGCACTCTCTAAAATTAAAAGGGGATAGATTCCATACAAATGTAAGGAAGTTCTTCTTCACCCAGAGAGTGGTGGAAAACTGGAATGCTCTTCTGGAGGATGTTATAGGGGAAAACACCCTTCAGGGATTCAAGACAAAGTTAGACAAGTTCTTGATGAGCCAGAGTGTACGCAGGTAGGACTGGTCTCAGATAGGGCACTGGTCTTTGACCTGGGGGCCGCTGCGGGAGTGGACTGCTGGGTGCGACGGACCAGTGGTCTGACCCAGCAGTGGCAATTCTTATGTTCTAACAGCTGAAAGCACATTAGCCAGAACAATTTTGAAATTCACAGCAAAATAAATGACTTAAGAAATTGAAATGTGATATATCTGGTTTTACTGTGCTGGTAACGTTGTACACCCCTGGGTGTGAGTTTGAGCTTTGATTGCCTAGGCTGAAATGCTGCGTGGTGAGGCAGCACCGTGAGACTGATGTGAAAAAAATTTATAATTAAATGGACATTATTATGTCACTGATCAAATTACTTTCCTGAGGCTGCCGCTGTCACCAGAACATGCTAAATGAGATGGTAAATATTGCTTTTAGCCTGAACCACACTGAAAAAAGAAAATAAAACAAGACAGTGTATTGATTATAATTCTTACAAGTTGGAAAATACTGAATCATGGTACAGGGGCTGATGGTGGCTGTTTACAAGCCTGGAAGTTTGTGAGTAATGTTGTTTTTTTTCCAAAGAAATTGTATTAATAACATCTAGGTCATTTTGTCTTTGTGTTATTGTGATTCTTCAAACGTGTAAAACCTGAGTTTTATAATAAGAACTTCCATGGGGGGTGAGCAGCATGGCATCTTGCAGATTTTTTTTTTTGGGGGGGGATCCTGGATGGGACTTGTGACCCAGATTGACCACTCTTAGGGACATCATCCTATTTATATAGCCGAGCACTTGGCTAGGAAAGAAGTTGCTTCTTCTCTTTATGCTTTATTCAAGCTTGATGCACCGCATTTTCCAACGTGTGGATCAATGTGGTTTACAATTAAATCAATTACAAAAAGAAAGGAAACCCCCCCCCCCCCCAGTGTCACCACTGTGCAACTACTGAACCATCTTTTCTTCAGTAGGGGGTGTGAACATTGTCTCTGCCTCATCCCCAGTTTCTGGACAGCCCAAAGTGCAGAAGCAGAGCCCAGAAATTCAACCCAGAGCCTCTGTGCCAGCCCACAGAATATCATTTGAATGCAGGAGGTTTCTAATATTTTAATAAATGGAACACATTTTATTACCTATTCCTTATGCAGAAGTGTTAAAATAGCACTTAGAAAAACTCAGGAGTCTTCTCTCACCTTCCCTGAAGTTTGTTGTCACCTGTCTGTGCTGTATTCATGCTCTGGCTATCTCATGGGTCTGCTGTTTCTTCCTCAAATTCTCTCTTCACCTGTCTGTTCTGTATTCCTGTGCTCCTATGTCCTCTGAAGTCTGTTGTCACCTATCTGTGCTGTATTCATGCTCTGGCTATCTCATGGATCTGCTGTTTCTTCCCCAAATTCTCTCTTCATCTGTTGGTTCTAGCTTCTTGTATTGCTGTTTCCTCTCCTGAAGTCTGTCCTAACCTGTTTGTGATGTATTCATATGAGTACTCGGCTTATCTCATGGTACTGTTGCATCCTCTGTTGAAGTCTGTGTTATTTATTTTATTTAAAACATTTATATTCTGCTTTTAGCCAAAGCGGCTCACTTCAACATACATAATCTTTAAAACACACAAGTCTCATTGTTCTTCCGGCGAACCAGAGTAAAAACAATAAAAGAGGTAACTTACTAGACATTTTCTCATACACGGTCTCAACAAAATCGCATATTCTGCTCAATGTAGGCAACAATTAGTGTCAAAATTCATGAGCAAAAAAATGAGTTTTCAATAATTTTTGCCACAAAATCTCAAGATGCCTCTTAGGGCATTCCAGAGAACGGGCCCAGCAATAGAAAACCATGATTTCTTTGTCTGCTCATAACACACTGTATTCATTCTGCCTGTGTCGGGGAACCGATCTCAGGGCTCTGGACGGTTTAAACAACGAAAAGCATTTTGTCAAATAGTCAGGCAAAGAGCCGGACAATTTTCAAGATTTTAAACTGAATCCAAAAACGGATTGGCAACCAATGCAATCTTTTCAGAATAAGGGAAATATGTTCTTAGCGTCAACATCTGTGCCGCTGAATTTTGGACCCTTTTTAGAGCCTTGACACGGATAAAGGGTATTCCTAAATATATCCCATTACAAAGGTCTATGCTGTATTCTTATGGGGGAGGTGGAGATTAAGAGGCTGCTGTATCCGTCCTTGAAGTCTCTCCTCACCTGTTCCTGATCTTCTCTCACTTTTCTCAATATTTGTTTGTACTATATTATAGTTTTTAATGTTTCTGATACCCTGCTAATGCTCTTCACTTGGATCCATAAGGGTAAACCTCTCTGAAAGAATGAAATAAAACTCCAAATGGCCAAGGTGTCTTGGAATCATTTTGTTTCTTCCATCTGTGGGCTGAAATGCGTCCACCAGTGCTGTTGCTGTAAGCTTTGACTGTTTCTCCGATCAGTGACGATGCACACGATACTAATGCATTTGGGCAGTTATAGACTCAGAGAAGCGATAAGGAAGTGACTGAATATTGGAGAAGAGTCTCTGGTCGGTGGATGTCACCTTGAGGCTGTGAAACAACTTTTGTCCAGAGTGTTATGAAGTTGCTGTTCTGGCAGGGCTTAGATGTAGGTCGTTTCGCTTTTTCTGACCAGGCTGACTCATGCTGCAAACTGATCTTAAACTCCTGCCAGGAATGTTAATCTCAGACTAATCAATGCAGCTTGGACCCGTTCGATATTTGAGAGGAGGACGAGCACAGAATTTAAAGCACTGGAAACCACGGGCCATTCTTCCTATCTCTCTGCCATGTCTCTCGTTTTCTTGTGAGGGGCAGCACTGGGACATCCTGCAGAGGAAAAGAAGGACTTTTTTTTCTTTTCTTGTTTATAGCTAGGGTGGTGCAGTTTGAGGGCAATTCTGTTTCAAGTGCAGAAAGAACTTTTCTTTCAGTTTTGGGAGCATTTGAGACTGAAGAACAGCTCTTTGAGATAAAGAAGTCCTGAGCTGAGACATCCACCAACTTGTGTGATTGTGGTCAATATTCAAAGTAATTTAACTGGCTAGAAACAGCTCCTGTCCTCTGTCCTCTTCTGGAATGTTCCTAATCTAATTCAATTTGTACTGAATACTCCTGAATTGAATTTAAAAAGTTGTTCAAGACTTAGAGCCTCCTTTATTAAGCTGTGCTAGCAAATGCCAAGTGGCAAAAGCCCCAAAGCCCTTTCAATCCCTATGGGCTTCAGGGCAGTTATCGCAGTGGCCTGCGCTAATCAGCTTTGTTTAAAGAGACCCTTCAATTTTTTTTTTTAATATGAGTTTTTGGGCTCTTGCTGTCTGAAATTGCTCAATTATTATAAATTGCAAAGAAATTCTTAAGGCAGTGTTTCGTAGTGGCTGCCGCTCAGGCATCCTGAAGTTTGTGGACATCGATGTGTGACGTCATTATATTGATGTCTGCACACACGCGAAGGCCCTCCAGATGGGCCCTGAGCCGCCAGTGAGGGGTGACGGCAGAGAAGACGGTAGAGGCGCATCCTGTAGGCAGTCGACTGGCGACGGTGCTTCTCCTCCTCCTCCTCAGCACACCTGAAATCTCAGAAGGCACACAGATTGCAATATACTGACTTAAGGGAATGTTCAAATGAAATTTGAAGAGTTGGTTTGTGAACCTTGAGTTCGTGTGCTTGGATTTTTGTAAATCATATTTTGGAGTTCTTTTGATTTTATTGTTAGCCAATTGCACACATCCCTGATGAATGTAAAGTATGAAATGCCCATTATTTGAGCTTCCTAGTCAATATTCAGCACAGGCTTGCATATCAGCCGGGACCCAGATAATTATTTAAGATTCAAATACTTTTTATTCAGATTTTGCAATAAAGTGCTAGAAAATAATATAAAGTGAACAGAGTTCTCAATTATGTGCACAAAATAAACCATTACCCTAACCTCCCTCCTCCCACCCCCCAATCCCCCAATCCCACATACCATCATCAAATCAAAAGCATGAGTGAGAGAGAGAAAAGAAAGACAATCATAAATTTAAAAGTCTACTGCGGGTCCATCTAAAAGTGTTCCCAGATAGAGCAAAAGCGCCTTCCAAGCTTAGAATCCAAGTCCCCAAGTTGTCTACGCTCCAGGGAGGCATGGACATTCATCAACGATCTCCATTGGGCATACAACAGAGGATCAGGTGACAACCAATTGATCAAAATGGCTTTCTTACCAAGGAGCAGCACCCTTGCAAGAAAAGCGGTCAGTCCTTTAGGATATAGAGTCCGAAAAGTGATTGGGGGTTGGAGTCCAACGACGTCCCCGCAGGGAGGTAATATATTGTCCCAAACGGTGCCAAAACTGGGAGATATGCGGGCATGATCACCAGATAACTTTTTTTTAAAAAAAATTCTTTATTCATTTTCAAAATTTTCAATAAGTGCAATACAAATTAAATACATTTTATATTTAAGACATCACTTGGTATTCTTTCAAGAAACAAATCAATCTATATCCCTCCCCCCACCCTATCCCATAACTATTATAAATTTTTAATTTAATAATCAAATCTTCAAAAAGCTCATTATGATATACATTTCATATCCATAAGATATCTGTGGAATTTTTGAAGATTTGATTATCACCAGATAACTATTTAAAAGCAGTCAGGTACCCCAGGAGCCCCTTCCTTCCCTTCCCCTCTTCCCCCAGTCTGCTGCCGTTCAAGAACCCCCACCTCCTAAACATGCCCTCAAGCCCTCCATTCTAGGTAGGCCCCCCCTTCCTTAGCTCCCTGATGGTCCAGTGGGGTGGAGGGGGGTGGGAGCAAAGCCCACTCACTCACTCCTGCCCCTTATGGCTGCATCCAGAAAATGTCTGCTGAGATCACTTGTTATTGACAGTGAAATTTTAAAAAAATCCATTACACTACATCACCTTTCTCACAACAGTTTACGGACCACGTGACATCATATTTCCATTTTTAAAATTTCTCTGCCTTGCTAAAGTTTGTTACATCCACTCCTAGGTTGCCGGCTGAAGTGGGAAATAGCTTTCTAGCTTTGACCTGGGTAGTAACTAGAGCCTCCAGACCTTCGCAATTCACCCTGAGTGCTTGAATCAGCAGAGCAGAGATTGAGACCCTAACACTGTGGTCTCTGTGGATAAAGACATTAATTTTGGGGTGTAATCGAAATGCCAGTGTGAATAGGCATTTAAACTGTGATGAAATAACCGCTGGATACAGACATGGTGTGAGAATCACTTGAAGATACTGTTTCTGCTTCGGAATAAGAAGTTGAGTGCCTGCCGGGGCTTCCTAACACCAAGCACTAAGCCAACAAGACAGACCTTAATAGCAGCCAGAAATGGTGACAGGTGGAATCTGCAGCTAAATTGAACCTTCAACATTTTTTTCCTGGACAAAGAAGATTTAGAGAATTTCAGCTATGGTGGAATCGGTTCCCTTGGAAAGATAAGGTCTTAAGCAAGACCTAGCAACACACTTTCCTTTTCCCCGACCTATTAACAGATATGTTTTCATGTTTCAGATAAGGGACCCTTGACGCTGTTACTTTTTTTTAATTTTTTATCTAGAGTCATTGCACACTTCCATCAAGTAGTATTTAGGCCATAGGGACCCTTTTGCAAAACAGCAATAAACCTTAAGGCATGCTTACCGTCACTTAAAATCCGTGGCTATAGGGCACGCTCAGGTGCCATGCACTAATTTCAGGCTCAGAGTGCACCAACCATGCACTGAAAATCATTTTTGTTTTTACTTTTCACTTTATTTTGGCATTTTTTATCTGTTTTGTTTCTGCAACACTTGTTTTATTTATATTGTTTTCTATTTTTTCAAAAGTGTACAAAATAAGAAAACAAAACAAAATTTGCTATTATTTTGTGTCATTTCAAAATGGAGGAAAAGAATACACAGAAAATGAAACCGGCAGATTTTCAGGCCTCTTGACTATAACACACTAAGGCCCAGCTGCTTGTCAAATCACGTAGAGGCACCGTTACCAGAATTTTATTTATTCTGAAATTTCTAGACCGCCTTTACCTAAGCGGTGAACAGTGAAACCTTCACAATAGTTCAAGACAGTGTACGTACATGAATAGCACTTTCAGTTACTAACATAGCCCCCTCAAGGTAACCTCAAAAACTAGAGGAAGTAAAAATCAATCGTCACTAAATTAAATGGCAATAATCACTTAACCAACTTGACAACAAGAATTCAGAAAAAGGCCTCAACATATAGTTTGGTCTTTAACAATTTCCTGAACTTTGACCGGTCCGAACAGGTCCTCAGGATGCCAGGGAGGAAATTCCACAGTTTTACTCCTGCCACGGACATCTTTGCTGTTCTAGAAACTTCGGTACCATTAATGTTGGCACCTAAAATTGATGAAGAATCACGCCGAATGGCACCTAAGGTCGTTTCTGTCCATAACCATGCCTTCTTTGGCCTTAGGCGCCATGATGTAGCTGCGATTCCAGCACCTACTTTATTTTTAAAATAGATTTTTAGTTAATTTTTAAATGACGCAGTCAATTACTGCGCTAATTAAATCAATTATCACCCCCCCCCCCATTTTTAGAAAACTGCAATAGTGTTTTTTAGCGCAGGCCGGCATGCTGAATGCACTGCGCTGCTCCTGACACTCATCAAGAACAGCGCAGAACATTCGGCGTGCTGGCCTACGCAAAAAGCTGCTATTGCATCTTTGTAAGTGAGGTGGCACCTCTATGCTTGAGCGGTCTTGCAGCCATGCAACTGTTATATCCCTCCTGAGGAAGCGTCGTTTTTGCGAAACTCAAGTCGAGAGAATGCAATGGTTATAGAGATGCACAAGTGACTCTTATGATATTTGTTGAAAGCAGTGAAGCAGAGAGTTGCAGATGAAGGAACAGCTAAGTGACATCGTTTCCAATTCCACAGTAGGAGCGGTCAAGGACTGATAAGAAGCCGTGAGGGTCTCTTGTACAACCTTGGCTTAATATCACTATTAGAGCACTTAGGTTAGGGGTGTCAAAGTCCCTCCAGTCGGGTTTTCAGGATTTCCCCAATGAATATGCATGAGATCTATTAGCATACAATGACAGCAGTGCATGCAAATAGATCTGGTGAATATTCATTGGGGAAATCCTGAAAACCCGACTGGAGGGACTTTGACACCCCTGACTTAGTTTGTGGCTCTAAACTAAACTAAATCTTGGGTTTATATACCGCATCATCTCCACAAGTGGAGCTCGACACAGTTTACATGGTTTGGGTATGAACGGAACTCCAATGGAATTATATAAGTAGTCAGAAGAGAAGTTAGGTGTAAGAGTACCAGGGAGGGGACGGGGTTACATTTTGGAGAAGAGCCAGGTCTTCAGATGCTTACGGAATGGTAGAAGGGAGCTCAAGTTGCGGAGAGGGGAAGAGAGGCTATTCCAGAGCTGAGCGATTCTGAAGGGGAGGGAGGACCCAAGTTTACCAACGAGGGAGATGCCTTTTAAGGAGGGGTAGGATAATTTTAGTTTTTGCATGGATCTAGTGGAAATTGGATTTGAAGAATTCCAGGATAGAGGAATAAGAGGAGGAAGGATGCCGTGGAGGATCTTGAAGGTTAGGCAGGCACATTTAAAGTGGACCCTGGAGATAACAGGAAGCCAGTGGAGGTGAGACATGGTCAAATTTACTTTTTGAGAAGATAAGCTTAGCCGCTCTGAGCACTTACCACTATAATTTATGTATTTTTAATTGTTTGTGTGAGGAAGGTGGCCATGAGATCAAGTACTGAATTAGAGAATGACACAGGGACAAGTTTTTTCACCATCCCCACTGGATCTCAATTTCCCTGTCCTGTCCCCGCGAGTTTTCATGCTGTCCCTGTCCCAATCCTGTAAGCTCTGCCTTAACTGCGCAAACTTCGAATGCTTATAATTTTAAAGTATTTGAGGCTTGTGCAGATGAGGATGGAACTTGCAGGAATGGGGCAGGGACAGGAAAAGAACTCACCGGGAAGGGGACGGGGGTAAAATTTGTCCTTGTGCCATTCTTTATACTGAATGAGCATATCCTGTGTTGGTTGACCACTTAAACATTATCACAGGAAAGTTTATCAGTTGTGCTCCAAGATTTATTAAGTCTGTTTCTATAACTACAAAGCTGTATGACCTCACAATGCAAGTGTTAAGAGCCTTAGCTTAAAACAATAATGCTCTATGACCTCACAATGCAGGTGTAAAGAGCCTTAGCCTATAGGAAGAGGCGATGCAAATGTTAAGAGCCTTAGCCAATAGGGAGAGGAGGAGATAGTGGATGATGCGGATGGCCCATTTGGCCTTTATCTGCCGTCATGTTTCTATAACCATAAAGTTGAATGACATCACAATGCAGGTGTAAAGAGCCTTAGCCAATAGGAAGAGGCGATGCAAATGTTAAGAGCTGAATGGGCCATTTGGCCCTTATCTGCGGTCATGTTTCTCTGGATAATGCTTCCACGGCCATTCCACACCTGTGACACCCCTCTTGAATATATTCCTCAAAACCGAAATAACATGTGATTAGCATATTGATAGACAAATGACTGCAAAACTTTAATACATTTGGCAGTAATCATCTTTACCCATGTTAAGCATGCATTAGTGCTTACTATGGTTTAATAAAAGGGCCCCATGATGTTTTCATCTCATTTTCAAATGCTAGGTCCTCCCGCCCCAATTATTTAGCCATGAGAATTCAAGAGAGTCCAGAATTCATTTCTTGTCCTTCCTTGTCTCACATTCATCACTTTCTCAGTACACCAAGTCACAGCCAGTTTTGTTATCGCTCAGATTGTATCCGAGTGATCTTTGCTACTGTTCTATTAAAAATAGTTTCTCATGTCAGAACCACTGTATATTTATGCCTACTTAGAACCTGATAGAACAATTGTCTGAAAAGCGGATTCCTGCTGGTACTGATTCCAGAAGAGAACGGAAATGATATCCCTCAGTGCCGCTGTGGGAATTCCTGTGATTTTCAGCTCAGTTCATGCTGTACCTGTCACAGGGATGTCTCCATTACGGATGCCTTCAGTGTACTCGCTCTAATTTATTTTCTAACAATGCAGTCATTTCGGATCAATTCGTATATTTATGCAGGAATCCATGTGTGGCCAGAGTGCAGCTTCTTTTCCTGGCTGGCAGTCTTCGCATCTTCTCTTGCTGCTTTTTGCCTCTAAGCCAAGGACTCATTAAGCTTAAAGAAGGTGCCAGTAGGAAGCCCCCCCCCCTCTCTCCTTCTAGTTCGTCCGTTCATCATCAGTTCAGATCCATCATCTTATGTAGTGGGAAGCAGATTTTTCTAACTTCATCCAACATATCGAGCCACCAGGGCAAGGAAGAACCTTCCCAATAAAAGTCTGATGATCTGAATGTAAAACTGGTGTATGTGATAAAAATTCAGGTAAAGGAGGGACGACCAAAGGAAAGGCGTACAAAGCCAGAAGAGGCTTATTTAAAGCTACATAGAGAAACCATAAGTGACAAAGTGTCTAAAAGCTGCTGCATCTGAACAATAGCCATATAGAATCGTTCAAATATGTTAAATATAACACAGGACTAGTAACATAGGGGGATAGTGTATAAACAGCATCAAAACTTAGGCTCCGGTGCTTAATGCCTCTGTGGGCGTGGCTAATGCCAGAAGTGGTATTAGATGCTGTAAAGCGCCTAAGGGATGGGACTTGCATACCACCTTTTTCTAGGTTCACAACCAGAAAACCCTGGCCTACGTTTCTGGCACCTATCTTTCGCGGAAGCGCAGTTCTCTATAGGACGCTGTCACATGATTGATATGTGATCAGTGGCCGCTTTTTAGGCAGCCGCTGATATCGGCACGCTATAGAGAACCTGGGCCATAGGGAACATTAGGGTCCTTTTACTAAACTGTAGCTGGAGTGCTAACCGCAAGGAGGTGCGCTGGAATCCTGCAGTAAAATGGCCAATTTGTGCATGCACACTGGGGGTTGAAAATATTTCAAAATTTTCTGGTAAGGGCGTGTTAGGGGAGTGGAGAGTAGGTGACCGAATCATAATTAGTGACAAGGGCTTTTTAGCTCCAATAATTAAATCGTTGGGATATAGCTAGGTACTTGTGACCTGGGTTGGCCACTGTTGGGAACAGGATTCTGGACTTGATGAACCTTCGGTCTGATCCAGTAGGGCAATTCTTTTTTTTTTTTTTTTTAATTTATTTATAAGTTTTCATTATAACATACCAAGAGAAAAACACTTGTACAGAAAGTGAATTAGTTTGAATACAGTTCCATAAAGTGTAAATCATATCTCAATACAATTTACAAAGAAAGAAAACTTTGACTAATTCTCTCAAGTCCTCAATTTAGGATTCCAAGATTACATATAGACGAAAAATAAAGAAAATTGTTCAACCATTTAGCAAGATCTGATACAGATAGCGCTGGGGAAGGAGCTTCTTCCAAAATGATTGAGCAGTTGATTTTCCTTCATCCAAGTGGGACATTGCCAAAAAAGCACTTAATTGTTGAGGTTCAAAGAAAACATATTTGACTGACTGGTGGCAAATTATACACTTGCAAGGATGTCTCAAATGAAATGTTGCCCCCAGTGAAGTGACTCCTGGTCTCAGGAGAAGAAATTCTCTACGTGGCTTTTGAGTTTCCCTTGAAAGATCAGGAAACATTTGAATTTTACATCCAAAAAATTATTTCAGTTTATTTTTAAAGAAAAGCCTCAATAACCACATTTTATCAATTGAAAGAGCCAGTAGGGCAATTCTTATGTTCTTATATGAACCAAGTATAGGACAGTCGAGCCATTGTGACAACACTTACGGCTTATTTTTTGTGCCACTTTCAGAATTTGATCTTTCGTGTGCAGAAAACTGCCACATTAAAACATGTTAAGTCCAGATTTTAACACACTTTATTAAAAATATATACATTTTTTTTTTTCCTCTGTGGAATTTGCCAGATCTTAAACATGAAAAGACAAGAACATGTTGTCTTTGAAAATTCCTCCTGGAAAACTACACGCCTGCTTTTACACCTGCTCACGTTTTCCGGGTTAATTTATGTGTCTATAGTTTTAATTTTCAAAAGTATGTCTATTAATGTCCCTGCTCAGTTTAGATAAAAGCTGGCTATATATTACTACTACGATTTATTATTCTATAGCACTGAAAAGGTGTACGCAGTGCTGTACATTTTAACATACAATAGACAGTCCCTGCTCAGAAGAGCTTACAATTTAATTTAGAAAGGACTTTTCAGGGTTGGGGAGATTATAGTGGGCATGGGTATCCTATGTACTGGCCCCTTTCCACAGTTAAAGCACTGTTTGACCCTGGGCTGTGCTCCAGGTGGAAATTTGGGAAGGGGTACCAAAGATCACCATCAGGTGTTGACTCCTGCATTTCTCGTAAGTGCACCTTCCCCTTAAGCTGGCCTCGGTTTTTCCTGTACAGTGCCTCTCATTGAATGTGTCCAGTATGGACAGCTGAGTGACAAGCATTTCCAGCACTTTGGAGTGATGTGTGCCTTATGTTTTTTGACAGCTTTCTGCACGGAGGAGTGTGCTCATGGAAGCTGTGTGTCTCCCGATACCTGTCTCTGTGAACCTGGCTGGGGAGGCACTGACTGCTCCAGCGGTGAGTGAAGATTTTAACATACTAAAGAAAAGATGTGTTTACTGGGTGATTAAAATTACTTTTCAAAGAGTTGCTCCTGTTTCTGTGGTCTGATAGGATAACACCAGAGGAAAGCAGGAAAGAGATTTATGACACTTGAACCCCGCGGAGCTTTTCCGTGTGACAATTTTAAACAAATAGAAGTTGTCCACCAACATTATAATGTGGTAACAATGTCTAAAACATTTGCCAACTACTATCTTTAGAAAAGAGACCTTTCTGGCTGAAGATTTCAGCTATAAGGGGAAATTCAACTGAGATTAGGCAGCACGAACACACACGTGTGTAAATCGGTGGCATAGCCAGACAGCTAATTTTGGGCAGGCCTGAACCCAAAGTGGACAGGTCTCTCTCTTGCAACCAACCCTCCCCCCCACAACCAGTGCAGCCTCTATCTTCCTCATCAGACCACCAGCAGTGGGTCCTATAAGCTGCCAGCGGCTGACCCAGGAGCCTTCCCTCTGATGCAAAATGCAAACACATCGGAAGGAAGGCTTCCGGGTCAGCAGCCAGCAGCGCCAGGGGCCTGAAGAGGAAGAGAGAGGCTGCACAGGCTGGTGGGGGGGGGGGTGGCAAGGGCAGCCTGTGACTGCTGGGTGGATGGGCCTGAGTCCAAGTTGGGTGGGCCAAGCCTGGTAGGCCCACCCTTGTCAACCACCCTGGTGTAAATGATTAGTTTTCAGCTAAGCAGTATCTGCACCTCCTAAATTCTATGCATGGCTTTTAAAAAAATCAATGCTGATCAGAACAATTGTATAAAAGACAAGCACCATCTACACAGTGGAATCGCACTTAGCAGCCATACATGTCGCAGACATTTAGGTGTTCCTATTTAGGCCAGTGAAAACCAGACCTAAACACCTGCACATATGTTGTGCATGGATCGGGCGTATTCTATAAAAGCGGGTCTAACTTTTAGAAACGTCTACAACCCTCCCCTGGTTGCACCCCCTTTTGAGTTTCGCACACTTTATAAAACGTGCTTAAAACGTTGTGCGCATAACTTCTAATTAGTGCCAAATTGGCAGCCCCAATTGGCTTGGTAAATAATCAAGATATGCACGCAAATCGGCTATGCGAACTGATTTGCGCACGCACCTTAAGACACCATGCATAGAATTTGGGCCTAGGTGCACACCCAGACGGCATTCACCTAAGCAGAAACTGGATGGGGGGTGGGCAAGGCCTATAATTCTATATGTCAATTATAAACTTTTATAATTCCATTCCATTGATGTCTTCTATCCCGTCAATACCTTTCAGTTCTAGGCGGTTTAGAAGAAGAAATTAGCCTGGGCATTCCCAGGGAGATTACACTTTTGCAGTCTAGGCTCAGTGGCTGGACTTAAATCTAGGTATGTTTTTGTTCACTTATGTTAATGTGGCATAAAGAAAAGCAGATGCTTGGCATTTACAGTCGTTTTCCTAGCACTTAAATCTAATCACCTCCTTATAGAATTATCCTACCATTGGTTACCTTTGTAAAGTGATGTATTTCATTTTTTTTTACTTGTGTATTTATTTCTCACGTTCATTGACCACTTCCCCCATTAAGGCTCCAAAGTAGTTAACAACACTGAAAACGTAATGTTCTTGCCAGGGTCACAGCGGGCGTCTCTAGAACTCATTCCTAAAATCAGCAGAGGCATCGTGAATACTTGGTTATCTTCATTTTCTATGGGTTGTTGGGGTTCCCCCCCCCCACACCAACTTCATATCGTAGCATTTTGGTGTGTACAGAAGAAAATGTACAATGCTTTTGCCGATTAAATTATTTTAAAGGACCGAACAATGTTTCTGCATTAATTTGGCTATCATAACATTTGCACAGGTATTAAAACCAAAACAGCAGACCTATGTTCCTAGAGTATTGTCTTTTTTTCCCTGGCTTACTGTGCTGAAATTGACTTTCATGTGGAAGAAGATGGGTTATAGATGGGTCTCTCCTGAGACTGTCTGGTAGTGGTTTTGAATATTAGAAATGTATTCATTTTGATCTAGACCAACTCTGTCCTGGAGCCAGTCAGGTTTTCAGGATAGCCCTAATGAATATGCATGGCAGAGATTTGCATGCCTTTCACCGCCATTATATGCAAATCTCTCTCATGCATATTCATTAGGGTTATCCCAAAAACCCGACTGGTCAGGAAACACTGATCTAGACTAGAGTCCTTTTTTTGGAGCTGTCCACAGCATAGTACTGAACAGCTGGGAAATACTTGCAGATTTGGCTTTGCTACTCATTTGAAATATAAGTTACCAGTCAATATTCAGCCTGTAGCAGTGAGAAGTTTTATTTTTTTAAAAAGCTGATCTGATTTAGATCCAGCTATTCCATGCCGGGTAATATCCATATTTCATTTCAAGTAGCCCAAGAAAGCCTTTTGAGTGGAAGCATAAGAGTTACTGGTCATTCTTGTTTTGTTTGTAAGTAGGGCAGAGACTGTGCCCAGCCGAGTACACACGCACAGGGCCCTATTTTCCAGCTCTCTCTCTCTGGAATCTAATTGAGCTTTGTGTATCCTGTCGGCAGAGGATTTGCTTCTGTTTTCTACCAGGGCAGCAGGCTGTGAGGGTTAATTTGTGCATTGCAATGACTTTGTGACATGGGCCTCCAGCTATCTTGGGTCTCGGGCAAAGGAGCAGTTTGTTAATCCTGCACTCATTAATATACTTGTTTAACTAAATGTATTTAAAACTTTGGCAGCTTAAAAAAAAAAATCATTTCAGTCATGTTACAACTGATGATGATGGGTCGAATTGGGGGAAATCTGTTTGCCTTTGGTAATTTGCAATAACACCTTATAGAGTTCATTTTCATCTAAGTTTTGGAAATAGGCCAGTTAAGCCTTAAAAGTTAAAAACAGCCTCCCTCCAACTGTCTAAATTCACAAGCTGAATGAAAAAGGGCAAAGCAGGGGGTTATTCCCAGGGCAGCTAACACCAGACACCCAAATAGATGGTTTAATCTAGTCTGTCTTACATTGGCCAGCTATATTTTGGAAATAATCATCCAGAAACCTAGCAGGTTATCTTTGCCACTCAGCAGCTGTTTGAACTTGACCCTAATTTGCTTTGCTAGAAATAAAAATATTTCATGATTAAAGCTGTATTTCTGCAAGGAATAAAAATAAAGGCATGAATCTTTTTTCAGCCTGTTCCTGCGTGAAAACAGATCATTTATTCTCTGCCATGAAAGAATACATAATTAATGTAACAGTCATTTGTTTCAAACATAATCTGAATTATTTAGCAGTACAGTAACTACCCAAGAAAACTGTACGGTGTGGGGTTGTTTTTTTTCCAGTTTGCTAGAATATGCGTAATGACAAAAGTTCAGTGTGGGGAACTTGTGGGTTAAACTTAGAGATATTTCTTTGGTAAACACTCATTTTACATTCAGAAATGGCCTCCTGTAAAGTTGCCTTGAGAAAGTGTTTGTAAAATTATGCCCATATATTCTAGACCAGGGGTCGGCAATTCTGGTCCTCGAGAACCACAGGCAGGTCAGGTTTTCAGGATATCCGCAATGAATATGCATGAGATAGATTTGCATCTCAAGGAGACAGTGCATGCAAATCCACCTCAGGGTAGACGCCTACACAGTCCCTACTGAGTTAAATCGTTTTTTAATGGCACTGTTCAATTAACAGCGTTGATTGAACTAATTAAAAAATTAAATTAGGCACTTAGATCACCTAGGCATGCCAATCTAGGTGCCTAATGGCAAGCCTAAGTGATTTATCCAATCGCCAACCAATTAAATTGTTTGGTTGCGGCTGGCTGCTAATATTCACTGGCATTGAATTGGCTAAGTGCCACTAAATATCACGGTTAGCGTCAAACACAAAGCTTGCTATGGGATAGGAGGAGTGGTCTTTAGCTGGTTTAAAGGCTTTCTGACAACCCTAAACCCAAAGGGATCTCCTGGTTCCCCTATTATTTAATGTATTCATGCCCCAGTGGGTTAGTCGGCTTTCTCAAGCCATATATACATGCAGATGATTCTCCAGCTGAAATTAACCATCTAATTGTAAAAGGAGTCGATTTTCTAATTAAACATTGCGCAATGACAAGACCAAGAACTTAGGGCTCCTTTTACTAAGGTGCGCTAGCGTTTTTAGCGCGCGCTAAACGTGCGCTATGCTTCTAGAACTAACGCCAGCTCAATGTTGGCGTTAAGGTCCAGCGCACGCGGCAACTTAGCGCGCACTATTCCGCAGGTTAAGGCCCTAACGCACCTTTGTTAAAGGAGCCCTTAGTATTAGGTAGTCCTTTTAAACCTTACATGTGATTAATAATAATGTACAACTCTCACTACTAGGTTCCTTATGCAATTGGTAATAGATATATCACGAGGGAAATTTTCTATCATCGGTCACAAAACCCTCCACACACCGATTCCCAAAATTTACTGTCTGGTATATTTATCCATTTTTCTTTATAAAACACTCGGTGTGTACAAATGTAATGCACTTATCTGATTAAAGAATAAGGCCCGACGGGACCCGTTTCGCCAGGCTAATGGCTTCGTCAGGGAACTTTTTTGGCAACTGCAAAACAACAGAAACGAGACAAGTGCTTAGCCGACAATCAGGCAAAACAACTAACATCCAATTGTCTCTACAGATTTCTACGAAATCGTACTCACTGCGTTCAGTCTTGAAAACATTTCAAAAAATGGCGCCGGAGGCGATACAACGCCACGCATGCGTATTTAAAGACATTCGATCATGACATCACACAAACCGAGATCAAAAAAATTATTTTTTAGAAAAAAGAGTGCCAGCCAATGTTCCCATTCAGACCAGTGGGTTTTAAAGCACTGAGCTGGAAAGTCCATCTGGCTTCTCTTTGTAATAATCTCGTGTGTCGATCTCCTCCCCGCTCATTTTTAGGCTCTTGATCTATGCACATGCAAGTTAACTGGTGAAAATCATGCGCGAATTCCAGACAATGTTCTACTATGGGGGCACTGGTTCTTTTGAGCTTAAGATTAGAACGATGCTCACACATCCTGGTTTTGAACAGGCGTATTGTTTTCCCTATGTACACTTTTTGACAAGGGCAAAAAATAGCATACACTACAAAAGCAGAGGTACATGTCATGTGATGTTGTATGTTAATAATAATGTAACATTTAAGACTGAAAAGCAAGTAAAAATATTAGGAATTATATTCACTGAATATTTATCTCTTGAACTCCCGTAAACTCAGTGATTAAGAAGGTACATTATACAGTGAAAAAGTTAAGAAGAAGTAGAGCTAACGTCAATTCTAATGCTTTTAGAGCTGATATCGATTGTTAATTCTGTATTGGTCAGGTTGTCCGAGGGACTGTTGAGGAAACGACAGACTTTACAGAATACAGCAGCCCAGTTGATTTATTGACTGTCCAGTTTCGAGTCAGCTACTCTCAGTTAAAGCTCGGATTGTTTTTAAGTTGTGTGCAATATCTTAAATCTCATGGGCTGTCACCAGAATAATCTTCTCAGTCGGGTCAATCTTATCTATAGAAAGAGGAACATTTAGAAAGACTCCTGCAATTATTGCAATACCTGAGTCCTAGAAATATAAGGTATAAAACAGTATTTAATGGTTTGTTTTCATATGCTGGAATGCCTGACAATTATAGAGCTTTTAGGAAAGACTTAAAAACACATCTTTTTAAACTTTTTTGTTAAATGTATGTTATTTGTATAAGCTGTAATTCCTGGAAAATGTCCAGCGTCTTTAACTTGCAAACCGCATTGAACTCAGATGGGTTTTTGTGGGATAAAAGCATTTAATGTAAAAAGGCAACGCAATTCTGGAAATTTGTACATCTTTTTCCTGAGGATTTTATTTTAATTTTCTGCATCTTCAAGAAGGGGGAAAATTCCAAATGTGTGCAACCCAAAAGGTCTACAGAACCCTCCATGGGGCATTTGAGATCTCCTTGTGTCCTCCCCCCATGCTAAATGTAAATAATTGTGCAAATGTGCTCTGAATGGATTTTGTTTGGGTGGAGGTGGTTGCCCCGAGTGCTTCCTCCTCATTTGGATGGTCTTCAATGCCCTCTCTGGCACCCTGTGATTTTGCTTATAATTGCTTAAGCCCCTCTCAATCTTGTCAGCCATTGCAGCAAAAACTCTTGTCCAGGGGCCATAGACTGTGGTTCTTCCAATCCAGGTTTATGTACACTGTAAGTGTGTTTTGTAGGGGTTGACATTATGCAAATTTATCCTTCCTTTTGTCTCGACTGGAAGGTTCAGCGGTACTCAGATCATGACCAAGAGCCCTAGTCACAGAGCTATGAGTCAAGAAATCAAATGGTCTGACTTCAATTGGACTCCACAGACGCTCTTGTCTCATGTGTCATGGTCTGAACTGCCTGCCAAACCCAGAAAAAAAGGGAAGTGCAAATATTGTGCATTTCTTATCTGTCAAGCTCCAATTAGTGTTCCAGACAAAGCCTTTGACTTTAGGTCCTGGTGTAGCTATTTTGGTAGGAAAACTCTATCTGCCCTTGTTGTGGGAGGCAATTTGAAATTCCTCAAGGAAATTGCATAGTTGGATAAGCCTAGAGGATCCCTGTCTGGAAAGAGGATGAAATCAAAACAAAACTTGTAACCTCATCGCTGATGGGCAGAGATGGTGCTTAGTTAGCGACTTCAAAAGTTGGGAAGGTAGACCATTTCTAGGCAGACTGAAAATGGCAAGACAGGTCAGGAATCTATTCACGCTTGGATTTTTAGTGAAACTAGGACCTACATCTTGGAATAACTTAACACTTAATTTGCAGTTAGAGACATCACATGAGTTTGAAAGCTGGATTGATAACCTTTTTTTTAATTCTTTGATCATTGAACCCTAATCTTCCAGTTCTAAAGTAGAATACATAGTCTGGTAATGCAGACACACAGAACAAACAGAATGTCCATTTTAACTTTCCTTTTAAATTGTAATTTCCTTCTATGTCTATGGTGTGACCTCACCTTGAGTATTGTGTTAATTTCTGGTCACCTTATCTCAAAAAATATATAGCGGAACTAGAAAAGGTTCAAAGAAGAGCGACTAAGATGATAAAGGGGATGGAACTCCTCTCGTATGAGGAAAGACTAAAAAAGTTAGGGCTTTTCAACTTGGAAAAGAGACGGCTGAGGGGAGATAGGATGAAAGTCTACAAAATCCTGAGGGGAGTAGAGCAGGTACAAGTGGATCGATTTTTCACTCTGTCCAAAATTAGAAAGATTAGGGGGGGGGCACTCAATGAAGTTACAGGGAAATACTTTTAAAACTTTTTTTCACTCAGAGAATAGTTAAGCTCTGGAACGCATTGCCAGAGGATGTGGTAAGAGCAGTTTTGGAGGAAAAGTCCATAGTTTGTTATTGAGACAGACACAAGGAAAACCATTGCTTGCACTGGGATTAGAAGCATGGAGTTTTGCTACCCTTTGGGATTCTTCATGGAATGTTGCAACTATTTGAGTTTCTGCCAGGTACTTGTGATCTGGATTGGCCCCAGTTGGAAACAGGATACTGGGCTGGATGGACCCAGTAAGACTATTCTTATGTTATCTTTTACTTAAGTTATATAAATTGTAAATCCCCCAGATAGTAGGTCTGATAAGTCCAGCAGGAACTTATCTAACCTTTTCTTGAATCCCTGTAGGGTGCTTTCCTCTATAACAGCCTCTGGAAGAGGTCTATCAAATGGAAAATAATTGTGGAACTTAGAACTTGGTGAAGGAACAATTGGAGGTGAAAGTGCAGCGGCTCTTCCTCTGTTCCTGAGCAAAACCAATTAACCTCAAAGGAATTTCCAATAAAAACAAACAAAAGAATATTCTTTTGTAATATGATGTATGAGTGGAACTATTTCTGGGTCAATTTTCAGCCTATGAGCGAGAAGGAGACCTCTCTGGGGCCTTCTCAAAGGCAGGTTTGGGTGCTTCTTGATTCTGCAGCTCACCTGCCATGTTCCAGCACTTTCGAAATGATATTTTCAGAGAAATATTAGGCTGGAACTACAAAGTCATCCTCATACAGATAAATCCAAAGCTGGATTGGATTGTTCAGTTGGCCAGAGGTACTTAAAAACAGCTGATGCAGGAACATGATGGCAAAGTTATTCTAGTAAGACTTTATCAAACAAACAGAAATGGGCTAAATTAACCTCTGTGACTTTCAGACTTTGACTGAATGAACCCATTTTTACCTCTGTTCCTGTGCATGTATATTTTTGTACAAAACAGAGGAGAGCCTATAGAGAAACAGAATCGCCTTAAGTTCGACACATGGACGGCCTCTGCAGTGTGAGAGATGGGCTCTGTCTGTTCTGTGCTGCACCTGAATCATTTTAATGCCATGTATCCTTTGCTTGGTTATACAGGTGCAGTAATTTGCTGAGAGACCTTGATAAGGTCCCATCTCATCTCCCGAACCTTTATGCCACTTAGGGCTAATGGTATTGATTTACAAGCCTGAAAGAAGGGGCAGGGAGGGAGCCATAAAACCGACCAGAGTACACTTGGCCACTTCACACAGAGTGACTCACTTTCAATAGGAAAGGAAAAACGAGAATTTTTTGTTCCGTTTTAAATATCTAGCTTGTTAAAGTAATTAGGAATATTAAAACAGTGACAATGATTGAGACAGGAACATTATTCATACTTTCTATTTCCGTGCTGGGCAGGAGGCCAGCAGGTTTCCTTTGTAGAGAAAGGGATGGAAGCCAGTTCTTAAATTAAATATACCCTGATAACTTTTATAAATGATATCCCACCCTGCATTTCCCCCTCTGTTAGCTTAATTACTGACTTGTCTTGGTGGAAGCTTTGGATGCAGTAGAGCACACGGTGTATTTAAGAGTCATTTCTCAAAGACAGACGCCCTGGTTCACTGAGGGCTTTCTCCTGTAAAGCTGAGTGAATCAGGCCCTTAATCACCTGTCATGCTGGAAAAAATAGTGTTAACCCATGCCACTCATCTGTGTGTGTGTGTGGGGAGGTGTTAAGTAGATTTTCAGCTGCTCACAGCCAGGCATATACCTTCATATCATGCACAGACACATGGAAATGAGACTTTTCTAGCATACCTTAACTCCATGCCCCTTTTTAACTTCCTAAAATGATAGTACACACATTTAACTATATAATAGCTTGAGAAGTGCTTATGTTTGAGAATGACATTTGAATATTGGCCACAACCTGCTTAACTGCAGTTCAAAGTTCCTCCCTCTCCCTCCTGCCTCTCTAGCAAAGCTTTATCCGTCCCACTGGCCCTCCCACCTAGCAAAAGCCAATCCATCTCTTAGCCCTCCTCTACCCCCAAATCATAGCAGGCTACCCCTTGGGCCTTCGTGAAGAGACCTAGTGGTCAGGGCAAGAGTGAACTCCACTTGCTTGTCCTGTTTAAAAAGGCTGCCGCAACCTCTAGTGGTAGTTTCATGGTACTATCACTAGGAGTTAGTCTCTAGAGGTAGTATCTCAAGACCACTGTGAGAGATTGCAGCAGAAGAGAGTGGGGTTCACTTCTGCCCCAATTGCCACTAGACAACCAAGCCTTTTCAGTTGGGCCTGGGGGGCCTGCTGCAACTTAGGGAGAGGGGAGTTAGCCTGTGCTAGAGTCAGGGAACTCGGGAATAACTACCGGCTCTACCTCCTGTGTGCCGTTTCCCTGCCTACTTTCCTCATGGCACTGTTCAGTTAATTGCTGCTGAATTTTAGTACCTAAGTAGACACAAAGGCCCTGATTCTATAGAATAGGCTTTAATTAGTCTTCATTGAAAGGCACCTACCTTGAAAAACTCTATTCTATAAAAAGTAGGTGCCTACCCAAAGTACCTACACTAAAGGTAGGTGTGGTTAGGAGCGGATTATTGGCGTGTTTTCAAGTTAGAAACATAGAAACATGATGGCAGATAAAGGCCAAATGGCCCATCCAGTCTGTCCATCCGCAGTAACCATTATCTCTTCCTCTCTCTAAGAGATCCCAGGTGCCTATCCCAGGCTTTCTTGAAATCAGACACTGTCTCTGTCCCCACCACCTCTCCTGGGAGACTGTTCCACGCATCTAACACCCTTTCTGTAAAAAAGTACTGTATTTCCTTAGATTACTCCTGAGCCTATCTCCTCTTAACTTCATCCTATGCCCTCTCATTCCGGAGCTTCCTTTCAAATGAAAGAGACTCGAATCATGAGCACTTATACCATGTTGGTATTTAAACACGTCTATCATATCTCCCCTTTCCCGCTTTTTCTCTAAAGTATACATATTGAGATCTTTAAGTCTGTCCCCATATGCCTTATGACGAAGACCACACACCATTTTAGTAACCTTCCTCTGGACCAACTCCATCCTTTATATCTTTTTGAAGATGCGTTTTGCAGAATTGTATACAATATTCTAAATGAGATCGCACCAGAGTCGTATACAGGGGAATCAATACCTCTTTTTTCCTACTGGCCATACTTCTTCCTATACACCCTAGCATCTTTCTAGCTTTCGCTATCAGCTTTTCAACCTCTTTGGTCACCTAAAGGTCATCACATGCAATCACACCCAAATCCTGCTCTTCTGTTGTGCACAAAAGATCTTCACCCCCTAAACTGTGCTGTTCCTTTGGGTTTTTGCAGCCCAAATGCATGACCTTGCATTTCTTAGCATTAAATTTTAGCTGCTAAATTTCAGACCATTCTTCAAGCTTCGCTAGGTCTTTCTTCATGTTACTCACATCATCCAGGATGTCTACTCTATTGCAGATTTTGGTGTTATCTACAAAGATGCAAATCTTACCTGACAGCCCTTCAGCAATATTGCTTATAAAAATGTTAAAAAGAAAAGGCCCAAAAACAGAACCTTGAGGCACATCACTGGTAACATCCCTTTCCTCGGAGTTATCTCCATTGATCACTACCCTCTGTTGCCTTTCATTCAACCAGTTCTTGACCCAGCCCATCACTTTGGGATCCATCCCAAGGGCAATTAGTTTATTTATTAGATGTCTGTGTGGAACACTATCAAAGGCTTTGCTAAAATCTAAATACATCACATCTAGTGTACTTCCTCTATCCAATTCTCTGGTCACCCATTCAAAGAAATTGATCAGATTTGTCTGACAAGACCTACCTCTCGTGAATCCATGTTACCTTTGGTCCTGTAATCCACTAGATTCCAGAAACTTCACCGTTCTCTGTTTAAAAGTGTTTCCATTAATTTGCTTACCAAAGATGTCAAACTTACCGGCCTCTAATTCCACTTTTGTGTAAAGGGACCACATCCGCCCTTTTCCAGTCCTCCGGTACCACTCCGGACTCTAGAGAAGCATTGAAAAGGTCAGTCAGTGGAGTCACCAGAACTTCCTTAAGTTCTTTCAGCATATCTTTCTGGGGTAGTAGCCAATGGCTGGGTGTCTTTAGCAATTGTGTGTCATATCACAGTGCAGATGCAAATTCAAGCAAACACCTGAGGTCACCTGCTTAGCTTTATCGGAGTAAAAAGCAAGTTCGCTGGGGCCATAAAGTGACTAGTTGTAGAACCATAACTGCTAGATTTACTGTATCTTTCCAGCACGATCTTACCTGTCTGCAGCACAATTTAAAGGGGTTGTCTTCAAGGCCACTTTGTTAATGTGCAACAATCTCTCAGAATTTCTGAATAGATCAGTGAACTGTGCCTGAGACACTAACATCATCATTATGTGCTTACTACTTTAAATTGCATCAATCTTGGAGACGCACTTCCAAAGGGGCATGCCTAAGGGGCACAGAATCCCTTTGACCCTTTGCATGCAGTTTGCTATATAATTCTATTAGGGGGCTGTTTTTTAAATTTATTGATGTGTTTTCATTTCTTTTAATGTGCTGGGTGAATGGGTATATTTCTCTTTGTATGAGGAAGGGACTATATGGGAGTTACATGCAGCTACAGCTGAGTAAGAATCACCTTGCAAGGAGGTTTTTACTGACTATTCAGCAAATTGAAGGCCTTCAAACAGTAGATAAAATAAATTGTGTTATAGAATTATTAAATGTTCATTCCTTGGGTAGAAAAAAAGGGATTTGATTTTAGGTAATTGTATTGATATTCTTTGTGTTACTGAAATATGGATGGAAGAAGGCAATATTGTCCCATTGATTCAAACTTATTTTCTAGAGCTTCTTTCATCAAGTTTTTGGTGAAGGCAAATAGGGAGGAGGGATGGCAATACTTAAAAAAAGCCATTGTGGATTAAAAGTGTTGCAGTGTTCATCGATTTTAGAATATGACAGGATTGTATTACTTTCTTTCTTTTGTGTAACTAATAGATGGAGACAGAGTTTGGATTGGGCTTAGACCCTCATTTTGTGGGTTGGCTATGATTCTCTTTTACTAAGCTTTTTAAAAGGGTCTGGACCTTCAGCCTCCAGCAGTATTCTTCAATGCAAGGCCCCGGGGGCCATTGGCAGCCCTCAGAGACCTCATTGGCGACCCTAATGGTCTTCCTGCTACTTTGCCTCTCTACCTGGGCTCAAGACAGAAAGGGAAAAGTAGATGGGGGAGGAGTGCATGCTTGAAGGACATGGCATTTCTAAATAGACAAAAGTGAATGCATTTGGAAATGTCACAGCCACAGCCATTGAGAGTGGGCTAATTGGAACGGATGAAAAACAAAAAGAGAATGCAGAGAGGAATGTACAAGTTGCAGGAATTTTATTAAGAATCAATCAAATATGTTCCAAAAGATGGCTCTCGTGTGCCTGGGAATGGATGCCATTGACACTGGTCGTATGTGGGAAGATATTTGGCAGCTTTCCATCAGCTCATTAGAATCCAAAGTAGCCCTAGCTTAGAAATGAATGGCCTATAGGGATGGTGGATTTATCAGATCTGACGCAAAAGATGGTTTTGAATGACTGTGTTATACTGGGATATGGATGACCTCCTGGGTCCATTCCTTCTCCCCTTCTTTTTAATATTGTTTTTGGCTCAGTGATTCCATTCCATTACTAGAGTAGTTTAGTTTTAAAAGTGAGATGATTTTTTTTTTTTGCAAATGACATTCAATTGGTGATTCATTAAGACAAGGATTTGAAAGAATTGATTAATTGCAGTACTGTCTGCTTATGAGAACTGGTTAGATGGATGAATTCAGGAAAACCAGAGGGATAAAGATTTAGATGGAAAAGAAATGAGGGCTGAGACCCCTGTGAAAGGCACTATATATAGTTCATATTTTAGGTAAATTCTGATCAAATTTCAAGCATTTGGCAATGTTGTTTTGCTAGTCTATTTGCTTTGCTCTGTGAAACCTTTCTTTCAAAATTTTGATTTTGTGTGGTTAGTATAGGCTTTGACCACTAATCGGTTGTTTTATTGTAATGGGCTTTTTATAGGGTTGACCAGAAAACACTTGTGCCCTCTGCAAGCTGTGGTCACGGTGCTCCTATACCTCATTCTTTGGCTGCCGGTTGAAAATACTGTAGTTAGTTTTCAAGGCGGTGCACCCAAAAATGCCTTGTAACTTGGGGCTATATTGACGCCTACGAAACTGCGAGTTGACAATGCGCCTCTGAACAACTATTGACGACTGTGCCAGCGTGTGAGCGTAGAACTTTTGCTTGGGAATAAGTTGCCCTTATTGATTTGCCCTGCAAATAACTACACCAATTTTTTTAAAAACAAGTTAAAGCCTGGCTCTTTTTTAGTGTTGATATGCAATGGTTTTGGTATTTTTATTTTGTTATTAGTTAAAGTTTTTTAGCTTCTTTTCTTATTGATTGGGTTTTGATTTTAGGGTTTGTGGCTACAACTGATCATCATATATATATATATGTATATATATTTTTTAATGATGTTTTAACTGTACTACACTATGAGTTCTCTGGTAAGGTGTGTAATGAAATATATAAATGAACATATTGTCAATACTTCACATTCTTCACTTTTGCAGTGTTAATCACTGATATGACCACTTCATTACATCTTTGTCTTCAAAAGTCAAACATGCTGGCGAGCCACATTTGGATATGTGAAAATGGGGCCAACAAACAAGTTGTAGGCAAGACCCTTTTACTGGACTAACTTAATATATAAAAACATAAGTATAGCTTTACTGGGTCAGACCAATGGTCCATCAAACCCAGTAGCCCGTTCTCACAGTGGCCAAAATCCAAGGAGTAGCAACATTCCATACTAATGATACAGGGCAAGTAGTGGCTTCCCCCATGTCTTTCTCAATAACAGACTATGGATTCAAAGAAGAGCAGCCAAGATGATAAAGGGGATGGAACTCCTCTCGTATGAGGAAAGACTAAAACGGTTAGGGCTCTTCAGCTTGGAAAAGAGATGGCTGAGGGGAGATATGATTGAAGTCTACAAAATCCTGAGTGGAATAGAACAGGTACAAGTGGACCGATTTTTCACTCCGTCAAAAATTACAAAGACTAGGGGACACTTGATGAAGTGATCTCCTGCATAGACTATTGCAATGCCCTCTACAAAGGCATAACAAGAAAGGAAAAAGGACAACTCCAGATAGTACAGAATACTGCAATATAAATTATATTCCATGCAAAAAACCACGACCATGTCACCCCCCTCTTGTACAAAGCTCACTGGTTACTGGTAGAATACAGAAATCAGCTATAAAATTATTTTACTAACATTCAAAACCAGACAGAATAATCATCCTGAATTCATGGACTCCGTAAAACCCCACCAAGACACTTTGATCCTTGACTCAGAGCCTTCCATTCCGTCTTTGAAGAACATCAATACAATGAGATCAATCATCTTTACAGTGACTTTATGGAACTCTATCCCTACATATTTACATGAAGAATCATCGCTAAATCAATTCAAAACTTAATTAAAAACATTTTTATTTTTTGATGCCTTGGAAACCTAACTGCCCTTATAAAAGCGAGCGCCTTTCAGCGCTATAGAAATTATAAATAGTAGCAGTAGTAGAGCACCCAAACTTTCCTGTGACTGGAAGCCATTCGCTGTTCCACAGCCTGAAAATCTCTGCAGCAGGTGAAGCGAGAACACTGCGGGCAACTGCTTCTCTCTGTGTCCCGGGAGAAAAGCATTTTAACTGCATTTTGTATTCTGGAACACAGAAATTAGACTCTAAGGGAACAAAAAACAATCGGTCACCTGAAAAGGCAGCACAGATATGGTTTCTCAACTATAACAGACAGATCAAGTGACACACACAGAGCAAATTATAGAGAGAGGGATTAGGATTTTTGAGATCATAAACCTTTCTCTGATTTTGCATGCAATGATTTTCAGAGTGCTTTAGGAGGCATTTAACATTCAATAGACGGTACCTGCTCACAAGAGCTTACAGTCTAATTTGGACATCTCAGGGTTGGGAAGTTTCTGGTAGAAGGACTGATACAGTGGGTAAAGGTATCTGAGGGTGAGTGGGAGTTAAGAGTTGAAAGAAGTGCTCTTTGAAGACTGCTAGAGAGACACTCAATAACAGCACTCCCGCTTTCCACTGCTGAAGAGAAAAGCATTCCTGGGGAGGTCGGACAATGCTGTACACGCACAAAGGTCAAGCCGTAAATATCTTGATTGATAATGCTGATTAAAAAACCACTTCCCAGCCTTCCTCCCCCCCCCCAAAAAAAAGCCCTGCTTGCTTCAACTCTTGAAATCAGTGTAGACGGTAGAGCAATGCAGTCCCAGCTCCCTTAGTCCCTAGGTGGTCTTTCTTTTTTGCTTTTCTAGATCTAAGAAAAGCTGCTTTTTAGTGATTTTGTAAAGCACAAAATAACAGACCTCAGCTACAATATCCATTTCCTACAAACCTCTCTCTCCCCCCCCCCCCCCCGCTCCAATTTGTCCAAAGCAGCAGCCGAGGTGGTGGGAATAGTGGCAGCAATCAGCACAGCACCCAGACTTCAGGCCTCTGCGGGGGTGGGGGGGGGTGTCCAGTTTAACAGCAAGACCATTCAGAAGGAGGAAGAGGCAGAGACTGGTAATGTCCACTGACTGCCACTACTGAGCAGAAGTCACAGTGGAAGTTTTGGGGGGGCAGTTTCTCCCACTCCATCCACTGATGATGGGCCCCTACATTTAAGGCCCCAACCCATATTTTGGGAGTCAGAAATATATATCTTAGTTGTGAGTTATACCAAAAACATTAATGGTTGACCGTTCTGCAGAGGTTGTCGTGTTGCAGGACTGCCTCACAAGAGTAGCTCCGTGTGTTTTATAGTTCCTTGTTTGCAATGTGGCTTTAATGGACAGAAAGGCTTCAAGGCAAGGTCACCTAGCAAGATGAGGGATCATTAATATTTGCACTGGATAAGCTGCTGCCTGGAGTCCCTTCAGCAAAGGAGCCTGGGTGTTCCAGGTGGAATGCTCCGTTGGAGAAATAGACGAGACCCTGAAAGTGTCTCTGGCTAACAGCACAACTTCAGTTCATGGGAAATCCCTTGCAAAACTATCATCTTGTTTGGTATTACTTCTGTAGGGCAGTTACAAGAGGGAGAAGTAGACCCATCAATTTGAAGGTGCACAGTTTATGTCGAGAGAGTTGAGTGTTTGGTAATAGCCTCTATAAATTTCCCATGGCAACCTCCTGCATGTTCTCAGGGTTTTTGCAGGCCCCCAGGTACAAATCTATTCAGGCACTTTATAAGTGGTTATCCAGAAAATATGCATGCTGAAATAAAGATGAAATCGCTGCCTATTCCACCCCCCCAACATAAACCTTCTTCCACCTTTTTCATGAGTAAAAGTGTACTTGCTGCAAATTTGTCACACAATTTTCAGAACCTTTTAAGTTGAGCTGCTAGGCAATGTGTTTACCCACGCAAAACACTTTAAGATTGGATCTTCCCAATGACATGGACTGGACTCTATGTATGTGTAGATTTATTTATTTAAAAAATTTTGATCCAACACAATCTGCCATTCCGGTGGTTTATCCACTGTGTATATTTGTTGTGTGTTTATTTCTAATATCAACTGCCTCCCTAAGGGGGGAAAACCCTCATTAAAGGCAAAATATGTAGCATGCCATCAAATGACATAAGTCCAGATACCTAAATGAAGCTTCATATAGCTCAGTGGTTCTCAACCCTGTCCTGGGGAACCCCTAGCCAGTCGGGTTTTCAAGATATCCCTAATGAATATGCATTATATGCAAATCTCTCTCATGCATATTAATTGGAGATATCTTGAAAACCCGACTGAGAAGCACTGATCTAGCTAGTCCTTTATAAGCCCCAAATGGATCAGCATTCAGCACACATCATGGGAACGTACATAGTTTCAGTTTTCTGAATGACACATCATTATGTTCTTGAACTGTCTATATGGAAGAGTAACTCGCTGATTAGAAAACTTGAGGGTCAAACCCCCTTTTCCTCCTCGATCACCTAATGCTCCACCTGATATTTCACTAACTTCTTACTTCTAATGTCCCTAAAAATGATTATTCTGTGCTTTTTTTTTTTTTTTTACCTCTAAGGCAAACTTCTTTTCATAGTCTCTCTTTGTCTAAGATACTCTGGTTGTTCATTGTTTCAGGGGTTCAGTGGTTAAAGCTACAGCCTCAGCACCCTGAGGTTGTGGGCTCAAACCCACACTGCTCCTTGTGACCCTGGGCAAGTTGCTTAATCCCCCCATTGCCCCAGGTACATTAGACGGTTCATAGACAACTCGGCGAAAGACAAAGGCACGCGCCGACAACTGAGCGCAAGATGGAGGCGTGCGCCGAAGAAAATTACAGTTTTTAGGGGCTCCGACGGGGGGTTTTGTTGGGGAGCCCCCCCAGTTTACTTAATAGAGATCGCGCCGGCGTTGTGGGGGGTTTGGGGGGTTGTAACCCTCCACATTTTACTGTAAACTTAACTTTTTCCCTAAAAACAGGGAAAAAGTGAAGTTTTCAGTAAAATGGTGGGGGTTACAAGCCCCCACAACGCGACACGCCCCCCCCCCCCGTCGGAGCCGTAAAAACTGATCTGACCCAGGAAGGCTATTCTTATG
This sequence comes from Geotrypetes seraphini, assembly GCF_902459505.1. NCBI lineage: Eukaryota > Metazoa > Chordata > Amphibia > Gymnophiona > Dermophiidae > Geotrypetes > Geotrypetes seraphini. Next base: position 73,374,566 of record NC_047097.1, on the reverse strand, counting down.
TTCTTAAGTTGCTCAAGACTCATGTGTTTGTTTAAGCTTTTTTTAAGCTAATATTCTGCTTCTTGAGTTAGTTTTTATTTATTTATTATTTTATACCACTTATATTCTAAGTGGTTTACATTCAGGTACTTTTATCATATTTCCTTGTCTGTCCCGGTGGCTCAAACTCTATCTAGTATACCTGGGAGTTAATATTTTACTTTCTGAATAGCATCTTTTTTTGCAGGTTATTGGATTTGTACTTTTTGATTCAAGTGATGTAACGGATGAGCAGTTGAGATGTAATTTATGGATTAAGATGGTAGAATCTTATGAGTTTTGCCGATGTAGGGGATCTTTGTGTTGTACAAGTCCTGAAATATGTATGTAATATTGTGAGCAGTCGGATGAAAAATGTTTTAAATAAATAAATAAATATTCAGTGCCACAAAACATGCGCAGTTAGCAGCTGTAGTGGAGCGGTCCTGGAGCAACTCTGCGCTAGCATTCAACACTTAACCACATACCATCACCATCTAAATTGGGCTGAATCCGCTGTATGGCAGACTGTTTTGGAACATGACAGAGCCTGAATACTGTAGAATATTTGGACTTAAACGCATGATTATGAGAGACTCAGTCGGTGGAAATATTGATAGCCATGTGTTGAACTAACCCCCAGTTTCTAGCGCAGAGAGCCATGCTGAATGGCCCGTGTTCCTCCCGACGCTCATAGGAACTTTACGAGCGCGGACCATTCAGCGCGGCTCCCTGCGCTAGAAACCGCTAGCGCAGTTTCATAGAAGAGGCCCTAAGAGTTTACTTTGAACTCTGAGCCTGTGAAGACTCCAAGTTGTAGACAAACAGAAGCTTTTCGTTGCACCTTCAAAAGTGGTTTTGCTGTGAGTGTTTGGGTGAATGTGCGCAGGACTCCATGAAAATCCGGACTGGACTCTGCCACAGAGTCTATTTCCAAACCTTGACAAAGTTATCCTCTGCTTTATCATGTTTTCATATTAACGAACAGGGAATTATAAAAAAAAAAAAAGGTTTGGCAACTTGCTAGTAATAGCAGAGCTTTGCTTTCATTCTTGTCATTAGAAAAAGATTTAGTGGCAGAAGAAATGTCCTGGAGAGCAGAGAGAACAAGGGCTGCTCTTCTCCAGCAGTTTCTGAGGATGGGTAGTGATGGAGATGGGAAGCTGAGCACTTCTAACTGGAACATTCCTGCACTCGGTTATCTTATTTTGGTAGAGAAATACTTCTATGAAAAAGTCACCCTTCTATGGTCATTTTTTTGGAACAACAACACACTGATGGTCAATACTGAGCACAGACACACTTGAGTTCAACAAATAGATATCAAACATAAACCACCCAAGATCCAAGTGTAAAAGACGTATTTAGCAAGAGCTGTGTAGTATTCAAACATATGAGGAGAAGACCTCAAACCTAGACGATGGACCTGCAGGAGGCAAGCTGGATAGCTCCTGTGGTTGCCGTTCAATGCTGGGCCATTTCTGGTGACTGACGTTGAATATCTGGTTTATTTTTGCTCACTCAAAGTCAGGGCCCTTTTTATCACACTGTGCTAGAGGTTTTTAATACGAGCTGGCATGGTAAATGACACTCATAGAATTCCTATGAGTATCGGACCACTTACCTCACTGGCCAACGCTAAAAACCTCTAGCACACTTTCATAAAAGGGAGTGGGGAGGATAGCCAACTAAGTCCATTTTCAGCGTTGGGCAAAAATAGACCATCTATTTGTACAGCTTGATTTGCTTAAAATTGGTGGCCAAGTTTTAACCACTAAGCATGACTATTCAGTGGAGATGGCCATCAATCTCCCCTTGAATATTAGCAGTTTGCCGGATAAGGACTATTTAACCAGCCCGGAGCCATTCCAGGCCAGTTAAATACTGCCAAATATTGGCCAGACCATGTCTTTACTGGGGATTTCAGTCTTATCATTGGTCAAAAAACTTTGTACTAACAAATATCTTTTTTTGTTTTCATCTTTTTTTCTAATTTCAATCCGAAAACATTTATTTTAACTGATTAATATTGTAACCATAAGGTTCTGGATCTAGAGGCTATGATGGAAGAAGATGAGTTGGATTTAGTGGTTATCACAGAAACATGGTTCAACCATGACCGGGATATACTTATACCAGGCTATAATCTGTTCAGGAAAGACAGGGTGGGAAGAAAAGGAGGGGGAGTGGCAGGATCTGACCCACATAGCCTCTTCCTTAGCCTGTAGTCTGGAAAGACTCCTTCACAAACAGAAGACATGGACAGATATTTAATAGAAGACAGGGAAGTCTTACTAATAGGTGATTTTAACAAGCCAGATGTTGATTGGGGTATCCCTATAGTGGGGTCTTCTAGAAGGAGAACTGTTCCAGAATTGGTAATGGAACCCACGCGGGATGGGATCACACTGGACTTAGAACTTACAAACGGAGAAAGTGGGTGATCATCTGGCATCCAACGATCACCGCATGGTGTGAATAGTGGGATTGCCCAGGGGTCTCTGCTGGAACCGCTGCTTTTTAACATATTTACCATTGATCTAGAGATGGGAATAACCAGTGAGATAATTACATTTGCTGAGGATAGAAAGTTGTTAAGTCGCAAGAGGATTGAGAAGAACTACAAGGAGGGCTTTGTGAGACTGGGCATCAAAATGGCAGACGACGTTTAATGTGAGCAAGTGATAAATGTGGGAAAGAGGAATTGAAACTACAGTTTTATGATGCAGGGCTCCGTGTTAGGCATCAGTACCCAGTAAAAGGATCTAGGTGTCATCATTGAGGACAAGTTGAAACCTTCAGATTTAGTTTGGACGGTAGAATGTCGACTATGCCTGCTAGGATCGGAGCATCAGTGATATCTGTGGCTGGCGTAGAACTATGGGGAGAATGAATTTTAAGAAAATGCTGAAAACTCAATTTGTCAGTGCCTTCTTATGCAAAGATGTATTTCAGTTGATAAATCATCTTGTAGAATTTTTATTTTACAGCAATGTATGATTTAAAGCTTGCTTGTATTTCTGAATTGATTGAATTTGCACTCTATCCCTGCTTATAACAGGGACGATTGATGATTTTGTGTAGACATGTCTGTGTTATATGTGATAATCGTAGGGAAACAAGATTTTATGTATGTGATATGGAAACCGCATAGTTGTATGCGGTATATAAATTTTTAAATAAATAAATAATAAATGTGTGGTGGCGGCTAAGAAAGCAAATAGAATGTTAGAAATGATCAGGAAAGGAAAACCTAATGCCCTTGTATCGCTCCATGGTATGGCCACACCGACAAGACCCTTATCACCTCTCGCCTAGACTCACTGGCCTTCTGCTAAACCATCTCCCTCCCCTTCAGTCTGTTCAGAAGTCGGCTGAACACCTCATATTCCGCCAATGCCCGCATTCCCCCCTCCTCAAGTCACTATCCGTTTCCACATAGAGTTCAAACTTCTTTTAATGACCTACAAGTGTATTCGCTCCGCATCTCCTCTCTCGTCACATTCCCCATTGGGTAAGTCTCTCTTATCTATACCCTTCTCCTCTGTGTCCTTTCTAATTGCCGCAGCGTTTGACTGAACAAACTGCCTGTCTCAGTATGTCAGGCTCCATCTCTGGCCGTAGTCAAATCCAGACCCAAAGCCCACTTCTTTGAAGCTGCTTTTAATTCCAAACTCCAACCCACCTTCTAACCTCCAATATCTGTCTTATCAGTCCACCTGAGCGCTGTGTATTGATGCACCTTCTTGTCCAGTTTGTCTGTCTTGACTAGATTGTAAGCTCTTTTGAGCAGGGACTGTCTCTTCTCTGTTTCGATGTACAGCATTGCGTAAGTCTAGTAGCACTATAGAAAAGATTAGTAGCAGTAGAAGCTGTCTGAATGCTCAGTGACATCATAATGTATCTGGGTCATTCCCAGAATTCTTCATGACATCATAATGCAGCTGTATATGGTTCCCCCCACATTAGCACCTTGTCCAGTTTCTGTCTTGACTAGATTGTAAACTCTTTTGAGTTGGGACTCTCTCTTCTATGTTTTGATGTATAGTGCTGCCTATGTCTAGTAGCACTACAGAAATGATATGTAGTAGTGGAATATCTGGAAAACTGTCTGTCATTATCTGGATGTTTCCCTTAGCCACAAATATGTAGATGGTGCCTCTGAATAACCTGACAGATCCCCTTTGTACTATCCGGGTGGCGTCTCTGAATATCCTTACAAACCACATTGCACCGTCTGGATAGTGTTCGGGAGGGTGTGTGGACAAAGCAAGGACAGAGTGGTGAGCTATTCAGAAAGTGGCAATACTGGACAAAGTCAAGACATTATAAATACATTCCTAACTAAATTGGGTTAGTTATATGGAGCCAGGCTCAATATTACCACTATTTAAATATTGTTATGGTTATCTTTATTTAATAAACTGTCTTTTGTGGGGGCTCAGAACAAAGCAGTTCGCAAAACTAAAATAATTTTGAATAGAAAGGAAAGCCACTACCTGTGACAGCACAGGTAGCTTACAGTTGATTAAAATTTGCTATAGAGCTTTTGATAATTCACAGACGAGATTAGAGCGAGAGATGCAGAAGCTTTGCATCCGCCACACTCCCCCAGAGCGTATGTTTGGCCAAATACTTGTTAAAGAAATAAGTGCCATCTTGAATTTTGTGAATGATGCTTCAAGTTGGATTATGGGTGCCAGAAGACTCCATAAAGCTGGAGGCAAAGAAGAAGAAAGCGGAATGTTCTGTAAGAGGGTGGAAGGAGAAAGAGTCACAATGCGCTTGATGAGCGAAGAAGGCCAGACAATGAGCTAGAGCTAAGATTTAAAATTTAATCCAGGAAATGATTGGCATAAAGGGGTTACAGGGTGCAATCTGTGAGTAGCTGTATTTTGTATAGATTGAAGACATTTAAGAGATGCTAATGGAACCGAGTTAAAATAGTGTAAGTGGGATGTAATGTGTGGAACTTAGGGATCAAAATTGAGATCAGTATGAATTGATCTAAATTGCCACAAAGCCCAGAAGCACCAACTATGTCAGAGATACGAGCTTTGAAGGAAAGTTGTTGGTCAAGATAAACAGCAGGATATTTGAATGAATTTATTGTCATTATTTTATCTTAGACCATAGGACGTCTTCAGTACCATTCCAACTGCATGCGAGTCGTTGCTAGTTGTTACTGGGGACCATCAGGACACTGCCAAGCCCCCTTACCCCCACGTAAACAGTGAGCATAACATATGACCAGGGCAATGCACTTATCTGCTTAGTTGCACCCCCAGCCGAACTTCTTAGGAGGGGTTTAAGGCAGCCTGTTTATCACATAAGTTACACAAGATGCTTCTGCAGAGCCACTGAAAAATTACATAAGCTCCACAAAGTTTGGCTAAGGTACTGTAAGTGCCTGCAACTAAGCAGATAAGTGCATTGCCCTGGTCATATGTTATGCTCACTGTTTACGTGGGGGTAAAGGGACTTCAAAGTGTCCTGATGGTCCCCAGTAACAATTAGCAGCCAAGTACTAGCTTCAGTCTGCTACCAATGCTGAATATCTGTGACTGAGGGGCATTTAAAAACACTGAGCATAGTCCTGAATATGAATCCATCTGCTTTTCTATCATTGTCTAAAAGTGTATCTAGGGGTAGGATCAGGAGTGCAAGAGGCAGACAGTGCTTAAATTAATAACTTTAAAAGCTAGAAAACATTTAATGGTGAGCTCCGCCACAAGTGCTAATCGTTCATTTCAGTGCTATGCGGGGTCATCCCATGACTTCTCTTGGGTAAATGCCACTTGCACGGATAGGTCCTGTAGAGGACAAACACAGGACTGACAAAAAGATAGCGTGGAAAAGAGACGGGGAGGGGAGATATGATTGAAGTCTACAGAATCTTGAGTGGAGTAGAACGGGTACAAGTGGATCGATTTTTCACTCCGTCAAAAATGACAAAGATTAGGAGACACTCGATGAAGTTACAGGGAAATACTTTTAAAACCAATAGGAGGAAATATTTTTTCACTCGGAGAATAGTTAAGCGATGGAACGCATTGCCAGAGGATGTGGTAAGAGCAGGTAGCATAGCTGGTTTTAAGAAAGGTTTGGAGAAGTTCCTGGAGGAAAAGTCCATAGTCTGTTATTGAGAAAGTCATGGGGGAAGTCACTGCTTGCCCTGGATCGGTAGCATGGAATGTTGCTTTTCTGGGGTTTTGACAGGTACTAGTGACCTGGATTGGCCTCCATGAGGACGGGTTACTGGGCTTGATGGACCATTGGTCTGACCCAGTAAAGCTTTTCTTAGGTTCTTATCATGGTTTGGCTAAAGATTTTGGGGGCAAGCAAGAAGTAGAAATATGGTGGTACTTCCAGTCCTCCCCTGTACCATCTAGTCAAGATTATTAACCCTTATCCTTATGTGGCTTTTATTTGCTTCCTGAAGTTCCTCATCCTGAATATATTGACTTCCTGTTTACAAGTATCTGCACCTCCACCACTGTGTTCTGTGAGAGCAAATGTGATCCAATTATCTTGTAGACATGGAAAATGATGGGACCCAGGCTCTCCCTCTGTCGTGTTATTCTTCCATATTCCATCCTAAGGAAATGTTCAGGGAGAGATTACAAAGGTGCTATTTTCATGGCCCATTTTCCTGCTTTGCTATAAATCATGGCCCTTATCTTTTGAAGAGCAGGATGGCAGACAGTTCTTTCCATGCTCCCAACCTAATTCTCTCACCAGTCACATGTACTCTTCCTTCCTCTTCATTCATAACTCAGGCACACATCCTTTCTTCCGGTTTCTTCAATGCTTGAAGGAATTTTAACCTGTGAAAATATCAAAACCACCTGTCACCGTTCTTGTGCCTCGCTCCAGATTAATGCCGACAGTTGCCTTATAGTGGGTTGCCCCAAAAATATGAGCTGATGTCACCTTCCAACCAAATTATGGAATGTGCAGCCACCCAAGCCTGATAATTACATGTCAGGTAGACATAGATTTTCCTTTGAAGAGTTTCTGGTCTGAGCAGATGCTTTTTATTGTTTACGAATGATACGCTCTCTAGGCTTTAACTACTTTAATCCATTCATTAGTCATATTTTGTCTTGATTATGGCAATGCCTTATACCAAAAAAGTGTTAAAACGTCTACAAATAATCCAGAACACAGCAGTAAAAGTCATCTATAAGGCCAAAAAATTTAACCATGTAACTCCTCTTCTGATAAAAGCCCATAGGCTTCTCATCCATCACCATGTCATTTATAAAACTCTATTATTGACTTTTAAACCAAGAAACACTGGACAGCCAGAATTCATTAGTAAACTTTTGATACCGTAGGCTACATCGTGTTTTCTTCGTTCCTCGGAGCAAAATTTATTAGCAATCCCAACCTTGAACCATATTAACACTAGAAGAAACACTATCTTTTCAGTAGTTGTCCCAACCCTCTGGAATTCAGCACCAAATGCTCTAAGAGAGATAACTAGTCTTGAGAAATTTAAATCTTTTCTTAAGACATTCCTTTTCAAAGATGCATTTCAAGTGTGAGTGTCCTTTTAAGGATTTATCAGATATACGCACTCTTTATTATTTCAGGCAGCTAAACCATACAACCTAACAATTAAACCAAGATATTTTCTTCCTGCTTATATAGCGACCTTTACCAAGTCTTATCAGGCCCTCAGAGCCACCACTCAGAACTCAAACTTCTCATTGTTCTGAGGCTTTATGTTTTACTGCATTTATTCATTAAATTTAATTTAGTTCATTCAGTAAGCTGATACTTAGCTTCGGTTAAAATTGTCTCTGTTAGAGATGTCTATGCTGTTGGGGATGTCAAAGCCGACATTTTTCGCGTGAACTGCTTTTTCAAGGCTCCACCCCTAATCACTCAGAATCTGAGGTGGTCGGCAGTGATTAGGGGTGGGAGCCTTGATAAGAGATAAGTAAATAAATAGACCCAGTGACGAGCAGGCATGTAAATCTCAGAACAATGAGAAGTTTGAGTTCTGAGTGGTGGCTCTGAGGGCCTGATAAGACTTGGTAAAGGTCGCTATATAAGCAGGAAGAAAATATCCTGGCTTAATTGTTAGCATTTAAGGATTTAAACATTTTTATTTTTTTTTTAATCTTTTATGAGTCTGCTTGTATTGGACTTACTTGTTTTTAACCCCACCCTTTTGTTTATACCTTTATATCTTACTTTTCTTTAATCATTGTAGTTCTCCCCTTTTTTCCACTCGTACCCGTTTGTCCAGTCGTGTATGTTATTTTTTTTTGTCTAATCGTGTATGTTAATTTTATTAAAGTTTTGTATAATTGTATTATCTGTTTTTACCCTATTTTAAAATGTAGAACCACCTTGAAATAAATGATAAGGTGGTATATGAAAGTTTTAATAAACCTGAAAGTTGATATTCTCAATAGCTGTGCTTATGTGAAGGCACCAGTGACTTTCAAAGAGAAATTGCCTAAAGAACAGATGTTCCTAATATCTGCAGTGCTAAGTGGGGCATTTTAAAAAGCCACATTTTCTTCCCCTTTCCGAAACAGAACCTGGCTAAAAACTGCACTTTCAATAGACGCCAACTGGGAGGAAGAAGGGAAATGGCTCTGAAGACTGACCCCGAATTCCTCACATACTCGGTGGTTCCGTGGCCTTGTGCTAATAACTTCTGCTGATAGAGAAGTAGTTCATATTGGAACAGCCATTAAAGTTTTGCTGTCATCATAGGTATAATTTAGGCGTGCACGTAAAAAAATAATAAATTGAGCACACAGCTGCAGACTTACACTAGTACACTTCTCCCTCCCTATTCATTGTGCTAGGAGATTAACAGATCGCGAATACAGAAAAACCGCAAATAACTTTTTCATATGTTATTCGCTGTTTTCTATTAAAAACCATCGTGAATATGGTAAAACAAACTCGAAGTAACCTCATTCAGCTATGCAGACGATATAACCATACTCCTCCCCTTTGACTCACAAGACCCCACTACAACAGATAACCTGGTAAAAACCCTAGAAACAGTGGAAAAATGGATGACAGAACACAAACTGAAGCTCAACCCTGACAAAACTAAATTTCTACTGCTTGAAAAGGACAAAACCCCTTCGATAACTGAACTAGAAATAAAAACCACCAAATATCCTATACAGCCAGCTCTCAAACTCCTTGGAGTAACAGTAGATAGATGTTGCACTCTTCAGGTGCAAATCAACAAAATCACACAAAAAGCATTCTTTACCATGCGCAATCTTCGCAAAATTAGAAAATTTTTCGGCAAAGAACAATACAGACTCATAGTTCAATCCCTAGTCCTAAGTCTACTGGACTATTGCAATATCCTCTACCTTCCTTGTCCCACCTACTTAATAAAACCACTACAGACCGTCCAGAACACTGCCCTCAGACTGATCTATTCCCTTGGAAAATTTGACCACATCACCAACGCCTTCCTAGATTCACACTGGCTTCCAATACAAGCCCGCATCCAATTCAAGCTATATTGCATATTATTCAAAACATTAAACGGAACGGCACCCTCCCACCTAAACAACCGCCTAAATAGGAACCTCTCTTCCAGACAGAGGAGAACCCAGTCCCCTTTCTCCTACCCCCCTTATAAAGGAACTAAGCGCAAAAAGATGTACGACAACCTACTAGCAACACAAGCAGCTAAATTGGACCCCTCCATCACCAACCTACTGACAGCTTCAACTGACCTCAAAGCTTTTCGAAAATAAATCAAAACCATACTATTCAAGAAATTCATCCAAATTTCCTAACTCCCACTCATCTCCCCCCTTAGGATCCTCCCCTCAAAATGTTACTTATACCTAACGCCTTTAACTGTATTCCTCTTCCTGAAAACGTCCAGATATTGTCTTGATGTATCAGGCCCAACATCTCTGATTGTATTCCTCTTCCTGGAGATGTCCAGTTATCTTTTTGATGTAATCCGCTTAGAACTGAAAGGTACAGGCGGAATAGAAGTCATTAATGTAATGTAATGTAAAACCGTGAATAACATGGTGGGAGACCTGGCCTGTTCCTGAAGAAGAGGCAAAACATGGTGAAGAAAGTGCCGGGAATCAGCGATTTCTCTATGCATGCTGATGTAATTTGGGGGGGGAAGGGGAGCAGCCAGCAAGCTAAAAACCGTGAATAATCGAAACCGTGATTGCTGAAACCACGAATACGAAGGGAGAAGTGTATTCTGTACTGTGCCATTATAAAATATGAGCTTAGCGCCCAGTGTTTTGGCATCTAATTTTTAGTGGCCTTTGTAGAATTTATCCCTATTGGAACTCATTCCACTTAATATTCAGTGGGCGATAGCGGGCAATCATCGTCGCTAAGCAACTAAAACTTGGCTGGTTATATTGAGCAACAGCTGCCACGTTTAGTGGCCACTCAAATAACTCTCTATCTTTGCCATTATAACCTAACCAGCCAACGCTTAAAATCGACTTAGCCAGCCAAAACATAGACTGGTCACCGGAAATGGCTCAGTGCCGACTTAGGAGTTAGCCGGCCTCCTTACCTTCCGCGGCCTCAATATCGGCCCCAATTGCTTTTTTTTTTTTTTAATAATCTTTTTATTGATGTCCTGTGATGTTTTGTTTTCTAAGTTTGCTTATTTCCTGCGCTGCCTTTTGTCTTGTCTGTTGTTAATCGTATGGCGGCTTTTGCGGTGCATTTGTGTGTTGCGTATAGCGAGATGTTGTGCTGAGTCTGACACTTGATAATATTAGCAGTCAGGATTAGTTTTGAATATTATTCACAAAATAACATCCAGGACCTCTCTAACTCTTTCACTGCATATGTTGGATTAGTCCCATTTTCCATTAATATTATTGATTGACGTTCCCTGGGATCCAGAAATATCACATTGAAGCAGTTAATGCATATAAGTACTTTCAGCAGTAAATTCAGTGGATCAGACTGTTCCCTGTCAGTAAGGGCAGTGTTTGTGTCTTTCCCTTGCACCCTGCAGAAGGATGTAGGAGGAGTGTTTTCCATCTTACCAGGCCAATATTCGCTTTCCTTTTCAGTGAATCTGTCTGTTGCCTTATGCTGGATTTAGGTCCCTAGATGCCCATCATTACCCCTGTTTTAAGTCTGAGGTGGGGAACATCCCTGAGCGTGGAGATGAAGTAAAGCAGCAGCCAGAAGGGAAGAGCTTGAGAATAGGCTGAAAGGGTAAATCCCAAGCACAGACGGCAGAAGAAAACGTCTTTAACGTCTTAGCATCCAAAGTTAAGGTGCGGTAAGCGAAAAGCCTGTGTGCTAAATGCAGGGGATGTGTCCAGCATCTGTCCTGTATTTAATCTAATCGGTAATTTGTGTGTCGCGCTATACCTACAAAGGTTCGAGGCAACTTACAGCGAGAAATAGAAAACACTTTAGATCAGTGGTTCTCAACCCTGTCCTGGAGGACCTCCAGGGTTTTCAGGATAGCCCTAATGAATATGCATGGGGCAGATTTGCATGCCTGGCACCTCTCTCATATGCATATTCATTAGGGCTATCCTGAAAATTCGACTGGCCTGGGGGGCCTCCAGCATAGGGTTGGGAACCACTGCTTTAGATCATTGCAGAAATCTAAGGAGGGTGTTGCAATAGAACTATGTAGGGCATTACATCTCATGGCCTGGATTCACCCTTTGCTACTGTTAGTACAATGTGATAGCCGGAATCTGTCCTGTACATCTCCCTGACTTAATAAAATTTTAACTACCAACTTGTTTCAGACAAAGAGCAGCTGGTGACACACAGTTCGAAATGCTGACGGTGTAAATGAGAAGAGGAAACGGGAAAAGATAAATGGAACCATAGCACTGGAATAATAAATTACTAAAGTTCTTTAAGCCACGTTCAAGAAGAAGTAAAGAATGCTTGAAATCAGGAGCACAAATTCCCACCTTCCTCCTCCCAGAGGGGCAGATAATTTGCTGAACTGAGAACAACTCAAGGGAGGTGCTGTATCCTGTCTGTAGTTGTTCATTCCCAGTAGCACTGTAGAGATACCAAATAGCTAGAATTTGGGGGAAAAAAAACATAAGAACCTAAGAATAGCTTTACTGGGTCAAACCAATGGTCGATCAAGCCCAGTAGCCCGTTCTCACAGTGGCCAATCCAGGTCACTAGTACCTGGCCAAAACCCAAGCAGTAGCACCCCCCCCCCTTTGGTCATCCCTGCCTGCTCCCCTCCTTGGCACTATACAAGTCCAGCTATAGACAGGATACAGCATTCTTCAGAAAAAACAACATTTTTTGTAGCTTTGCCACACCCGCTTGATACCAAAACATCACTGTGCATCAATAAACTTAGTTATCCTATTGGGTGTAACACTGGACCAGAGCCTAACCATGAAAGACCTTAAGAAGGATATGGCGTTACTCGAGAGGGTACAGAAAAGAGCGACGAGATTGATAAACGGTATGGAAAATCTTTCATATGCTAAAAGACTAGAGAAACTGGGGCTCTTTTCTCTGGAGAAGGCTTAGAGGGGACATGAAGGGCATAGAGAAAGTGGAGAGGGACAGATTCTTCAAACTTTCAAATACTACAAGAACGAGAGGGCATTTGGAAAAATTAAAAGGGGACAGATTCAGAACCAATGCTAGGAAGTTCTTCTTCACCCAAAGGGTGGTGGACACCTGGAATGCGCTTCCGGAGGGTGTGATAGGACAGAGTACAGTATCGGGGTTCAAGAAGGGATTGAATGATTTCCTGAAGGAAAAGGGGATAGAAGGGTATAGATAGAGGATTACTATGCAGGTCCTGGACCTAATGGGCCGCCGTCTGAGCGGACTGCTGGGCATGATGGACCTCTGGTCTGACCCAGCAGAGGCACTTCTTATGTTCACTCTCTGGAAACTTCGGTCTATTAGAGCATATTTTGATGTCATCGTTTAGTATTCTAGTTCAATCCCTTGTACTGAGTCAACTTGATTACTGTAATATCGCCTATTTGACAATTTCCCAGAAGAATATGCGGCAAATACAACTGGTGCAAAATGCAGCGGTCAAACTAATTATCGGGTTGAAGAAGTTTGATCATGTAAACACCTTCCTACCGACTACTGCATTTTCTGCTGATGGAGGCGCTTGTGAAGTTTAAGTTTGGTTGTTTTTGCTTTAAGATACTATTCGGTTTAGCCCCTAAATATATAACTGACCTTTTCTCTTTCTCAGCCAATAGACATAAGAGAAGCTCTCACTTGAACTTTGTTTCCCCTCCAGTTAGAGGATGTAAATTTAAAAGACATCATCAACATCTTTTCTCACACCAGGCAGCATTATGGGGTAAAGATCTGGAACAATTGCTTACGCCTACTACTTATGGGGAATTCAGGAAACACCTAAAAACATATCTGTTCCTGAAGTATTTAGGCAACTGACCGTACAATCTTATTCCACAATAACTGATCCCTAGAGCTGTTAATCACTAGCTTTTAACTTTGTTAATTCCACTCAATTTGTAGCATCTTTTAATCATTGTAAACCACATAGAACTTCACGGTCCTGCAGTGTATAAACTGTTCTTCTTCTTTGATGCAGGGCTTGGGAGTCAGTGGCTGGAAACCATTCCATGTCATTCTTTAGCGTCCATCTCAGTCTCATTCCTTCTACACCAGCATTCTTCAATGTAAGGCTTGGGGGGGGGGATCAGTGGTTGTGTCCATTCATACTCTGATTCTTCCCTCTCTCCTTAAAGAATAACAATGGATGGTTTCCCGCAGTTATGTAATGTAATGTAATGTAATTTATTTCTTATATACCGCTACATCCGTTAGGTTCTAAGCGGTTTGAAGAAAATATACATTAAGATTATAAAAGAGAAGTAAGAAGGTACTTAAAAAATTCCCTTACTGTCCCGAAGGCTCATTTTCTAGAATTTGTCCCTGTCCCCACATGGGAAACCATCCTGTGTCATTCTTTAGCGTCTCAGTCCTTCTACACCAGCATTCTTGAATGCAAGGCTTGAGGGTCAACTTCAACACACCTACAAGAGAATGCTGAATCATTTGGCATGTATTCTCATGCAAGGTCATTTTATGAAAGGTCTGCTCTGAAATCCATTCTAAAATGACCTCCTACGTGTCTGTGGACAAACCGTCAATGAATCAGACCCTTTTACTTGTTTAAACAACTTGGATGTTTTTCTGCTGGAAGACAAGACACTACAGTCACTTTTGGTAAATATTCAATAAACCTTAAGACTTTTAAAAGGGATTTGATTTTGGCTCATTCCTTCAAAGTAACTTCCTTGGCACTATGTCATCCTTCTGCACAAGGGAGAGATAAAGGATCAGAGCGAAGAGAGGAAGATGAAAGGTTTTGCTCAGAGGACTCAGTGCTCTCTGGTGAATTGTAGACGCTGAAAGGAAGTTGCTCATTCATCACAGCAACTTCCAGGCTTTAGCCGATGGTGACATCGATGTTTACAGCTATTGTTCTGAAACATTGCACTGTCACTCTTTACCTTAATGTCATTTCTTTCCCATTAGAAATTTCTCTAAGCATTGGATGGTCTTAGCTGGAATGTGTGTAGGCTCTGGGCTAACAGCTGTGATAATACAGTTTTATGTGGGATGGGGAGCTAAGTTTAAGTTGGCATTTAAGTTGGCTGAGAGGAGATATGATTAGTGTCTACAAAATCCTGAGTGGAGTAGAATGGGTACAAGTGGATCGATATTTCACTCCGTCAAAAATGACAAAGACTAGGGGACACTCGATGAAGTTACAGGGAAATATTTTTTCACTTGGAGAATTGTTAAGCTCTGGAACACTTTGCAGAGGTTGTGGTAAGAGCGGATAGTGTAGCTGGTTTTAAGGAAGGTTTGGACAATTTCCTGTTATTGAGAGAGACATGGGAGAAGCCACTGCTTGCCCTGGATCGGTAGCATGGAATGTTGCTACTCTTTGGGGTTCCGGAATCTTGCTATTCTTTGAGATTCTGCCTGGAATCTTGAGACTCTTTGGGGTTCTAGAATCTTTTGTTAGTCTTTGGGATTCTGGAATGTTGCTACTCTTTGGGTTTTGGCCAGGTACTAGTGACCTGGATTGGCCACCGTGAGAATGGACTACTGGGCTTGATGGACCATTGGTCTGACCCAAGAAGGCTATTCTTAGTTCTTATGTACTGTGTTACTATGTTATTGTGTTACTGAATCCAGTTCTCTGGGTTTCCTCGCTTTCCTGTCTGGTTCTGCATTTGTTCTCCTGTATGAGGTTAGGCAGCCCATCCTGTGCATTACAGCATCTGCACACCACCCTATAAAACAGCTTCCCTCCCCTCTTTGGTGAATCAGGGGAGGGGTGGCATTTTCATCTCTTCTTGATAAATGGGAGCAGATCTGAACTGTTTATTTGCTTGAAGCTATTCTCCCTGTGAATGATGTATAGAGAGATTCACAGTGTGTCAAGTGCTGGGTCCCAGAGTTGCACCGTTATCTGCTCCATCACTGTCAGTACCTTCTGTCTTTCACTTTGTTTCCCTCTGATGGAAGACAACACATGGTAAAAAATGGAAAACTGTCCTTGACTTTAATTGCTGTAGAAGGGAAGTTGCTGCGTATTTTGGGATCAGCTCTTTCCTGAATGAAGAGACGTCTACAGGGTGATGCCTTGAAATGCCGCATGTGACATGTGGGTTTCACCTGGGATGTTGCAAGAAATTTCTGTTGGGTCTCTTTATCCCTCTAGAAAAGCTAAGAAATATTGTTTATTGAAAGAGTCTACTCCACTGCTAATGACAGGGGGAGTCAAATCAGAGCGCTTTATATGAGCTTCTGTAAAGGTGTTACAATACACAGTTTGTGTTTCCTGGGATGGTTTCAATACAGACATTATTAAACCGTAATCAATACTTGTGCTTTTGTAAAGGTGGTACAATACAGAGCATTTTTTTAGAGTTAGTTCTCAATACAGGCCTGATGATCAGCTGAACAGTGAACCTTTGGGACATTTATTCCTCGCCCAATTTTCTTATTTCATTCACTTGTTTCATACTTCCTCATACCAGCTCTCATCAGGCAGACATCACACGTATGTTTTTTCCTTCTTTCATCCAGCTCTCATTACATAACATTAGTGATTTTTATTCCGCCATTACCTTGCGGTTCAAGGCGGATTACAGAAGAGGATTTCTGGACATGTTCAGAGGTGTTACAGAGTAGAGCGGGTTGCTTCAGAGCATTGAAATGTTTCATCAGGGAGTATTGCTAGACCTCTATCGTTCTTCCCCTTGGCTCTCTTCAGGGAAACGTCAAGATGAGCCTTCAGTTTTTATAAGAACATAAGAATAGCCTTACTGGATCAGACCAATGGTCCATCAAGCCCAGTAGCCTGTTCTGACGGTGGCCAATCCAGGTCACTAGTACCTGGCCCAAACCCAAAGAGTAGCAACATTCCATGCTATCGATCCAAGGCAAGCAGAAGCTTCCGCCATGTCTTAATAACAGACTATGGACTTTTTTTCCAGGTATTTGCCTAAACCTTTCTTAAAACCAGCTATGCTATCTGCTTTTACCTCAACCTCTGGCAACGTGTTTCAAAGTTTAACTATTCTCGGAGTGAAAAAATATTTCCTCCTATTGGTTTTAAAAGTATTTCCCTGTAACTTCATCGAATGTCCCCTAGTCTTTGTAATTTTTGACGGAGTGAAAAGTCAATCCACCTGTACCCATTCTACTCCACTCAGGATTTTGTAGACTTCAATGATATCTCCCCTCAGCCATCTCTGTTTCAAGCTGAAGAGCAAGAAAATGGCTGATTGTCCATTTTTCTATTACTGGCCACATCCATTTTGAGGGCAGTAAGGGCTCATGTGGTAATCTTCCACTAACCAGTTAGCACAGGATAATGTCTTGGGTCAGTTGCTATCAACAGAGAACTTTGTTGGCACCTGTGGTTTAGATCTTCTGTCCACCTCTACTCCTTGGTTGGTGGTATCTCTTCTGCTGAGATTTTTCTTCTGGCTTATGGGACAGTTACAATGGGTAAGGTTTGTCACCTTTTCAAGAGGCTAAATTATAACTAGCTTTTACCACATGTAAAGCCTGCTTTTATAAAATTATGGGGCAGTTAGATAGGTAATAAATATATATTGAGTACGTATTGTAGAATATAGTTACTAGCAGGGATTCATTCAGGCCACATACATAAAAGAGTTGACATAACATAAACTATACGTGAAATAATAAAAGTATTAAATCGGAGAAAAATAAACCTCAATTGTGAGAGGTTGGGACTACACAAGTACCCAGCCCTCAACACATCATCACGGGTTTATAAAAAAACTCCGCATACATAGAAATAAATCAGGCTTCCATTCATATCAAGTCATATTTTTTCAAAAACTTTTTTTGTATAATTGCAGCTGTAAACACCCAATTCTATGTATTATACGTGTCAACAATTAGTGACCAAAACCCCAAGCTTGACTATAGTAGTAATGAAGGCTACAGCTCCGTTTCAATTGTGTAAGTCGTTTTGGAGACATAGAATACAAAAATCACAATTAAGGAAAAAGTACACTCATCTGAAAGTGTGAACCTTCAACAGAGGCTTTCAACTCTTAATCCCGACAGAAAAGACTTTCTGTTTCGCCCAAAACAAGCTACTTCAGGGGATATATGCCATCTTCAAATATCTCCTTGCTTCTTACAATCCGGTGGAAATGAAGCCGGCTCCTCTCAAAATGGATACACCAGATGAAAAGAAGGCTGTAGAGTGAGGGAAGGGGGTAATGCATGGAACAGTCTCCCAGTGGAGGTGGTGCAAATGAAAGACATTAACTGAATGGAAGAAAGCATGGGCAATCGCAGGGGATCCTTGAGGGAGAGAACGGGATTGCAGAGCTGGGCAATTGGTGTGGATGGGCAGACAGGACAGGTCATAGGGTCTCTATCTGAAATCAGGTTTCTGTGTCTCTAACACTAGGACGAGACAGTTCTCCCCTCCCCACCCCCAATTGCTTCTGTTGATCCCTCTCTTGCTCACGTCACATTTCACCACTTGTGAACTATTTGGCCAGATTCATGGATGCTGAGCATTGATAAGAGCAGTGGTGATGAGTTTCCAAAACAAAATCTATGCTATATTTCATAGATAATGCACAGAAGGTCCTAAAAGAGCTGCTTGTCAGCTTTACCACTAATTCCTTCCTGTACTGGTGGACAGAAAACCAATGCGTCCTTCACTGATTTCATTAGTATTAGAGCTTATCAGCATTACCCAGGCTAAATCAAGCTGGCATTCGATATGGGACATGGCAGTTTCACTCCTCCCTACAGCAGAGGAGCATGAGGTCTGCAGGAAGCATGAGAGGGCTAATGCTTAAAGGGACTCAGACTCTGACATTGTCTCTTGTAGTGATTGCATATGAAAGTCGCTTCACTTCAGCACCCCTCAGCTTAAGAACAATGAAAGTAGATCTTTTTTATCTTTTCCACTTAAAAGCTGCCAGGTTGTGCAGTCCTGAGCCAAAACTCAACAGTGAAAGATGGCCTCAGATGTGTGAATACATGGTAACATAGTAATATTAATATGGAAGGCAGACCTACTGCAAGACTGCCACTAGGTGTCAGTGCTTCCATTTTAAGACCTGTGGCCAGTGAGGCAGGAGTAGAAAGAGGATCACTTCAACCCTGTCCCACTAGATACCAACGATCTTCCCCAGATAAGTCCTAGGAGTGAAAGGGTTGGGGGGGAGGACATAATGGGTAAGTCTGCTGGTCTTAATACCACCCCTCAAAATCAGGAAGTAATCAGAGGGGGGCGGGATTGAGACCAGCACAGCCTACAGTGACTTGGCAAGAGGGAAGGCCTCCGTGGCATCTGACTCTTCATTGCCAGCTGGGACTGAAGGCAGGGCTCATTGCCATCCAGATGCGCCACTGACTCCTCACTCCACCCTCCTCCTGGTGACTGGCAAACAGCATGGACGACCGCTGTGGCTGGCAGTGGGAGAAATCATCTACCTACATTTTGGGCCTGCCCCTGACCTGTGACTCCATTGCCTACAGCCAGATCCCTAGTAGGTTTAAATTTTGATTTTTTTTTTCACTTAGAGAAGTATAGATTTGAATATAAACCAAGACCCCTATTTTGGGACTATTTTTTGGGCCAAAAGTCTCAGTTTTTATTTGAGTATATATGGTAACTTCTCGGAGCCTGGGCATGGCCCAGCACTGAATATCCAGGTTCATGTTTGCCAACGGCTGTGAGCAGTTTAAAAAACAACTGATTGCCTTGGGCCCTGTCTTTTTTTTTTAATTTTTTTATGTTTTGAGCTGAGGTGTTTAATAGCATTCCTAATTAGCAAAAAAAATAGTTATCTGAATATTTCCATTTCATGTGTGAATCCCATCACCAATTTTGCCTCCATCAGTTGCACCAGGAGGGCGTTTCAGGCATTCACCATGTATTGGAAGAGGTTGGTGAGAGTATATGTTGGTCTGGATAAAGTAGGATAAGGAGACAGATAATGAGGGAGAAGGGAAGTGATGCAACATTGTTACAAACTTAAAACAGGTCATTTTCTTGAATAGAAGACAGTCCTCTCAATGGTGAGGTTACAGTAACTCAGAGCCCAGTTTACCTGACAGAATTGTAGTTGGGTGAGGTAGAATGGAGCAAAAGAAGTACGTAAATTATTTATCAGTGATCTAGAGATGGGAAGAACTAGTGAGATAATTAAATTTGCTGATAACACAAAGTTGTTAAATCGCCACTGGGGTAAAGGTTCAATCTCTTAAACCAGCTGAATAAATTTTGAGATTTACTGTAATACCAAATTTTTCAATAATATACAAATCAGTCCAGTTGTAAGCTAAGTATATTCTTCACACAGTTTTGCAGTAAAATACTTTCACTGACTATGATGATTAAGGGGCTGGAGGAGCTGCCGTACAGCGAAAAATTAGAGAAACTGGGCCTCTTCTTTCTCGAACAGAGGAGATTGAGAGGGGACATGATCAAAACATTCAAGATACTGAAGGGAATAGACTTAGTGGATAGGGACAGGTTGTTCACCCTCTCCAAGGTAGAGAGAACGAGAGGGCACTCTCTAAAATTAAAAGGGGATAGATTCTGTACGAACATAAGGAAGTTCTTCTTGACCCAGAGAGTGGTAGAAATCTGGAACGCTCTTCCGGACTCTGTTATAGGGGAAAACACCCTCCAGGGATTCAAGACAAAGTTAGACAACTTCCTGCTGAGCAAGAACGAGCGCTGGTAGGGCTAGTCTCAGGGCGCTGGTCTTTGACCAGAGGGCCACCACGTGAGCGGACTGCTGGGCACGATGGACCACAGGTTTGACCCAGCAGCGGCAATTCTTATGCTCTTATGTCAGAACAATTCTCAGATAGTGTTTAAAGAGCCATCAGAAGTGCCACTCCAGATATACAAGATATCGATTTATGCTGCTGTTTGCCGCTAACGCTTCCTCATAGGCTCCTGCACTACCCAGTCTAAACTTAATTCTGTAGCTATCTTATTTTTAGCTTGTAATTTTTATATGAATCCAGCTCTTAAGCTTGAATAAATAGTTTAGTCGAGACTTATCTTTGAAGTCCTGGTTCAAACATTAGCTGATACCAGAAGCAGCAGAACAGCAACGCCAACTGGGGTAATGGTAGCATCCTATAAACTCTCTCACAGGTTGATATAATGTATCACAGTTGATGAGAATAGTTAAGCTCTGGAACGCATTGCCAGAGGTTGTGGTAAAAGCGGATATCGGAGCTGGTTTTAAGAAAGGTTTGGACAATTTCCTGGAGGAAAAGTCCATAGTCTGTTTTTTTTTTTTTTTTTAAATTAATTCTTTATTCATTTTCAAAAATACATTAAGTGTTAAATATAGTGATATAGTCTGTTATTGAGAAAGACATGGGGGAAGCCACTGCTTGCCCTGGATCGGTAGCATGGAATGTTGCTACTCTTTAGGGTTCCGGAATCTTGCTCTTCTTTGAGATTCTGCCTGGAATCTTGATACTCTTTGGGGTTCTAGAATCTTTTCTTACTCTTTGGGATTCTGGAATGTTGCTAGTCTTTGGGTTTTGGCCATGTACTAGTGACCTGGATTGGCCACAGTGAGAATGGACTACTGGGCTTGATGGACCATTGGTCTGACCCAGTAGGGCTATTCTTATGTTCATTGCTTCTTTTTGTTGTACAGTACTTATGTTTAAAACTGATAACTAATTTAAAAAGTAAAGTACTGTAGTTGCTTACTTTTCCTTAACACTAGCCATGGACTCACACTCCACACCAAGTACATGGTAACTGTATCAAATTTTACCAAAGGAGGGATACCAAACTCAGTTGAGATGATGTGGGGGGAACATTTCTCTCTTCACTTCCTTCAGATGATCCGGGAGTACTCATCCCTTGCCCATCTCTGCATGGTTTTGGGCTCTTTCAATCAAAGCAGATACCAAAAGTGACGCCAACTCAACCCAATGGTCTCCTCCTCAAGCCACCAAGAAGGACGAGACACTTCCCCTGGAGGAGGGGCTGCATGTCAGGACTAAGGGTGGTGCCAGTGTCCAAACCAGCCAGAGCATCTTTAAGTTGGACTTCTCTAGCATGACTTCACATGAGCAGATGAGCAGCTCACAGATGTTTGCTTACCAGTAAGGTGAAGCATTCTGGGACTCAGATAGAAAGTCCCGCGTCTTCTCCGTATGCTTCCCCAGAGATAATTTTACAGAGAGCAGGCATGGAGTACTATTTGAATGTGCCTCCCTTCAAACGGTCTTCTTGGATCTCATCTAAACCATTAATCACTTTTGCCACATCTTCTACTAATAAATTCCACAACATAGCTATGCATTAGGCAAAAACAAAACTTCCTCCGATTAGTTTTAGAATGGAGAACTATTAGCTTCATTCTCTGGAGGTTTTTTTTATTATTATTTTTTTTTTAAAGAGAGGGGGATGAAACCAGCAATTTCTATGGATTATTTGAGGTAATATTTAGAAATAAAACCAAAGGAAATAAGGTAATACCTTTTTTATGATTAGTTTCTGAATGTAACCCCTTCTTCAGATCAAATTCAGTGCTCCTAGAGTCTGCACTGAACTGATTTCTGGAGGAATTCTGTTTTCTTAAGATAACCATAACTTGAAACTGAGTATGATAAATGGCAGTGTTAACCCAAATAAATCTTTTCTCTACTCTCTTGTTGCCATTCCAAGATGTATGTATGATATAAATTTTTCACAATCTGTTTTTGCGCTGTTGCCAGCAGTGCTGTCGTCATATGTACATAAGAGTAATGTTTGCTGTAATGGCTTCATTTATGAGCGGAAGGACAACAAACATGGCCATACAGTACTTACAAATCTATTATTATACACTGTCGTCTCCTGTCCGATAGAGGCTTTTGGTGGCTTAAGGTCCTCTATGTAGGTGTGAACTGAATCAACAGAGCTTACAACCTCCCTAATTTTTGATAACATTTCAGCATCTGTCTGTTCATCCTGGTCTGGCGGACGGCAGTAAACTCATATAACACTATCCTTTTCCCCTTTACACGTGAAATAATTTGTATTCCCGTATGACAGTGTCCCACTCTTACATTCCTTCCACCAGGTCTCAGAGATGCCTATTATATCTCTCTTTTCACTTAGTGCAATATATTCCAACTCTCCCATCTTGTTTCTTAGGCTTCTGGCATTTGCATTCAGACATTTCAAACAGTGTTTGTTGTTCCTATTTACAACTTGCTCAGCAGTTGACAGGGATAATTTGCAATCTTTAAAATCAGTCTGTTCTATATTTAAGGACACCTGGTCTACTACGGTCTCTATTGCAACCTTGCTATCGGGATGCCATATTTTCCTTAATGTGGTGATATCTTTTAGATACCTTGTTGTGAATTGTGCTGTTTTGAGCAACTGTTGGCCTTCCCCCAGTTTCTAGTTTAAAAGGCAAGATTTTACGGTTCATAGACAATGGCGCGAAAGACAAAAGCGCACGCTGCCGCGCCACTCTAAATTACAGTTTTTAGGGGCTCCGACGGGGGGTTTTGTTGGGGAACCCCCCCAGTTTACTTATTAGACATCGCGCTGGCGTTATGGGGGGTTTGGGGGGTTGTAACCCTCCACATTTTACTGCAAACTGAACTTTTTCCCTAAAAACAGGGAAAAAGTTAAGTTTTCAGTAAAATGTGGGGGGTTACAAACCCCCACAATGCGGCGCGATGTCTATTAAGTAAAGTGGGGGGGTTCCCCCCACGCCCCCCCCGTCGGAGCACTAAAAACAGTAATTTAGAGCGGTGCGCGCTGCGCTCAATTGTCTGGGCGCGCCTTTGTCCCGGCGCGCTTTTGACCTGACACCGATTTTACAGAAGACTTGGGAGGTGGGGAAGAGGCTCTGTGGTTTACGATGCTTTTGATTTTGTGATGTACACACTTGTGTTTATGATTGTCTATGTGTTTTTTTTTGCTGTAAGTCAATTTGGGCCATAAGGTAACAATGTTGGCCAAAAGGAATAAATGAAATGAGGTCACACCTGAAAGTATGCGCAGTGCAGGCTGACAGGTACTTGTAGAGTAGGGGAGGGGGTTGGGGGGAAGAGAAAATGAGCAGAGTAGTGATTTATGTGTGTTATCTTACTTAGTATGTGCAAACATTAAGTGGCTCATAATCAAAACTGGCCATATTGGCTACCCATATCCCACCGAATAACGTTTAAAATACTTTTTCTCGCCTGCAAGGTATTTTCTAATTATTTATTTTATTTATTTATTTATTTGGATTTTTATCCCGTCCTCCCAGTAGCTCAGAACGGTTTACAAATGAACATACACAGTGGGGAGTAACTAGACATATAAGTAGTACAACAGGTTTAGTGATTGGATTTATAGATTTTGGAGAGAATTAAATACAGGGAGAGTATAGCAGAAAGAGAGAAGGGGGAAATACAGTAGTTTAGTTTAAGGAAAGTTATATGCGTTTAGGTACAATTTGTTAGTGGAGAGAGTAAGAGAGGGTTATACTGGAGTTCAGGAAGGTGATAGGAGAGTGGCGGGGTGGGGCTTAAGGGGGGGAGAAGACAGAGGAGATCTTTAGTTGAAGAGGAGGGTCTTTACCGATTTACGGAATGTTAATAATGAGTCTACCTGCTTTCACTGGTAGACTTTTGGTTTCGTATGTCCACTTTGGTCGACCCAGCAATCCCTTCTTGCCTTTTCCTCCATTCAGCAAATATTTTATGACAACCTGAAAAGCAATTTTTACAGTGGTAGCCCCAACGTTATGGAACTGACTGAGACAAGAATCGAATTCCTCTCCATTCAAATCAATGCTTAAACCCTTTCTCTTTATAGAGGTGTACGAGACCTAGACATATAGTTCGCTGCATGCCCTATTTTGTTCTTTCCTTCCCCACCACTTTTTTATTTTTAAGCAATGTAATCCTACCCTTTTTCCCTTTTGTATTTGGTGCAGTTGTTTATGTGATTTGTCTAACAGTTTATTTGTGTATGTAATTCCCCCTATTTTATTGGTTTTTTTTAAATTTTTACCATTGTATGATGTAAACCGTTTAGGAATGTGAAGTGGTATGTCAAGCATTACTAAAACTTGAAACTTGACGTATGTTTTTTGCACTTCCGCATTAATATTTAGGCCTGTTCCCGAGAAGGTTTTTGTGTCTTTGCAGGATTTGTGCTAGGATTTTATTAATAAACATCGGTACCCTTATATCTTTATAAAATAAGCTAAAAGATACAAACTGGTTTCTCAACTCAAGATTGACGCAACGTTTTAAGCTGGCTTTCCCCCTCACCTTTGCATGTACTCCAAAAGAAATTACATGAATCTACCTTCGCATTTGGAATGGCCTCCCACAGCACCTGCGACAACTAGACACATCTTACAACTTTAGGAAAATGCTAAAGACTCATTTCTTTTCGTCAAACCTATAGCTCAACATGCAAAGACTCTTTCACCTCAATCATTGTTCATGATCACCGATTAGAAATCTTATTTTATTTATTTATTTATTTATTTATTCAGTTTTCTCTACCATTCTCCCAGGGGTTTACATGCATTTATTCAGGTACTCAAGCATTTCTCCCTGTCTGTCCCGGTGGGCTCACAGTCTATCTAATGTACCTGGGGCGATGGGGGGATTAAGTGACTTACTGTAAACCACATTGAATCCTTGCACTAGAAAAGAAAATGTATGGTATGGTATAAACACAATTATTCTATAAAGCTACGTCTAAATGCTGGGCGTGTCCCTGACCCGCCCATGCCTCTCTCATGACCACACCCCCTTTGTGGTTGCACTATAGAAATGATAGAATAGGGGCATAGAATAATTAGTAGCAATTAGCATTTCTTAAAGCCATTTATTGATAGTTATCACCAATGAAGTGTCAATTCACACGTATAAATGAGTTTATTCTATAACTACATGTCCAATTGGGCACCATCTATAGACTGAAGGGGGGGGGAAAGATAAGCTGCCTCGGTGCATGGCTTCGCTGGATTGTGAGCTTAAGGATATCAGGCAATCCATCCATCTATTTTTATGTGAAGGCAAGCAGCCGAATGCTGCTTCCGAAGCTACACGGAAACACAGTGTCCTCTGGGATTAATAGTGTGCAGTTCTGGATGAACACAGAAGCTCTGTTCTGAATAATTATGGAACTAGCAGCAAACAGACGCACCAGTGAGTTTCAGATGGTGAAAGGACCCTTCGAGTTGGGGGGAGGGGTTGCTTTCCACATTGTCCAGACACCAGAAAGGGACTGTTCACTTACACACTGGTGCCCGTTCCGCTGTTAAGGAGGAGCTGGTTAGAACTGCAGAGGCAGTTCAACAACGTGTTATGGGGTTTTTTTTTTCTGTGCCTGCTAATATTCTGGCTTGGCACTGAAGCTTTAGAATCTCTAGGTTAAAAGTAATTGAGTGAAATATATTGACTCTGCCACGGTTCTTTCTCTTTGTAAATGAAGGCCCAGGAGGCCTCGGCTTCAGGCTTTTCCCATCAACAAGGCAGTCTGAGGGGCCCATACAGAAAGTGTAGGGGATAAAGCAGAACAGAAAGCCAAACGGTGTGAATTAATAAAGTGGTGCAGCTTAATTCTGAGCAGAGTGTCCCATAAGGCTTACTTTCTCTTCAGAATGAAACATAAAATAGCAGAGATTAGCATAATAAAACAGCTGTTTGCAAATGTTGGGAATAATTCATGACCCTCTTTGGGGGGAAAAGGCATTACTATACTCTACCCC